>NW_022589719.1:36092097-36118489 GCF_004348235.1 Phoca vitulina
CCCCGCGCCCGGGCGGCAACGGGTCTCCTCCTAGGTCGGCAAATGGAGTGGGTGTCCCCCCGCATGCTCTAGGAAGCAGGGACAACTACAACTCCCAGCATGCCCCGAGGCGGTGGCGCCCCGAGTCCGCGGTGGTTGCCTGGCGACCGGGCGTGTCCCGGAAGGCGGGCGGGGCGGTGGGTGGGATTTCCGGGGCGGTGGTTGCATCAGATTCTGGGAAGCTGTGGCCTCTGGCTGGTTTGGAATTTCTAAGATGTCAGGTTCCTCTGGGGAGCAGGGTGAGTGCGCGCGGCGGGGCGGCGGGATGAACCCGCCCTGGGGTTTCGGCGGGTCCCCGGGGTGGGCGGAGGATGACCCCTCGCCTTGGGTCGGCGGATCTCCTGGCCGGGCGGGTGATGACCCCGGGCCTGAGGTGTCGGCAGGTTCCTTGGGCCAGCATGCGGAGGATGACCCCGGTCCTGGGGGTGGCGTTTCCCCGGGGCGGGCTTGGGACCACCCGGTTTGGGGGTCGGCGGGTCCCCGGAGCGACCTGGCGGTCGTTGAGCCTCCCCGGGATCCCCGGCCTGGGCCTGCGCTCCCCGCGCCTCGCCGGACACCTGTCGGCTCCGCGCGGTTTCGAGGCCACCCCGTCCTCAGCCTCTCCCTCGGGCCCCGCGGGGGTCCTCTGGCGCCCCACCCCGGAGCGCTACCCCACCTCCCTTAGCTGGTGTCTGGGCGGGATCTGGCGCCCCCCGTCCCCAGCGGTACTCTGGGGACAGGCAGAGCCCCGGGGTTTCAGTTGGCGTCCAGCCTGGCAGCAAGCCGGGGGTGGGCGGAAGAAGCTGGGGTTCGCAGACACCCACATGAAAGGCGTCGGGTTTTATGAAGGCTTTCATCTGGGGCTCCACACACAGTGGCCATTGGGCTCTGCTTGATCAGTGCGTTATTACCCCACTTTACTGCCTGCCTCCTGGGAGGCTCAGGGCGCAGCTCTGCCCACCCGGGCTCTGATGTCACCAGTGCGTGGACCAACGCGTCCGCAGGCCAGCCTTGGAAGAGCGCTGGATCTTTTCCCACAGACCCGCAAGTAGGGCTGTGACTTCTGGCAAGTCGAGAGATTGTCACCGGGATTCCCGTCTGGAGCAAACTTTCCATTGGAATTATTGACCTAGAGTTTTACTGCTCTTGGCTGGTGAAAATGATGTGTGAGGGTTCCAGCCTGCCCACACTCTAGGCTGCGTGTGTCCCCTTTGCCTCTGGGTGCTCTGGGCCTCCAAGTGGGGAGCTCCGACCACCTGGGTAACCCTGTGACGTGGGAGGCACCCACATGACGGGCTGCTGCCCCACACCAGCACCCACATACCAGGCTCACTGTACCTCCCCGACAGGTGTGCCTGGATGCCAGGACTGTCCCCACCTTCCCTAGAGCCAGGCAGCCTGAGAAGTCCACCCCGCCTCCGGTGAAACAGCAGCACGGTCACAGCCCTGAGTCCGGAGCCGGTGTGGCGCGCCTGGGCTCCCAGCTCTGCCCCTTTCTTTTTTTTATTTTTTTTTATTTTAAAGATTTGATTTGACAGACACAGTGAGAGAGGGAACACAAGCAAGGGGAGTGGGAGAGGGAGAAGCAGGCTTCTGGTGGAGCGGGGAGCCCGATGCGGGGCTCGATCCCAGGACCCTGGGACCATGACCTGAGCCGAAGGCAGTCGCTTTACGACTGAGCCACCCAGGCGCCCCTCTGCCCCTTTCTCAGAGCACGGGGGGCCGAGCGTGCCACCTCAGAGGATGTGGACCCTTAAGGGGTCATCCCTTGGAAAGGATTTAGAGTAGCACCTGGCACAGGACAGACGCTGTGTGTCTGGATTGAAACCTGGAGCTTGTTTCTCTGTTCTTTTTTGTTTTTTAATGAAAGCGTGGTTCTGTTTCATTTGTGGAGATAAATGACATGTTGGGTTTTTTCTTTTAATTGCTTTAGAAAGTCAGGTGTTTGGAGGCTTGGTAAGAATTGGCCTGTTTTTGGAGATTGCTCTATAGATTGGAATTGAGCCCCCAGTTTGTCTGGACAGCTGATGGATTTTTCTAGTCCTGTGCCGTCGGGCAGTACCTGTCAGCCAGTGCTTGGGCGCAGGACGCAGCCCACCTGCTCTTCCTTTCCTGGTGCCCCCCGCCCACCTGTCCCTAGGCTTCCTCCGAGGTCGAGAACCTGTGGTCATCCCCTGAGGAAACAGGAAATAAAATCAAATAGGAAAGGGTGTGTATGGGTACTAGAGTTGTAGATATGCTTGGTTTCCAGTTTCTGAAAGTTTTTTATTCCTAAGGTTGGATTCATCAAAAGTGACCATCTCCCCAGGCTTTTTTTTTTTTTTAAGATTTTATTTATTTATTTGAGAGTGAGCAAGAATGAGAGAGTGTGCATGAGCCAGGGGAGGGGCAGAGAAGCAGACTCCCCGCTGAGCAGGGAGCCCGACATGGGGCTTGATCCCAGGACCCCAGGATCATGACCTGAGCCGAAGCAGACGCTCAACCCAACCGACTGAGCCACCCAGGTGCCCTCCCCAGGCTTTTCAAGGACATCCTCATTTAGAATATTCTTCCCATTTCAGCTCTTCCTTAAGTAGATTCAGAACATCTGTGTGGTTCCCTGTGCTGACACCAGTTTTGCAGCTTCTCCTTTGTTGCTCGAAAGTGCGCGTCCCATTCCAGGTTCCGCTTGCTTTAGAAAGACAGGTCTCCTCTCTGAGGACGCCTGGCTGCACGGAGCTCCTCTCAGAGGCCTTGTGCTGCAGGCTCCAGGCAGTCTTCAGTGGTTTTGTGTCAAACTTGCTGTTTAATTCTTTATGCTGAGTACTTCAAAGGGTCTTTGTAACCCTCGTATAGCTAGCATTTTTCTTCTCCAGGCATCCGTCTAAATGCATCTGTTGTGGCCTTTCATCCTGAGAGCAACCTTGTGGTCGATACTGCCCTTATCTGCCTGTCCAGGCGAGAAATCCTGACGTTCTGAGAAGTTGCGTGATTCGTCCAGGGTCACACAGCTAGCCAGAGGCCGAGCCAGGCTTCCAGCCCTGGCAGTTTGACCGCAGCGGGGATCTCAGCCACCATCCTGTGCTGCTTTTGATGATAATCTGAATGATTCCATTCAGAATAACAGCTAGAGCCCCCAGTCCAGAGTGTGTGTAAGGGCACACGAGATAAAGCCAATAGGTTTTGCTGCGTTTCCCGAAGAAAAACGAAACATCCGTATTTATAGTCTACAAATATTTGCTTATCTCTGAACTCGTGTTTCCATGTTTGCGAGTATTTACTTTTATGTAAGAGTTGTAAGAGATGGTGCCCTTGGGGTGGAGCTTAAGCCATCTCAGTGTCATGGTGGCAATGGTGCCGTCTGGCTGCCCTCTCATTACCCGGGCAGCAGACTGTGATTCTAATGAAAGGTCTGTGAAAGACGCGGGAAAGTGAAAGCGCCAGGTGAGAGCATTATATCGTCCATTTCAGTGGAAAAGTGTCCCGGAGCAGTTCACAAAGATTTACTTAGATACTTATTTCCTCACTAAGTATACGTTGAGCACCTGCTTTGCTAGGCAGTGCTGGGCGCCGGAGGTCCAACCGCAGACGAGGGCGATCTGTCTCAGCCTCTCCAGGGCTTTCCGTCCAGTAGGGAGGTGGGTTACACCAGTGAAGGGCGAGACCCGTAAGACAGGTCAATGTTGGGGTGGGCTGGAATGGACGGCCTCCCTCTTTGGTCCCGTCCCAGAGCATGTGCTGCTTGGTGGGCCGAGAACTGCGAGCTTGTTCAGAGTCCGAGCTCTGTGACTGTGAGCGGACAGAACCTCGGCGGCGTCCTTTTCTGCCAGCCAGCCCACGGGCAAGATGGGAGTGTGGGGAACCACAGGGGCGGCTCCACCGGGCCAGACCTGCAAGCGGCAGCAGTGGGAAGTGTTCTGCTGGCCAGGCCCAGAGCCCGGAGATGGAGCCCCCAGCACTCTGCTCCTGAGGAAGGGAGGGGCAGGCCAGATCCCAAGTGGGGTGGAGGCTGAGCCCCGAGGAAGAAAGCGGAGTGGGGATTCCTGGCAGAGAGCACTGCTTTCCCCCAGTTTCCTGAGGCCAGGGGGTGGAGGAGGGCCAGACATCAGCCGCAGGGCCGCGTCTGCAAGGGCCTTGCGCACATCTTTGGAGTTTAGGTCTTGCTTTGGGTTTTGGAAAGATCATCTGCCCCTCCCCCACGTGCAGGCGGAGTAGGACAGCGGTAGCCATGGCAGCCGTGGCATGAGAGGGGCAGGCTCGGGGACCAGGGCTGGTGCTGGGGGTGGGTGGTGCGGGGGTAAGAGCCGAGCACCCAAGCTTTAGCCCAGTAGGGGGCGATGGCCATGCCGCTCCCCGGGACCTGCGCCCAGGTCTGGGGGGCAAGGCACGATGCCTAGGGATGCCCGTGGATGAGTGATAGTCGGACTTGAGGGGCTGGTGCTTAGGAGAGGGCGCTGGAGGAGACGTCAGGAGCCCTTGGCCTGTGGGAGGACACCCTGGGCTCTGGGAGTGGGTGGCATTCCCCCAGGTGGTGGAGAGCAGGGGTGCACGCGCCTCTCTGCTCTCCGAGATTCAATGTGGAGAAGGGATACGTTTGGGAAACCTTGTCCAGTCCCCTTTCTGAGAGCCACTTGGGCAGCTGAGCATCCCGACAGGAAACAGTGTGGAGGGGACCCAGGAGGGGGGCGCCGCAGGACGGCAACCAGGGGAGCCAGAGGAGTGTTTGTGGACGGGGCGTGGTTTGTAGGGCTGGGTGCGCGGAGCACTGCAGGATGAGGCCCAGAGTGGTCCTTAGCCATGTATGCAGTGCCGGGAGTGGGTGAGGGTGCTCACCTCCCGGAGCCCAGGCTGGTCTTTGAAACGGACAGACCTGGCCGAGCTTATGAGGAAGTCAGGCCTGCTGCGAGGGGTCTGCCTGGGGCTCTCAGCACATGGAGGTCTGCAGGTCCTGGGCCAGCACAGGGGCCCCCGGGGAGCTGATGTAGGTACCCACCGTGGGCCCACCTCACCCCCACGTTCTGATTCTGAAGGATTCCGGTGGGCCTGGCAGATGCACTGGGCCTGGAGCGGAGGAGGAAGACAGAGGCAGGTTTAAATGCTGGCGACAAGGGACCGAGGAGAGGGAGAGGTGATGCGCTTCGTCCTGTCAGGACTGCAGTTCATATCATGTGGTTTTCGGTTCGATATCCATGCTGAGAGATTGCCTGGCTGTTCTGTTTGTGTGATCTCGGGAAATGTTTTATAAAGCCTTCGGCTGCTTAAATTGGAGAAACTGGATAACAGATCAATCCAAGCTGGATACGCACGTGATGACATTCCCGTGATCAGTAGGTGTCTCTCCCTTGGTGTTTGTCTGAGTGGCACGGCCGCCGCAGCCTGACCTGGAGGCGGACGTGCCCTGCACAGCGGCGAGGGCCGGCGTGTGCACCAGCACGTGCTGCCGCCTCAGCGAGGGCCACCACCACGCGTGCGGCTCCTGCGTACCCACCCGCCCATCTGATCTCGCCTCGGGGGTCTGGCCAAAACCATGACCATTTCAAAGCTGACTTGGTTCTTGTTGGTTTCCTCAAGACACGCTTGAGCGCCCGGCCACAGTCGCAGCTCAGGGACTGCCCCTCCCGCAGCCCGGGGGCCTTCCGTCTGGCGGTGCGCCCTGGCACCGCGCCTGCCCGTCCCGAGAAGATCCCTCCCTTGCGACGGCCTAGGCTGCTCCGGACGGTGGATTTTAAATGCGTGTGTAGTCTCTGACTTCAGGGGCCATTATAATAATGACACAGGGCAAGCGTAATAAGTGGCAAACTGATGGGGGCCTGGCTGTGTGCCAGGTGGTATTTTAAATGTTCGCAAGTGTAATTTCATGAGACGCAGCGGCTTTTACGAGGCGTGTGTTGTTCTGAGCCTGTATGATGGAGGCGGAGAGAAGGCCCGGGGCCCCAGCACTGAACCCCAGCACAGAGCCCCAGTACTGTGCCCCAACGCCGAGCCCCAGCACTGAGCTCCAGCACAGAGCCCCAGTACTGCACCCCGACGCCGAGCCCCAGTGCTGAGCCCCAGTACTGCACCCCGACGCCGAGCCCCAGTGCCGAGCCCCAGCGCCAAGCCCTAGCACAGAGCCCCAGCGCCAAGCCCCAGCACTAGAGCCCCAGCGCCAAGCCCCAGCACTAGAGCCCCAGCACCAAGCCCCAGCACAGAGCTCCAGCACAGAGCCCCAGTACTGCATCCCAGCGCTGAGCCCAAGGGCTGAGCCCCAGCACCGAGCCTGAGCACTGAACCCCAGCGCCGAACCCCAGCACTAGAGCCCCGGCACCGAGCCCCAGTGCCAAGCTCTAGCACCGAACCCCAGCGCCGAGCCCCAGCGCTGAGCCCCGGCACCGAGCCCCGGCACTGCCATGGTACGGCGCCTTGCCCAGCCGCCGCCCTGCAGCTCGAGAGTTCCCTAAGTCCCTCGCCAGTGCCTTAAAGCCAGCATGGTGGGTAGGACGTTTGACCTGTTGTACTTATTTTAAAAATAGCGTATACTTATTGGAGGACACGTGGGAAAAAAAGCGGGAAATACCAATCAGCTGTAAGCCCGCTCAATGTTGGGCGCGGGCCTGGGGGTCTGCTTTGTTCACTAGAACACGGTCCGAGCGAGAGGTGTGTGTCCCTGTCTGCTTGCTGTGGGGGAGTCGGGGCGGGCCGGATCAGAGTGGGCTGGCCTTGCTCCGTTGCCCGCCCCCCCGGGGGTCGGCGGCAGGGTAGCTGTGCAGGAGACGGGGACAGGGAGCTCGGAGGGCTGGCGCGGGGAGGACGGCAGATTGCAGGAGAGCCTGCCCCAGCTCTGCCCACACCGCTGGCACGTCCTCTCCTTGATCTTACTGGACTTAATCTTCACCGAGAGAGTGTGCCAACAGCCACCTGACAGGCCGCTCAGCTGTCGGAGGCAGCTTGCCGGTGAAGTAGAAGTTCCCTGGGAGCAAGACGCGGTGCGGGAAATGCTCAAGAAGCCTGATCCTTAGAGTTAGGCTTTCATGGAGCTCTCAGGCAAGCACGGCCTCCCTTCTGCCTGGGCTTCACCTCCAGCCCGATTCCCCGCCTGGGGCTGTGAGGCGGGCTCACAAAGGCAGGCCCCTCTATAGTAGAGCGGGGGGCACAGACCCGCCTGGAACTTTCCTCCTGGCCTTAGACAGAATCTGAGCAACAGGGCTGCGGGGGCCACTCCCCGAGAGCCCTTGGGCTGGGTCCTCAGAGCCACCTGCTCAAGGGAAGGAGGCAGAGCGGGGGGCACGGGCACCTTCAGCGGGAGGGGCCGCCTCCGGGCCTCTCTTTGCTTCGACAATCCCAAGAGTGGACACGGAAAGTGGCTTGTTCTCCTTGTAGGTCTAGAGTGAACAAAAGCAACGTCCCCTGTAGGTGTGCGCCTCTGGGCAGCAGGGCTCTGGCCGGGCAAGCCCTTCGGGGTTCAAAGCAACTTTAGACTCAGCCTATGGGAAATCTGGTTGCTGCCGTGTGCTGTGTGGGTGGGTGGGCTGTGTCCTGGGAGAGGGCCCCTGAGGCCCTGACACAGCAGGTGACCCCCAGCCCCTCAGGCAGGGCTGCCCTGTGAGCTCCCATTCTGCTGCTTGCTCACCTGTTCGTGCAGCGAATGCGTTCAGTGTCTAGAATGTTCTGGGCTTAGCTCTAGATGCTGAAGGTATATGCTGAGTGATAAAGTGGGGTGTGGGGCAGACCTAAAGAAGTGGCGTGAGGACAAAGAAAGCAGGAAGGGGGTCCGGGCTCTGGTTGGAACAGCATCCAGGGAGACCTGACGGAAAGAAGACACCCAGCAGAGCCCTGAGGAAGAGCGGGAGCCCGGCCATGTCTGGGGGAGCATTCCAGGCAGGCAAGGACAGTGGGATGAGAGACCCCAAAAAGAACAGGCCACGCTCTTGTGGAGTGAGCGGGGTTGAAGTCAGGCCTGGGGGGGTCCCTGTGAGGTGGGGGCAGTCTGGAGGACGAGGAGGGGGGATGTGATCTTGCACCTGTCAGCAGTCCACTCTCGCCTGCCCGTGGGGGAGCCTGCGTCACAGAGATGATGGGCTGGGCCCCGTGTGGCAGCCGTGGGTGACAAGGGCTGCATTCCGGACGTGTGTGCAGGTGGGGCTCCTGGACTGGCCGGCAGCTTGGCTGTGCCCTCAGCAAGGGTAGTTCGTGAGAGGCAGGACTCCAGCCGAGACGGAAGGGTGTGGCTTTGGGGTGTGGGTGGCCGATCAGACGGGGTCGCATGAGCCAGAGCCCTCCTGGGGGTGCGCTGGGGAAGGAAGCACGTGGGCTTTGGGGAAAGCCTGTGTTTTAAGCACAGCATTCATTTGAGGGCTCAAGGAGGACTTTTACCCTGGGTGCCCACCCCTTTCCTGTGCATGAAGAGCTCGGGGTTCAGGACATCCCCGAGAAGCAGGCCATGTTGCGTGCCGGCTGCTTGGAAAATGCCGCGGGCTTTCATCCTTCTGCCGGTTCATTCCACCTCATCCTTGCTGATGGCACTGCGTCCAGGAAGTCTGCGGGGGGCCCGGCCTGCAGTGGAAGCAAGTGCAGAAAGGCCTTTGTGTGCGCACAGGCCCTCCACATTCGTGCTGCGCTGTCTGCTTGGGTGGGTGCTGGGGTGATTTTCGGGTTCCTGTACCGGGCAGGCACACCCGGATGGGGAAGAAGAGGGCCGGGGGGCGGGGACCGTGGCTGTGTAGGGCCACATCACCCCCCTGTCTGCAGCTGTCCTTGCTGTGGGTCAGGTACAGTGACCCAGTGACCTTGTGGTGCCAGGCAGGTAGCTTGGAAGGGCAGGTGCACCGGCAAAGAGAGAGGGGACGGGCTCGTACTTCCCCGCTCTGAGTGGGTCCCAGGCCAAGAGCGTGTCTGTGGAAGCGAATGAGCACTGGTCCTTTCTCCATGGTTTGCTCAGAAAATTAAGGAAAAAAAACCAACCGGGATGATCAAGGCTTAGTTGCAGCTCAGTCAGACTCATGGGCTGGGGTACCAGGCTCCTTCCCGAGGCTGAAGGGTCTTTGGTTTAGTGCCCCAGCCTGGCCCCTGCCTCCCTGTTCCAGGGTGGGGCTGGCTCTGTGCCCTTTGCTCAGGCTCGGGGCAGCTCCTGTCCCTGAACCCCCCACACCAGAGGTAGACACAGCTGGGCATTAGTTGGCATGGTAAGAACAGGTTTTACCCAGTGACTGATACCGGGGACGTGAAGGGGTGACAGGCGATGGCTCCCAGGGGAGAAGAGGGTGGGACGGGTGAGCAGAACTCAGTACCGCGGAGGAGGTGAGCAATCACCAAGGGCTGGTGAGTGCCAAGGCCATTCCGGCCAGCTGTGCCTGCTGGCTGGTAGGGTTCTGTCCTCCCACAGAGATGGGAGAGGGGGCCCATCCTTCCTGATGGTTCCATGTTGGAGGAGTGGCCTGCAGGTCTCTGGGAGTCCCTTCTGGGTTGGAGGAGAGACATACTCACAATGCTAGTCCTCCCAGTAATTGCTCTAAGGGGGGCGGGCAGGGCCTGCGGCAGGTTTCTCGGGGGCGGGGCTCTGATCCTCCCAGAAACACAGCCTTCAGCTGCTGGACACCATGCCGGTGTGGGGCTTTGGCCCCAGCGTCCTGTGTCCTCACCCGCCCTCGGCGCCCACTGGGCCTGGGAGGTTGCTGCTGCCGAGAAGGGGCTGTGGGCCCGGAGGGTTGTTTTCCTTCAGTTGAGACAGAATTCACATAACGTCAAGTTCACAGTTGCAGTCGCATGGAGATGGCATGGTGCGGTGGTACTTACGCTCCCCCGCCCGCCCCAGTGCCGTGCAGCTCCACTGTCCTGTTCCAGAGCTGTCCTGTCCCCGCGACTCGGAACCCCACTCGTCTCTCCCCAGCGCCCCTCAGCAGCCCCGGCAGCCACTGGCCTGCTCCGACGTTCTGTACGTGGGGAAGCCCTGCACGTGTCTGGACTCCAGCCCAAGGCCCCCGGGCCCCCAACTGACGCTGTGTGCCTCTGTCTTTGCAGCTCCTGCCTACAGGTCCATCCTGAGCATTAGGGACGAGACAGCCAGGGTGCAGGCCCTGAACGAGCACCTCAGCACGCGTAGCTATGTCCGGGGGTACTCCCTGTCCCAGGCGGACGTGGACGTGTTCAGGCAGCTCTCGGCCCCTCCCGCTGACACGCGCCTCTTCCACGTGGCTCGGTGGTTCAGGCACATAGAAGCGATCCTGGGTGGCCCCTGCGGCAGAGGCGAGCCCTGTGGGCGCCAAGCAAGTGAGTAGCGGAGTGAGTTCCCCAGCTGGTAGCACCTCTCCCGCCGGTGGCCACCTCCAAGGTCAGGGCCCCAAAGCTGGCAGCAGACCCCGCAGGGCTGCTCCTGTCCCTGCGTGTGAGCACGTGGCCTGGCAGCCCGGCCCGCGCACCCCGAGTGGAGGTCAGGACAGACTGCCCAGGAGTCAGCCCGTGCGGGTCACGCCTGCCCGGGCCGCAGTGCAGAGCCGCCGCCAGAGCGTGCCGCCCGCGGGGGGGCTGGGGGGCCTGGGCACAGGCTCCAGCCTGGCGTTACAGCTAATTGCTGGCCTGGCTTCACTTTGACTGGCTTCTTCTCCTTTACTTTGTCCATGCGCCGCGGTGTGTGTGTGTGTCCGCCACGTAATTAACATGTTATGTTAACAGTCACTGAAGTCTCTGAAAATCAGAACGAAGTCAGTTCTCAGCTTTGAGCTTGAGCTGCAGCCTGTGGGTGCCGGCATGTCTGACAGGTGACAGCGGTTACTTTCGGGGTCCTTCTGGAACATCCGAGGGGCTCAGGCCCTATGTGGTTTCTCTCCTGCGATGAACCCCTGGGTGCTTCGTCCCGCAATCGCCCGATGCCCTCGAGCAGCTTAGCTTGGGCGCTCGCGCGGCTTCATGGGAGGGGTGGGCCGCCTGCTGCCTCTGCTGGTCCTGGCAGGGCGGGGCAGCCTCCTGGGGGCTTTTCCAGACTCCTTCAGGTGGGGCGTCGGAGCATCGCCCAGCGCCTACGCCGCTCTCCTGGGCTGGGTCCCCTGCCGGAACAGGCGGAGGTGGGGGCATCGTTTCCCCCCGAGTGGGGTGTGATTTGGTTTTCTGGGTAATCCTTCCCCAGCCCAGGGTGGGAGCTTTGTGGGTACACTGTCTCCTCCATGGGCATCTAGCACGGTGACCCTGCTGATGTCCATGGTGTCAGGTGCCATGTCGTCCCCCTGGGTCCCAGCTCCTAAGACACAGCGTGCAGGGGCGGAGGTCAGGGCGCATCCGGGGCTCCCAGCCTTGGAGCGGCCTGGCTCGTGGTCCATCTAGGACCTTGTCTAGAGAACGAGCAGGTGCCTTTTAACCATGCAGAGGAAGGCCCACCGGAGGCAGAGAGCCGCCCTGTGCGTTGACGAGGCTAGGCTGGCTGGGGGGCAAGGAGAGATGCACCCTGGCTGGCACCCATAACGTTTCCTGACTCCTTCTGCCTGCAAGTCCCCTCGTGTGCCCGGCCCATGGCCGCGGGTGGCCTGCAAGCAGGGCCGCTCCCAGGACCCTCTCCCACATCCCTGGGAGCATAGGAACCGAGCACCTGCTGGCCCGCTTGTTGCTGCCAGAATTGAGCACTGCTCCGTTCAGGGCTCTGATGTCCTGTCCCGGGTACGAGCACCGCCTCTCCCAGCCCCCCGCTTCCCGGCACCCTGTCCCCACTCCCTCTGAGCCCGTCCCAGCGGCGGTGCCCATGACAGCTGCCCCTGCTGCTGGCGCCCGGTCTGTCCCTCCGTGTCCCTCCCCGGGCTGTGGGCCTCAGAGCCCGAGCCACCCTCTCAGGCACAGAAAGTGGGGCGGCCCCTGTCCCTGCCGCCTCCCAGTCCCATCAGCAACCCCCACGGCCGCGGCACAGAGGGACCACTCCGCCCAGGGCCTGGCCTGCGGTCAGTGTCTGGAGTGCTGCCCCTCCCGCCAGGGATCCCTGTGCTGCTGTGGCTTCCAGCCCCCCGGCAGGGGGCTCAGGCCCCGTGGCTGTCGGGGCGGCACAGTGTGGCACCCCTCTCTGCCCCCCGGCCCCCACCCGTGTCCTGGGGGAGCGTTTCTCCTCCGTCGGAGGTGGGATGCGGTGTGTGCGTTTCTATCGGGTCGGGGCTGTGGCTGCGCAGTGGCCCCATGCCCAGGACGGAGCCTGGAGGGGACTGGCTCTGTGTTGGATGAATGGGATGTGTGTTAGTTCAAGCAGAGGCCGAAACAAGGAGTTAGTGCACGGGATGGTGAGTGCTGGGGTGGAGGCGCGGGCACAGCGTGGGGAGACTCGGCTTAGCCTTGTCGGGGTGTAGAGGGTCGCGGGTGGCCGCTGTCCTGAGTGAGCCGTGTTCGTGCTCGGGCACGGCGCAGCTGATGGTGTAAGGGAACACTAGTGGAAAGTGTCCTCATTAAACCAGGGTCCTGTGTGATACCTGCCCGAGTCCCTCGAGCCTGCCACCAGCTGTGTGAGCGTGGTGGCCCTTGGCGGCGCGGCCGGGCTCCCTGGGCTCCACCGCCGGCTGCGTCCCGCCACCCCCTGTCTTCTTGGATGGGCCTGCCGTGCTGTGAACCCCGAGCCTTCCCGCCTCGCAGGACGAGCAGTGCTGGTCCCCCGGCTCGCGTCCGTGTGTGGCCGCTCTGGCCGATGCCCCCGCTCAGCTCAGACAGCAGGGTCGTCTGTCTCAGGAGCTTGGGGTGTGAGTGAGAGAGGGGATGCGTGGTGGCATCCGCAGCACACTGAGCATCACTGAGTCCCACACTGAGAGTTCCCTTCACGGGCACTTGCTGCATGTAAAGTGAGCCTGTGAGACGCGCGCCTGACCTCAGTAATAAGCACCCCTGTCTCATTGAGGGTGTGGGCCTTCCCATGCACCAGAGTCTGTGGCCACCTCGTTTGCTGGCCGCCACCCGGAGTAAGGAGCTCCTGTTGAGCACGGGCTGCCTCTCTCCCTGTCTGCCCGCTCCCCTTCCCACCTGCACGCGCTCACGCAGACATGCACGCGGCAGCTGCCTTCCTCCTCCGCTCTCCTCCGCCTGTCACTTCAGGCAGCCTCTGTGTGGCTGATGAGACACCTTGGGCAAATAGCCAAGCCCAGGACTGACTGCTCCGTGATCCCAGCAGGAAGCAGCGAGTGGGGCTCTGTGGGGTCTCGGTCAGCAGGCCATCCGGCACAAGAGGCAGAGGCGGGGAGTGGACAGTAGGGCAGCTCAGTGAGCTGCAGACCCCTGCTTGGGAAGACGGGTCAGGTAGCGCGGAGGCTTCCATGGGCCCATCCTGTGCACTGTGAGCGAGGCACAAAGCTGGCTCTGTGAGCGAGAGCTGGGGGGGACAGCTGGGCTCTAGGTGCAGGATGCTAGATGCCCAGGACGGAGCTACACCCTCTCGGGCTCTCAGGCACCCGCCACATAAGTACTGCCCTCTGTCCATCTGGAAGTGTGGGCCTGGGAGCATGGAGCCACAGGGGCAGCCCCCAAGACAGCGCTGGGGAGGGGACGGTGGTGGTGGCAGGAGCGGGGAGGATACGGGGTCCTGGAAGGCAGCAAGGGACAGAGCCACCCCACACTGTTCCAGAGTTGGTCAAGCACCTGTGTGGAGCTGGAAGCCACAAGCGTCTTGTCCCAGTCGAGTCAGGGAGTGATCCGCATGTTGCAGGGGGTGGGGACCAGAATTGAGGGGGAGCTGGCCATTTGCCCCCGTCTGATGGAGATGGGGCTGGGGTGGAGCCTGTTCTTACTGAGTTTCTGGGGCCGTGAGCTAGTTGCGGCCTGGCCAGTCCCGTACTGCTCTGGAAAGTGGCCCGTGTCCCACAAAGCCTCCACAAGGCGTAGAGTACCCCCACTTGTCTGCTGCATTTGAGTCTGGCACTGCAGGGCCCATGCCCCCTCCTGGCCCATGAGCCGTGTCCACCACGGTGCCCGTAAGCGGCCAGGAGGGCCTGGGTTTGGGGAGCAGGGGATGCTCACAGGTGCTCCCAAGCTGTGCTGCCCCACAGACTGTGAGCAAAGCAAAATAGAGACGCCGTTGCGTTTGACATGGGTGATGCTGATGGAGACCCGCACCCTTAGCCCTGTTCGTTGAGAAAGACCAAGTGGGTGCAGCGTGACTTGCGTTCTCTCTGCCTTGGCAGGTAAAGGCCGGCGAGGGCAGCCTCAGTGGTCTCCCCCGGCAGGGTCTCCTCCGTGCAAGCTCCGTCTCTACAATAGCCTCACCCGGAGTAAGGTAAGGAGGGAGCGTGGCCTGTGGGGTGCAGCGGTGGCCGCGGGGGGGGGGGGGGGGCGCATGTGCCCTTCCGGACCACTGAGCTGGTGTCTGTGGGCGAGCTCTGCAGCCATCGGTCCAGACGGGAGTGAAGTCTTAGCTCTTGCCACGCATTCTGCACGTGGCCCGTGGGGGGCACAGCTGACCTCTGACACCGGGCATGCCCAGGGGCAGCCTGCCTGTGGGCTTGCGGGCCTGGAGCGCCCGAGCACGCGTCGCTCAGAGCCAGGCCAGGTGCCGGTCTGCTTCCGGGGAGGACACGTGGTGGTGGTTGTCACAGGGCATGCCAAGCACAACAGGCACAGCGGGGCCCCGGTTGGCGTGGTTGGGAGCCGACCGGGTTTTGAGAAGAAGGCAGGATCGGATCCCAGTTGAACGGGGTTTGCTTGGTGTGTTCTGCTCAGCGTGGCCCATGGCTCCAGCCGTGGGCTGATTGGAATTTCATCAGTGAGCACAGTGGCGGACGGGGAGACAGGGGTCTCAGGGAGCCCACTCAGAGTAACTGAGCTCCTCCACCCCCAACGTCTGTGACTTTTGTCAGTAAAACAAAATCATTCTTGTTGAATTTTGTATAAACAGCCATGCTCTTTGTTGCTGGTTGGGGTGATCCTGCACAGCACCTCTTACGCGGCTGATGGTTGTCATTCCTTCATTTTTAACAAAGGACGTGTTTATACCTCAGCATGGGAAAAGGGTGACGTGGTACAGCTGTGGACCTACCGTCTACGACGCGTCTCACATGGGGCATGCCAGGTAGGGGCTGCTGCCGGGCGCCCAGCACGGGCCGGGTCCCCGGGTGTCTGGGGTGTGGGTCCTACAGGGAGCATCTCAGCCCTTCCGAGATCTCCGCTCTGCTCCAGGGACCTGAGATTTGAAAGGAAAATCAGTCCTGGACTTTTCCTTTCCTGTTTTTGAGATAAACATTTTCATTCCGTAAGTAATCCATATTGATGATGGAAAAGTTGGAGAATATGCACGGGCCATGAGCTCGCTGTCCTGTCGCCCTGTGGCTGGTGTCCTGGGACGCACACAGATGTTTTGTTCCCCGTGCCTTGGTTTTCCCAGGCCGCAGCTCTGGCGGGAGCCCAGGCGCAGAGCAGGCCCGGCCCCACGGTGCTCCTGGCTCCTGTGCGGGGCCGCAGAAGCCTTCCCCTGGTTCTCGTGGCCATGGCCCCGTGGGCCAGGGTGTGTGGCGGGCTGTGGGACAGGTCTCTTCCCGCGCTCTAGGTCCTACATCTCCTTCGACATCCTGCGGAGGGTGCTGCGTGACTACTTCGGGTACGACGTCTTCTACTGCATGAACATCACGGACGTGGACGACAAGGTAGGGCTCTCACCGGGACGTCCTCAGTACGGTGGGTGACAGGGAGGAGGAAGCGTCATTTGTAGATGAGATCAGGTGGGCTTGGCCCAGCTCAGGTCTGGACCTGATGCACACGGTGTGAGTCCCCTCCGCTCAGTAGCTTGGTGGTGTATACCGATGACGTCATGTAGAAGCTGGGAGAAACCTCGTGTCCAGGGGCCCAGTTGATAAAACGTCAGCCCGTGGGGCTTCGTGGCAGCAGGACCCGCGGTCACGCGTGCTCTTGTGTGGGGAGGGCGCGGGGGGCGGGGGTGCAGCTCATTTCCTCGAGATCAGCAAGGTCATGGGAACAGCCCCAGCGCGGCCGCCTGGGACTCGGAGCCTGCCTGCTGCATGGGGCACGACCCCCAGTTTCCCTCTCCTCCCTCCAGATCATCACGAGGGCCCGGCAGAACTACTTGTTCGAGCAGTATCGGGGGAAGCGGCCGCGGGCGGCCCAGCTCCTAGAAGATGTTCACGCCGCCCTGAAGGTGGGCCCCTCGCTGTCTGCTCCTTGACTCCTGACTGTCCCAAGAGCCGTGGCCGTCCTTGGTGGGCTTCACACAGTAACCAAAGCCAGCCCCATCGGGGGCCCCGGAGTTCTGACCGATGTGTCCCCTGGCCGCTGGGAAGAGTCGCCAGGAAAGACACACTTGGGCGGGGGCCTGTGCCTCCCACTTACGGGAGAGTGTCCGAGTCCGTCACGGTGGCACTGATGGATGCTTGCCCGTTAGATGCTCCGAACGCCCCTGTGGGCTCATCCGTGTGGCGGTCTCAGCCACGCAGGCGCTGCACCGAGCCGCTTAAATCAGGAGTACTGGAAATTTTCAGAACTTGAAGAAATCAGTTCTTTCCAATATGATATTGTCATTTTGAATGACGGTGTTACGAATTACTGTTTTAACGGAGTAAGGTTAGAATAAGTCCTTTGATGCTCTGTAATTACTATTTTAGTAGCTGCAGTAGTAATTACGTGTGCTTCTGTGTTTTATCTCTAGAAGAAACACTAGGAATGAAATCAGAGCTTAGCCGGCTTCGGCCGACCAGAGGTGGGCCTGCCAGGTCATGGGTGACTTCGTGACAGTCACGAAGTCGCCAGGTGACGCCCCCGTGACCCCGAGCACAGCGTGTGACATCAGAGAACCAGGCCCAGGGGTTGCGGGGAGCAGGCTTTCAGGGGAAGCTGGGCCCACGCCCTTAGGGACGCAGACTGCTTTCTTGTCCCCAGCGAGGGCCCCCGGGGGAGCGCGGGGCTGTGCTGAGCCGCGTCTGATGGGCCCGCCCTCTCCTGTGCTTGCAGCTGTTTTCAGTCAAGTTATGCGCGGCCACGGACCCCGACAAAAGGCAGATGCTGGATCGCATTCAGCGCGCGGTGAAACTGGCCGCAGAGCCCCTGGAGAAAGCTGTGCAGAGCGACCTCCCAGAGGAGGTGGCCGAACGCCGTGTGGAGGTGAGGTCTCCACGGGCCCGCCACAGCCCCGCTCGCTGTTCGCGGGTTCCAGCCTGCGCCTCTGTGCCTGTGGCCGCCCGGGAGGGGGCTGGCCAGTGCCCTCCCGCCCCGCACCTGCCGCCTACCCCCGCGCCGCCTCCTCACGGGACTGGGGGCCCATTGGCGTGTGTGTGGCAGGTCATTCCAGAGTTCTCCAGCCGGCGCTCCTGTGTTTCTTGGTGGCGCAGCGGCGCAGAGAGCCAAGGGAGGTTGAGTTTGCACTGGGCTGTGGGGCGCCCTGGGCCGGCTCTCCTGCCCCTGGGAGAAGTTCGCCCCCCGACGGGGTGAGGGCACGGGGTGCACGGGGCCTGGCTCTCTTCCAGCTTTTCCCCTGCCGGCGGCCCTGGCCACGGTGGCCCTTCTCCTTCACGCCGGCGCCCTCTGCTGGCCACCCTCTTCAACACTCAGGAATCGAGAAGCTCCAGAAAAGGTGTGGCCACCGCTGTCTGTCCGTCTGGAGGCCGTGGAAGAGATGCCCCCAGAGCTCGGCCCGGCTTAGGCTTTCCTTTCACTTTCCTCCTCACTTAGCGTGGATTTCCGGCGCGGGCTTGTTCTGAGCTTAATGAGAGAGTCCCTCCTACACGGGCTTGCGGATGAGCGCTTTGCTCAGCGTGCTTCCGAGTGGGGCCCCCGCATGGTAGCTGGCCTTCCTTCGATGGGCGTCCTGGGCCCAGCTGTTTCTCCCTCTCCTCGGACAGCAGTCACGTTCCCGTTACCAACAATTTACCATCTTAACCATTTTTAGGTGTGGAGTTCAAAGGTATTAAGCACATTCACATTATTGTGCAGCCGTCCCCACCATCTGTCTCCAGAACTTTCCATCTTCTCAAACAGAGACTCTGTCCCCGTGAGACACCGACCACCATCCCTCCCCTGGCCCCGGCACCCACCGTCCACTCTGCTTCCATGAATCTGGGGACTCCAGGGACCACATAGAATGCTATGGTGTCTGTCCTTTTATGACTGGTCTCTTTCCCTCGGTTTGACGGCCTCTAACTTGTGGCAGCCCCCGGAAACCACTGATCTTTTTGCTGCCTCCATGGTTTTCCCTTTCCAGAATGTCACAGAGTTGGAATCCTATAGTACGTGGCCTTCTCAAATCGGCTTTTGTCACTGAATATAGGTTTTAGGGTCCTTCATGTCTTTTCATGGCTTGATAGCTCCTTTCTCTTTAGTTCTAGATAATACTCCATCATCTGGATGGAACGCAGCTTGTTTATCTTTCCATCTACCGAAGTGCATCTTTGTTGCTTCCAAGTTTAGGCAATTGTGAAGAAGCTGCTGGAAACGTCCATGTGCAGGTTTTTGTGTGGACATAAGTTTTCAGCTCCTTTGGGTAAATGCCAAGGAGCATGACTACTGGGTCATATAGTAAGAGTATGTGTAGTTTTGTAAGAAGCCACACACCGTCTTCCAAAGCAGCTGCACCATGTTGCGTTCCCCCCAGTAGTGATGAGCATTCCTTTGGTTCTGGGTTTTCCCAGCATCAGGTGTTGTCAGTGTTAGTATTTGGGCCATTGTAACAGGTGTGTGATGGTATCTCGTTGTGATTTGCATTTCCCGGAGACATTGGATGTGGGGCATCTTGTCACGTGCCTATTTGCCTATCTGTGTGTCTTCTTGGGTGCGGTGCCTTTCAGGTCATTGGCCCATTTTTTATCAGGTGGCTTGTTTTCTTACTGTTGAGTTTGTATATTTTGGATAATAGTCCTTGATCAGATGTGTCTTTGGCCGATATTTCCTCCCAGTCTGTAGCTCATCTTTTTGTTTTCTTGACGATGACTTTTCCAGAGCAAACATCTTTACTCTTGACGAAGTCCACACGCTGAGCTCCATGAGCAGGGTGTGGCAATGACTTCTTCGCGACCACACTGATGGCATGGGTGTTGGATTTTGTCATATGCTTTTTCTGCATCTAGCAATGCTATTATGGCATTTTACTTTTTTGGTGTGTTGATGTAATAATTTACATTAATTGATTTTATACTGTTGAACCAGCCTTCCATACCGTGATAAATCCCACTTGGCCGTGGTATGTAATTCTTTTCGGACTTTTTTTTTTAAGATTTTTATTTATTTATTGAGAGAGAGAGCATGAGAGGGAGGAGGGTCAGAGGGAGAAGCCGACTCCCTGCTGAGCAGGGAGCCCGATGCGGGACTCGATCCCGGGACTCCAGGATCATGACCTGAGCCGAAGGCAGTCGCCTAACCAACTGAGCCACCCAGGCGCCCTTTTTTCGGACTTTTGTGGATTTAATTTGCTAATATATTGTTAAGGATTTTTCCATCTATGTTCATGAGAGATACTGGTCTGTAGGTTTCTGTTCTTGTAATGTCTTAGCTTTTGGTAATTAGAGTAATACTGTCTTCATAGAATGAGTTAGTAGCCCCTCTGCTTCTGTCCTCTGAAAAACTGTAGAAAACTGATATCATTTGTTCCTTAAATGTTTAGTAAAATTCACCAGTAAACTCCTCTGCATCAGGTGATTTCTGTTTTGGAAAGTTATAAATTTTTTTTTTTTTTTAAGATTTTATTTATTTTTTTGACAGAGACACAGCGAGAGAGGGAACACAAGCAGGGGGGAGTGGGAGAGGGAGAAGCAGGCTCCCCGCCGAGCACGGAGCCCGATGCGGGGCTTGATCCCAGGACCCTGGGATCATTACCTGAGCCGAAGGCAGACGGTTAACGACTGAGCCACCCAGGCGCTTGGAAAGTTATAAATTCTTAATTAAATCTCTTTACTAGCTAATAGGCTTTTTCAGATTGTTTATTCATCTTGTGTGAGTGTTGGTAGCTTGTGTCTTTCAAAGAATTGGTCCATTAATCCAGGTTATCAAACTTGGGGGCACAGAGTTGTGTATAGTGTTTTTTTATTAAGTTTTTAAATTTCCGTGAGGTCTGTAGTGATGGCCCTCTTTTGGGTATTAGTATTAGTATTAGTACCCTTTTCTTAGGTAGTAGCCTGGCTAGAGGCTCATCAATTTTATTCATTTTCTCATAGAACCAGTTTCTGGTTTTGTTGATTTTTCTCTATTGATTTCCTGTTTTCTGCTTTAATTTTTATTATTTCTTTTCTCCCATTTGGATTTAACTTGTTTCTCTTTTTCTAGTTTCATAAGATGGAAGCTTAGATTAGCTTGATTTTAGACCTTTTTTCTTTTCTAATCTGTGCACCTAGTGTTATAGACGTCCTCTAAGCACTACTTTTGCTGCATCTCACAAATTTTGATAAGGTGTGTTTTCATTTTCATTTTGGTTCAAAAATTTTTAATTTTTTCTCAAGATACCTTCTTTGACCCGTGTGTTCTTTGGAAGTGTGTTGTTTGATCTCCATGCATTGTGGGAACTTTCCAGCTCTCTTTCTCTTACTGATCTCTAGTTCAGTTCCACCGTGGTCTGAGAGCAGACACAATGTATGATTTCTGTTCTTTTAAATTTGTTCAGACGTGTTGTATGGCCCAGCCTGTGGTCTGTGTTGGTGAACGTTCCCTGTGAGCTTGAGAAGAATGTGTGTTCTGCTGCTATTGGACCAAGTGGTCTATAGATGTCCATTAGATCCAGCTGACTGAGCGTGTAGTTGAGGTCAACAATGTCCTTACTGATCTCCTGCCTGCCGGGTCTGTCCACGCCCAAGGGAGGGGTATTGAAGTCCCCAACTACCTTCACGGATTCATCTGTTTGTCCTTGCAGTTCTGTTTGCTTTTGCCTCATGTAGTTTGCTGCCCTGCCATTGGGCCCATGCACCGGAAGCACCGCTGTCTTAGAGAACTGACCCCTTTGTCTGGCCAAGCTCTTCTTTATCTCTGATGACTGTCCTGGCTTTGAAGTTGGCTCTGTCTAAAACAAGCTACTCCTGGTCTATTTTGATTTGTGATAGCATGGTACATTTGTCTCCATCCGTCTACTTTTAATTTATACGTGTCTTTATATTTAAAGTGGGTTCCTTGTGGACAACATACATTTGGGGCTTGTATTTTGATCTACCTGACTGTTCTATCTGGTGCATTTAGACCACTGACATTCACGGTGGTACGGAGACAGCTGGATTCCTAGCCACTGTGTGTATTGTTTTCTATTCACTGCCCTGTTCCTTGTTCCCATTGATTTCTTCCACTCCTTTTCTGTCTTTTGTGGTTTTGATTGAACATTTTACATGATTCCACTTTTTCTCCTCTTACGGCATATCAGTTATACCTTTTTTTTTTTCCTTTTTTTTAGTGGTCGCCCTACAGTTTGCAATATACACTCACCACTAATTTCAGTCCACTTTCAAAGACACTATACTGCGTGGTCCTAGGGGTGCTTTACAATAACAGAATGATCTAGTTCTGCCTCCCGTCCTCATGTTGTTGCTGTTGTCCATTTTACCTATCTAAAAACCTGGGGTGGGGGGACTATGTGTGCATAAAGTATGTACATAAGCGTGCAGATTGATAACGTTCTTGCTATAAACTGTTACTTGTTAGATCAATGAAGAAAAACAAAAGTTTTGGGGCACCTGGGTGGCTCAGCCGGTTGAGTGCCTGACTCTTGGTTTCGGCTCAGGTCATGATCTCAGGGTCATGAGATCGAGCCCCACAGTGGGCTCCACGCTCAGCAGGGAGTCTGCTTAAGATTCCTTCTGCCCCTCCCCTCTGTTGACACACACTCTCTCTCCCTCTCTCAATACATAAATACTTTTTCTTAAAAAAGGAAAAACAAAAGTTTTCATTTTACCTTTGCATCTTCTCTCCGATGCTCTCCCTCACTGTGCAGACCCGTTTCTGACCTCTATTATTTTTGTTCTCTCTAAAGAACTTCTTTTTCACATTTCTTGCAAAGCAGGTCTACGGGCAACAAGTTCCCTCGATTTTTGTCTGCCTGAGAGCTTTTGTTTCCCTTTGCTTTTGAAGGATAAGCTCGCAGGGTCCAGAGTTCGAGGGTGGTGAGTGTTTTCTCTCGACATTGAAGTGTCCCCCACATCTCTTGCTTACATGCTTTGTGAGGACGAATTGGGTGCGGTTCTTATTTTGTTCCTCTATGGGCAAGGTTTTGTCCTCGGACTCCTTTCGGGATTTTCTGCAGCTTTCCTGTGGAATGCCTGGGTGTGGTGTCCTGCCTGAGGTTCCCTGAGCTCACAGCAGACCCTGAACCACAGGCGCAGAAAGCGGGAACACCCGAGCGTGTTTGTCCTGGTCGTTTCAGACCGCTGGGCTGAGTGCTGCCGGAGCCCTGCCGCGTCTGGTTCTGTTGCTGCTCTGTCTTTGATGTTTTTTGCCTTTTGGTGTGCCTTGTCATTTTTTCTCCATAGCCAGACGTGAGGTACTGAGTAGAAGGGCCTGCTGTGAGCGCGCAGGGTGGGGTGGCCGGGCTCGAGGGCGGCCCACGGGCCGTGCGTGGGGCCCAGTCTCCAGCGTGTCACGCCTCTGGCCCGAGCATCCTGGCGGGTCCCCGTCACTGCTTGCCAGCCCAGCAACAGTCAGCAGGACAGTTCTCCCTGGGGGCTCGGTGGGACGCCCGAGCCGCCCCTTCCCTGTCAGCGCCATGCGTACAAACGTGCCCACCCTGCGTGGCCTCCCTTTGTCTTCCACATCTACTTGCCCTTCACCTTCTCCCCCCGCCCTTTGTTCTTTGCCCTCTCGCCCCCACGGGTGGACTGCAGACCGCCTGCCTGTCCCCACGTGCCTGTCACTACAGTTCACGTGCTGGAAACCCCGGTTCCTCCAGAGCCGGACCTCAGGGTCCCCGCAGCCTGCAAGGCTCAGGCCGCAGCCATGACACTCACATCCCATCACAGATGGACATTTCTCCCAGGTGACGTGGGTGCTGCAGTGACAGGACAGGTCTTGTACCAACGCTGCACTGTTGTGGTGCGTGACACGGGGCTGGCCTCTTCGGTTGATGGCCCCTGACTGTCGGGGCACCATGGCCTTGACACCTCCCTCCAGGACGGGACTCTGCCCATCGCCTGACCACCTGAACGTCCTGTGGACGCCCGGCCGCATCCTGGCCGCAGTCAGCTCTCCTGAACGTGCCCCTGCGCCTCCCGGTCACGGTCTGGTGTTTGTCTGAGTGCTGAGCCGTTCACAGGAGCGTCGTGGTCTCGCAGGGATGGCAGCCCTTCGTGGAGCAGGGCTCTGTGCCGCACATCTTTGAATTCGAGGCCATTATTAACGCAGACCAACTGCGTGAGATGCGGTCTTATGTGATCAGCTCGTACACGTGTGTGGACGTTCACTTTCTTTTTGTCCAGGTGCTGTTGGAAGAAGCAAAGGACTTGCTCTCTGACTGGCTGGACTCCACCCTCGGCAGTGAGGTTACTGACAATTCTATCTTCTCCCAACTGCCCAAGTTCTGGGAAGAGGAATTCCACAGAGACATGGAGGCCCTGAACGTAAGTGCGGCCGATGAGCCCGTGCTTGCTGTCTGCGCCCCAATGCCCGAACGGCCTCACGCCACCCGGGCCATGTTCCTAATCGCTCGCTGAGTGTGGTTTCACATGCGAGCCGAGGGCACAGGGGGCTTCTCTGCCAGCATTTGGTTCTGCTGGTTTCTTGGGGCGTGCTCGTCTGAGGCCGACATTTCTGAAGGAAGAACCGGGACCTTCTCTGGCCGCCCACAGGTTCTCCCTCCAGACGTCTTAACCCGCGTTAGCGAGTACGTGCCAGAGATCGTGAACTTTGTCCAGAAGATCGTGGACAATGGCTACGGGTGAGCTGAGGGCCCTCCTCGGGTCAGTGCACCGTTCAGGGGAAGGTTTGCCAAGGAAGGCAACTCTCCGTCTCTGAGAGGGGATGCGGAGCAGGGAAGCCGCTGGGCGTGTGGGCACCTGGCGCTGCCGTCACCAAGCCCACAGACCAGGCGGCTGAAGCAGCAGAAGCAGATTTGCTCCCAGCTCCAGACGGCAGGTGTCTGAGGCCGCCAGCATGCCCGCAGGACGGGTTCCTCTGAGGGCCTTGAGGGAAGGGTGTGTCCCAGCCCCGCTCCTTGGCACAGACCGTGGCCGTCTCACAGACTTCTCACACATTCGTCACTCTGCACGTGGGCTGCTTGGGCTCCTTTTGTGTCCCGATGTCCTCTTCTGCAGATCGATGCGTAGGGGTCACACTGGGTCAGGGCTCACCCTGCTGACCTCGCTTTCCTTCTGGGAAGACCCTGTCTCCAAATACACTCCCATTCGCAGGTGCTGGTGGCTAGGACCGTACGTATGAATTTGGGGAGGATACGGTCGAGCCCCCGACTTCCCCATAGTGGCATGCCTTTACACACTGACCTCCTAGCAGGCCTCTTTCCTCCGTGCCGCCGGGTCCTCAGCTTCAGGGCTGCTTTGTAAGAGAACTCCCCGGGCTTTCCTTGATACTGGTCGCCATCCAGCAGGGATTTAGCCGTACAGATGCCATCTCTCTGTTCAAGGCAGGAAGGAAGAGCAAGAGGGTGCTGCCAGCTGTGCCCAGCCTGTCCCCGAAGCCCCCAGCAGACTTGCTGGTGCAGCCCGGGGCCTGGGCCCAGCCCTGTCAGGTGGGCCTGGGGCTGTGGCCAGGATGGGGGTGCTGTAGGGAACCCCTGCCTGCAGCCCACCAGGGTGCCCACAGCTCAGACCGTGAGCACGTGGCCTGGCCTGGGGAGCGTGGACTTGCCGGGTGTCTGGAGGCATCCGCCTCACTGTGTGAGCAGAGAGCACTTGTCCCCGAGTCATCTCCCAGGGCAGGTGTGGTTCCCTCGGGGCCCTTCGCCCGGCTGTGATTCCGCACACTGCCCCGGCCCTGGCCTCCGGTCCTAGTACCACCTGCCTGCGGGAAACATGGTCCAAGTGTCTGCAGTGAGCACGGTCAGAAATCACCAAGAAATGGAGGCATAAACGGGAGCGTGGTGTCTACAGCACACGGCGCCTGTCGGCGGCGCCCCCGCTGTAGGAGATTGCTTCCCGCCTCGTGGGGCAGACGTGGCGTCTGCTGGACCAAGTGAGGAGTGGCCAACTCCTGGTGTGGGCCCGGAGCAGCACAGGTTCTCCGGAAGTGACAGGCGCCTCCTCTCTCTGCCCCACTTAACACGACCACTCAGGACGGCACGAGATCGTGTGCCAAACTGCGTGCCGTGGGCAAGGCCAAGGTGGGAGAAGACAGATCATTCCGGGCTGGAGTAACCTGGAGTGCTTCTGGGAGGCAGAGAGCCTTGGCTGGGCAGGTGGGTAGAATGTAGCCAGAGGGAGGGCCTGGCGGGAGCACGCCGTCGCTGAGGCGGGGACCGGGCGGGAGCTGCAGGGCCATAGGACACGAGGCAGAGGGTGTGCAGGGGGACCCGCTGCCCGGCGAGTGAGGAGTTGGCTTCCGCGGCGTGAAGTGTCCTTGGCAGGCCCGCTCGGCCTGCACAGCAGCCGTGGCTGTGAGTCGCTGCACCACAGAAGCGGTAAATGGCCGAGCCGGCCCCGGACGCAGAAGGCAGAGCAGATGGAAGCGGCACGCGGGCCGTGTAACACTCGGCTCTTCGGGTCATCCTCCTGGGAGGTGCTTTGGCTGTCTTCGAATCGATCCGCTTTCCCACAACCTCGTTCTTATTTTCCAGCTACGCCTCAAATGGGTCCGTCTACTTTGATACGGTGAAGTTTGCTTCCAGCGACAGACACTCCTACGGGAAGCTGGTGCCTGAGGCTGTTGGGGACCAGAAAGCCCTGCAGGAAGGGGAAGGTAAACTGAGCTTGGTGATGGGGTGGGGGGCTTCTTCCCCCTCCCTAGCCCCGGCCATGCTCCCCTGGGCGCCTGGGAGCCTTGCCTTGTTCCCTCGGGATTTTAGGAGCTTTCCACGAGAAGCAAAAAAGCGAGTGTATCCAAGAGCATCTTGAAAGCACAGCAGACTCGGGCCCGGGTCCACAGGGCTGGCGTTTGTTGTGCCGAGAGCACCTGAGGGTCAGGGTGGGACACGCTGTGCGCCGTGTGTCGGACACCCAGCGCTGGTGTGTTAGCAATATGCAGGTGGTGACCTGCTGAACGAGGGCACAAAAGCCACCCACACAGGGTCGGCAGCAGCCCCCTCGGCAGTGGAGCTCCCGCGTTGGGCAACCGGAAACCCCCGGGGCCGTTTCAGGTGAAGGCACCGTTTCAATAGCCCCACACGGAGGAAGTGCACTCCCAAGGTGTGTTACTTACAAGTTCCAGAATGCGCGTCACGAGTTGGGGAGAGCAGGCGCCCGGTCCTTATACAGCGGTGGGGACAGCAGTTGCTGCCTGCCATGGGCTCAACTCTGTGTGGTTATTTTGAAAGGTGCCCTGAGACAAGCCAGGCAGGAATTGTGTGACCGTCCCGGTTCTGGGTGTGAGCGGGGGGGGTCACACCGTCAGGTCCTGTGTG
>NW_022589719.1:36128489-36215689 GCF_004348235.1 Phoca vitulina
ACGTTTGTACTTTTTGATCAAGGACTTCCACCTCTGGGGCTCTGTTGTGAAGAGACATCGGAACCTCACACAAGATGACATGGAAATGTGGAGACACGATAGGCTAAGGTGGTTCGGTAGCATTGGTACCAGACCCTGGGCCATCAAAGGCTAAAGGCGTTTGTCAGAGTAAAGGAGGCGTCTCCTCAAGGGCAGTCGGGGGCTTGTGTGCCGGCAGCCCACGTCTGTGAGGGGAGGAACTGCGCACGGCCCACATGCAGTGGCTCGGGCAGGCTGAGGGTCGCAAGACCCGCAAGGATTGGGGTACACGGGGAGCAGGGCTTTGTGTAGCAGATTGGGACTCTCAACAGCACGAATTCAGGCAGGGCCCCTTCCTCGTGCTCACACAGGACCCACACCGGCCACGGAGGACGTCTCTGTGGTTCCCCAGCGGTCGCTTGTCATGCAGCCCGTGTCGTCTGCCCATGACACACTGAGCCGGCAACCAGCACTAAAGGGACACGGGCGGCGGACGGACCCATTGACCGTCACAGTCCTGAGTGACACCACGGCACAGTCTGCCGCTTAGGGCAGCCTGTAGTTTGAATTAGTAGTTAAAGAACAAAGATGGAAGGTGGGTGGGGTGAGCTGCCCGAAAGCTCCTGAAGGAGCAGTGGAGAGAGCAGGAGATAAAGATCGAAGAGAGAATGGAACGGAAATAAGAAGTCAGCCGCTGGTTCTTCACAAAGATGAATGAAATGGAAAAACGTGTGCAAGACTGATGAATGAACACTGACGACTCGCAGATACGTCCGGACAAAACTGCACGTGACGAGAGACGGTGCGGGGAGAGTGGGCCGCGCAGCGCAGGGAACTCGGACGTGGCCTCGGGTGGCGAGGCCACGGGGAGCCCGCCTCCAGTCGGCGGGAAGGAGAGCTCCAGAGATGGGAGCGCATGTGCGGCTGTACGGTAAACCTTGGCATCTGGCCGCAGCTGGGTTCTTGTTCTTGTTGTTTTTTGTTTAATTTTAAGTAATCTCTACATCCAACGTGGGGCTCGAACTCATGACCCCAAGATGGAGAGAGTCTCACTCTTCCAACTAAGCCAGCTGGGTCCTCCCCGGAGTTCTTAAATATCGCTTGTTCTTGGACCTTTTTTCTTCCAGACTGACTTTAGAATCGCATTGCGTTCCAGGGACGAGAGTAGTAGAATCCAACAGCAAGTACGAAGGGACGAAGAGGGACGTGCTGTCCTTTGGGGACAGTCCCGCTTCCAGCACGATGTGACCCCCAGCACGAGCTCCTCACTGCAGGGTCGCTGGCATGCGGGGACTCTAGTAGAGACGGCTCCTGACGTGTGTGGGGTCACGGGGGTCACCTCTGGGGAGGGAGACGAGAAGTGACACCAGGGGAGCAGAAGGGATTGTGTGACTCACTCGTCTTAAAGACTAGAGCAAAGAGCGAGTACTACTGAAGTGACGGTTGCCGAAGAGTGGGAGACGGGCCGTGTGTGGAAGAGGGTCCTCTTTGCTCTGTCACAGAATTTCTCAAAACAAAATTTTAAGAATCAGAACATATTCATGAGTAATAATGGAAATTAAAAGCTTAAATATACATTATCTGCCACACGTAGGGGGGCTAAAAGAATGTCATGGCACCACATCAAACCGTCTGCGTCGTTGGTGTGAGCGGTGACCTATCGCTGAGAGGTCCCCACGGGCGAGGCTGGAGTTTGTCCTGCTGCTTGGGTCTGTCTGGTTAGTACACCAGAGGGCCAACAGCAAGCATCCCTTCGTTTATGATCGTGGCATGTCTTTCCTGGTTCTTCCTCGTATTTTCCGCGTGTTCTGCTCGGAGCGCCCGTGTTGTAGCCCTCGGGTCTGTGGTACAAGGATGCTCAGCGCGCTCTCCCTCTGGCTGCTGTCAGGGCGACTTCACGGTGGCCTGACTCCGCACTTGAAAGGTGGTGCTCACTGAGGTCGGGCTGCGTTGGCGACCCTGGGCACCAGGCCGGGTCTGTCGTTACCGTTCCGGAGTTGTCCGCGAGGGGGCGACAGCACCCAGGGAAAGGCAGTATTGAGGCCACGCACTGGGGGCCCCGCTGAAGGCCCTGGCGCTGCCCCCACTCACCGGGTCACCGCCTGAAGGGGACTGGCCGCCTGAAGTGTTCATTTTCATGGCCGCTAATGCGCTCCCCTGGTCCTGCGTGTGGTCCAGAGAGTCTCCCACGGTCATCAGTGATTGTGCACACCTTTCCCGTCGCTCCCGCCGTGTCTGCCTTCCGGGGGGCCTCGTCCGGGAACCGAACTTGACCTGATTTGCCACCTCTGGGGCCAAGGGGCCACATCCAGCAGGATCCGCTGGTCCTCAGACACTGGGAGCCGTGCAGGCCGTCGGCACGAGGCCCCACCTGCGAGAGCTGCCACCAAATACCGTGGCCTCACCCCTCAGACCCAAGCGCCGTCGCTTACCCGAGACCCGGGTCGCAGCCGTGGGGGGCAGGCGGGGAGAGGGGCATCTGGGGAGCCGGCAGGTGTGGTTCAGGCCCCCCGGGAATCGGAGCTTATATACGGTTTCATACGTGGACGCGCTGGGGCAGCGCTAACATCTGGGCGTAGTGGAGCCCCTGCTGACGGAGGAGATGAGTGGGAATCCAAAGCGTTGGCCGGTAGCCCCCAGAGGCGGCCTTGCAGTGACACGGTTCTGTCCGCCAGGCAGCACCGGGTGACCCGCTTCCTCGTGTCCGCAGGTGACCTGAGCATCTCGGCAGACCGCCTGAGCGAGAAGCGGTCCCCCAACGACTTCGCCCTGTGGAAAGCCTCCAAGCCGGGCGAGCCGTCCTGGCCGTGCCCATGGGGAAAGGTGTGCTCCCGGGAAGGCGCGGGCTGCGGTGGTGGGCGCACCGAGATGCCCCAGACCCTCGTGGGCCTGTGGGCACGTGACTTCCCTTCCAGGACTTGCCCGTGTGCATCTGGGGTGCGGGTGGGTGGACTGCGAGGCCCCCATGTCCTCCCAGCCTTAGACTCTGAGTGGTGCTCGCTGCTGGAGGCCAGTCCACCCTCTGACGGTCCCTGTGACAACAGTCCCGATGGCCCACAGCCGGGGGAGGGGGTGTTCGCACCTGCCTCTGGTCCGGGCTGGGCAGTTCTGGGGGTAACGTGAGCCTCAGCCCGCCTCGGCCTGCAGCGCTTGCTGGGACCCTGACAGCAGGGGCTGGCCTGCGATTTTCATGTTGGAATATAACGTCTGTTCCAATAAGGCTCGGAGGTTTTGAGGGTCACGAACACGGGACACTTGAACGCCTGGACCGAGGGTAGGCTGGTTGGTCACGGGGTCCCGTTTGGATCTTTAGGGGCGTCCGGGATGGCACATCGAATGCTCTGCCATGGCAGGCACTCTCCTGGGAGCCTCGATGGACATTCACGGGGGGGGCTTTGACCTCCGGTTCCCCCACCATGACAACGAGCTGGCCCAGTCGGAGGTAGGCGGAGGCTGGGGTCGCTGTGTCCGCTGGGAGGGGGCTTGAGTCTCCCCCGCGGTGGTAGAAGCAGCCAGGGGTGCTGCCAGCGAGGCACTGAGCCCAGCCTGATGCCCACATCAGGGTCTCGCTGGTGGGATTTGAACCCTCGTTGTTCGGTTTGATTTCCCACACGAACAGCCTGAGTGTTGGCGACAGACAGGCCTGGATTGGAACCGGCCGTTGCCTCTCGGCTCACTCACTGGTCCAGGGCCATCCCTCTGAGCCCCAGGGAACCCCGCTCGGAGAGCCGCCCCCTCTTCTGCGTCGCTGTGTGAACAAAGGGCCCGCAGAGCACCCGGCCAGCAGAGGTGCCTCGTGGCGCCCCGACCTCGCCCTCTCCGCCCCTTCCCGAGCAGGCCTACTTCGAGAACGACTGCTGGGTCCACTACTTCCTGCACACGGGCCACCTGACCATCGCCGGCTGCAAGATGTCCAAGTCACTCAAGAACTTCATCACCATTAAAGACGCCTTGAAGAAGCACTCCGGTAAGCCCGAGCGCCCCTTCTCGCGGCGGCGCGGTGGCGGTGGCCGCTCAGGGGGCTGAGGGGACCGACCGCGGTGCTGTCCCCCATCCCAGCGCGGCAGCTGCGGCTGGCCTTCCTCATGCACTCCTGGAAGGACACGCTGGATTACTCGAGCAACACCATGGAGTCGGCGCTGCAGTACGAGAAGTTCATGAGCGTAAGCCCCCCCGCTCTGCCGCGCCGGGGTCGTTCCCGCTCCCGTGTCTGCTGACGGGGGGCAGTCGGCCCCGCGCCCCTTTCCTGAAACCCTTGCTGACCTGCTAGAGTCAGGTGCCCACGTTCCTCTGGTGTCCGTGGGGCACGTTTCCCGCACACCTGTCTGCTGTGCCGGCGTCCCAGGCTAAGCCTGGAACCCGTTCCCGTCTTGAAGGAGAACCTTCCGCTCCCTGCGGCTGCGGTGCCGTGTCAGCGCCGTGGTTTTCCAGATTATACGGGAAGGAGACGCGCTTCACCATGAGAGCTCTCTCCCGGATACTGCTCGGGTGCAAAAGTCTTCTAAACGCAATTAATCCAAATTTTCTGACCTTAGGAGTTTTTCCTAAATGTGAAAGACATCCTTCGAGCTCCCGTTGATATAACCGGCCGGTTTGAAAAGTGGGAAGATGAAGAATCGGAACTGAACAAGAGGTAGGAGACTTAGGGGTCTGCGCGCACGCCGTGCTCCGTGCTGCCCCGTGGCAGACCCGCCAGCGGGCGGGAGGCTGTGTGCCCGGCCTCCGTTTGTGCAGACCCACCGGCGAGCGCGCCGCGTCTGCGTGGACCGTCTGCGTGGACCGCCTCCCGGCCTCTGGAGCGCGCGGGCGCGGCGTTACCGGCTGATGCTCCCGTTCCTCTGGCGTAGCTTTTACGACAAGAAGGCGGCGGTTCACGAGGCCCTGTGTGACAACGTCGACACGCGCACGGCCTTGGAGGAAATGAGGGCTCTGGTGAGCCAGTGCAACCTGTATGTGGCAGCCCGCAAGGCCGCCAGGAGGAGGCCCAACCGGGCTCTGCTGGAGAGCGTCGCCCTGTACCTCACCCACATGCTGAAGGTGGGCAGCCCTCGGACTGCAGGCGCCTGTGGCGCTCGCCGTGCCGCGTGCACGCAGGCCGTGGGCCTCGGCCGTGACCGCGGAGGCCTCGGGCGGCTCGGGGCCTGGCATCCGGTCACCGCGGGCCCCTTCTCAGGACCTCTGGACGCACTCATCCTGCACGTCTGTCTCTCTCTGTAGATCTTCGGGGCCATCGAGGAGGAAAGCTCCCTGGGATTCCCAGTGAGAGGACCTGGAACCAGCCTCGATGTGAGTAGAGCACCGCTGGGCACAGAGAAGTCCCTCCCTGGGGGTCGCCCTACCCCTGGGAAATGGTGCCTGTGTCGAGGAGCACCCTCCTGCCTTCCACGCCTGCTCCCTTCCCTTCCTCACTCCCCTCCTGGGCCAACCCTGTGGACATTTGGAGGCCCACGTTAGGTCCCACCGGCCCTGGACCTTCCAGACCGAGCCCCGGGGCTCACCTGGACCTCCCAGTCAGCTGTTCCTCCCGCGTGTGCAAGCTCAGCCTTGCTCCCTGACCCATCGCTGGGGTGCTTGTGCTGCCATGTGCTGCCCGTGAGCTCAGGCTCGGGACAGCAGGCTCGATGGGACCAACTTTGCTTGAGCTGTAGCCACATGGTAATGGATTCCTGTGCGCTCACGTTCTTGCACGTGTGCGTTCAGATGGCACGCCGGGCAGTGTGTCTGGTGGGGGGACAGTTCCCCGGCAGTGGCCAGTGTCGCCTCAGGACTGGCGGTTTCCACTGCACGATGACCCTCCCTCGTGGCACATGCTCGTTCAGGCTCATCTCAGACACTCCTCAGGCTTGATCTTTAATGATTTGATGAGAATGCGTGTGTGGGTATTTAGATCTAACTTATTTAAAGGAGAACAGGAAGCAAGGACTAAGTGAAAAGGCCAACCCTTTTTAGAATTCTGTTTCTGGATGGTAGCTGGTGTGAGGAGCCTTCTTCTGCAGGGGGAGCCTACAGTTGTCTCCCCAGGAACTGGCTTCCGAAAAGAAACCAGGTTGTGTCAGGAAGAAGGCCTGCCCGAGCTCCGGGCCCACATCCCCGGGGCTCCACTCGCCCTAAAGCTGTTGGTGTAAAGGCTTTAACCTCCCTCGGTGCTTCTCAGAAAGGAAACCCACGCGGCTGCTCTTGTCTTGTACGTGTGGTGTCACACATTGAGTTTCTCAGAAAAAGAGAAAGAGAGAAAACACTTCCGGCACTAAAGACAGTCTGCTCTCGAGCTTAAAAACAGTGCTTTTAATGCGCTGGTTGTGTGGGGGCTTTGCGCGTGACCTCAGTGGGCCCTTTGAAGGCCGCGTGTGGGAATAAGCAGCCGTGAGGTGACAGGGCAGGCAGGCCTGCCAGGCCAAAGGGCGGGACCCCTTTGTGGGCTTCACAGCTTTTGAAGTCTCTGTGTCAGCTTCCAAATCTGAATTGTTTTCGGAGTGGGGCAGACAGTCTTGATGAGGCCGGTACTGAGTGGTGTGCAGTGCACGCGAGTGGGGTCCACAGGGCCGCCGGGGCACCGCTCCTCCACACAGACCCTGCTGGCTGAGGCTCCCGTCCCCTGCGCCCAGGCTCGCCACGGCGGTCTCCGTGCCTGGTGGAGATAAAGAGCAAAAACCCTGATGCCGGTCCCCCTGCACAAGCACGGCGCCCCAGCCGGGTGCAGGACTGGGACGTGGGAGGCCAGGTCAGGCCGGGGGCTCGGCAGCCTAGCCAGCTTCTGTGGGTAGCGATTAGTACTTCAGTGACTGAGCCACCGAAAGACTTAATTAAGAGGCAGGCAGAGATTTTGCTTAAAAGCCTACTGGAAAAAGAGGAAAGATGTAAAAGGAAAGATTTTATAAAATCGTTGTTTCTCCAGTTTGGATTCTGCTGCCTTTGGTTTTCCTTTGTATCAGGCTTTCCATGCCGGGACCGCCCCGGGGTTACTGCCGGTAGTTAACCGTGGCGTAGACACGAGTGTGTGTGTGTGTGTGGATGGTGACAGTTCTCGGGGACTCTGGTTCCTGTTGCACGAGCGTGTGTGTGGCCACAGGTCGCACGCAGGCACAGCCCGGCTCCATGGTGCCGGCCTCCACTCCCAGCCCAGGAGGGACGGCGTCAGCCTCCCAGGACATGGCCTGCCCGACAGACACCCACATTGAACCGTTTATCTGTAAAGACGGGGTTTTTTGAATAGTGTGTCTGACCGGAGGCAAAGCCGCTCCTGTGAGCAGTTGAGCAGAGTGGCCTGCAGAACTTGTCGGGCTGGGCCGGGAGGGGAGCCGTCCTCCTGTCTGTGGTCCGCGTCGTCCATGCGGGGGCCCGCATACCAGTGTGGACCAAGTGCGTCCCAGCTCTGGGACGGCGGCACCCCCTGCCCCTTCGGCCTTCCGTGCGCGCCGAGCCCTGTCCATAAATACAGGCCGAGCTTGACTCTGCGCGAACCTGTTCTTCCCGCAGCTGGAGTCCACGGTCCTGCCCTACCTGCAGGTGTTGTCTGAGTTCAGAGAAGGCGTGCGAAAGATTGCCCGGGAGCAAAAAGGTGAGGCTCTTCCTTGCTGGGGTGTCTCTGTGTGGGGCCACCCTGGGCGCCGTCGGGTGTTAGCAGCGCCCGGCCTGGGGCACGACATCTGCAGGGCCGCCCCCCCACGTCGTGACGGCCACCACGTCTCTCGACACCGGTGTCCCCCGCAGGGCAGGACAGCCGGGTGGGGGCCGAGGACGCGTGTCAGAGGTGGGGTTTCTTCGCCTGCATTATTTGAGTGGAAAGGCAGAACGAGGCCCCTCTGAGTCCCCTGCCCTCCCGTCTGCGCGGGACTCATTTCTACTTTTGGTGCACCTGCGGGCCGGGGGCTCGCCAGTGCCTGTCCTTGCTTCTGGAAGTGAGCATGGGGAGCCGGGGGAGCCCCGGCGCCGCCCCGACTGTCGTTCTGCTCGGGCGTGGCGGGGGCCAGCTGCCTTGCACTCGAGGGGCCTTCCCCGGGGCCGCCTCACGGCATGCGGCCAGCTGCCCGTCGCCGACATTCCCGAGGTCGGTCACTGTCGTGTGTCCTTGGAGACTTGGAGAGTGCTGCGTCATTGCAGACCTGTTTGTATCGGCCGTGAGCCGGAGCGCGCGTCTCACTCTGCGCTGTCGGGGCGGCTGACGGGCGTGCTGAACCCAGGCCGGCCGGGTCCGCTCTGCCGCGCTCCACCCACGTGCGCGCTGCCCCGCTCGGGGCTCAGCATTTCACAGAGAGTTGGAGCCCTGCCGGGGAAGGTCATGCAGGAGTCGCTCACCACAAATGCCACCTGTCTCCTGCTGTGCCGTGCTCCCTCCCCAGGCCCCTCTGACAGGTAGTTACACCTGGAGCTCCCCTGGCCGCCATCCCTGCAGAGCAGGTCCAGGCGGGGTGTCCCGAGGGTGGAGCAGGCAGAGGGCCCGATGGGGTGCTCAGGGAGCCGCTGGAGGGAGCCGCACCTTGGAGACGAAAGAGCAGGCCTGGGCCTGTTCCGGGGAAGGCAGAGCAAGAGGGCAGGAGACCCCGAGGCCACGGGCCCCCTGGGAGGAGTCTGGATCTGACAGGGCTGTTGTGGGGAGCAGGGGGCTTTAGGCCGGGGCGTTTAGACCCATTGACTAAACACCCTCTCTCTAGCACCTGGCACCCTCACTGTTTTAATCGCCGGAGAGAGCCTAATGGACTCTGCCAGAGCCGCGCTGCCTCGTCCGGCCACGTTGACAGTCCTGGCATCTCGGGCTCGGAGGCGGCCGGGGCACCTCTTCCCGGCTGTCCCCCTGCGGCCCAGCGTCCTTCCTGGCAGGTGCTGGTGACTGAGGGCCATTGGAGGCCATGCTCAGCGCGCAGACCGGGCCAGGGGCTTGCGCAGGCCGAGAGTATCTCCCGTCGACTGGCTTGGGGAGGAGTTTGGTTTTACTTCTCCTTGGCTTGCTTTCTCTTTTTGCTGTGTTTTGTTTGTTGCTCAGGCAAATGGGCAAAGAGCCCAATTGCTGAGTCAGGATGGTGGTAGTTGAGTCTACGCTGTGTGTGCCTTGTCCACCTGCAGCGCTCTCCTGCCCGGAGCCCAGGTGGGGTGAGGTCATCCTGCCTGAGCCCGTGGCCCAGGACCCACAGACCTGGGGCCCTGCAGATAGGGCGCCTTCTGGGAGTCAGAGACCTGGGGCCTGTGCACTTCGGGCTCCAGAGACAAGGAAAGCCTTCTGGGCTGAAGACAGCTCCCCACCTACCAGCTGCAACAGCGGGTGCTGAGTCCTTGTTGAGCACCTGGCTGTCCTGTGACCCCGGGCTGGCCACGGAGACAGAAAGACAGAGTGGGAAGCTTAGGGTAGGCCCTGGGGTCACGGCTTCAGCCAAGTTTGCCAGGTGCCTGGCACTTGCCTAACAGGTGAGAAAGACACCGTTTCCCCAATGCCCACAGCCGTGTTGGCCAGAACTCGGCCCTGCCCAGGGAGGACATGCGCTGGGGGCGTCTGACTAGGAGAGGCTTGGGAATTTGGGAAGAAGTTAGAAGAGGAGGGAGGCCACAGGTGTGGTCAGAATACCCCTCTCCCCTCATGTGTTTCATTTTTAGGAAAACCCACGTAACGTATAAAATGTATCATCTGATCGTGAGCAAGCATACAGCTCAGAGACACTAAGCACAGTCACACCGTTGTGCAGCCGACCCCACCATCCGTCCTCAGAACTTTGCATCTTCCCCAACGGAGACTGTCCCCATGAAACAGTGACCCCCACCACCTCCCCCAGCGCCCACCGTCCACTCTCCGTCCCCAGGAGTCACCGGCCCCCATCCCTCCCCCGGCCCCAGCGCCCAACGTCCACTCTCCATCCCCAGGAGTCACCGGCCCCCATCCCTCCCCCGGCCCCAGCGCCCACCGTCCACTCTCCGTCCCCAGGAGTCACTGGCCCCCATCCCTCCCCCGGCCCCAGCGCCCACCGTCCACTCTCTGTGTGAATCTGACCCCCCTAAGGGCCTCATACACATAGAATCCTGCAGTAGTTGTCATTTCGTGACTTGCTTATTTCAGTCAATGTGATTGGTGTCCTTTAGGTCCATCCACATTGTGGCAGGTGTCAGAATTTCCTTCCTCTTTAAGGCTGGGTCATATACCACTGTGTGCATAGATGGCATTTTGCTCATTCGCTTGTCCGTGGGCAGATTCCACGGCCTTTTGTGTCCCCTCCTGAGCCTCCCTTCAGTGACCTGAGAGGTCTCCCTGCTCAGCGCCCAGTCTGTTCTCCGCTGCTGTCTCTGTAGCCAGCCCTGGCCGACTCGCTCCCTCCCCGTGGCCGCATGCCTCTGGGCGCGAGCTCTGTGGACGCTGTGAGCCCCATGCCAGGCAGGGCCAGGCCCGGGCCGGGCCATCTCGGCCTGCGAGGGGAGTGCCGCCGGGTGTCTCCGCTCGGTGTGTTCGCACAAAGTGCTTCTGAGCTGTTGCTCGTTAGCAGCGACCACGATGGAAACCCTCTTTTTCTAGAACCTGCTCCAGTCTGAGCCTCTTGGAGTCAACAGGACTGCGAGCTGCTTGTGGCCAGGGGCGCCCCAGCGACCACACCGGGGAAGCCCGTCTTCCTTTTCTGGGCACTTAGCGGCTGTGAAGCTGCTTCCCTCCTTGGAAGAGCGTGCCCACGGTGGTGGCCATGCCTTTGTGGTCTCACGCTTGGGAGCAGTTCTCCTGCGTGTGCCCTCCGCTGTCCCAAGGCACAGCCCCACCTCCCCCGGCGCCGCCTCTCCATGCGACGGCCCTGCCCCGTCCAGGCTTCTCCCCCAGCCCCCGGCTGCACAGCCGGAGCTGCGGACCTGGACCTGCCCGGGCGGACGCTCCCCAAAGCCCAGTGCTGCTGCCGGCGGCAGAGTGGGCGGTCCCTAGGGGAGCCCCGTGGGGGTTGTGGGGCTGTTGCGTGTGTGACTTTCGGAAGAACCCTGTGTCCCACGCTGTCTCCACGCCCTCGCCAACACTTGTCATTTCCTGGCCGTACGAAGACGGTTGTTGCTCCTGGCGCTCTGTGGGGCATCTCCGCGGGCCCTGCTGCGGGCTTCCCTGGCGGCGTGTGGTGTGGAGCCCCATTTCCTGCACCTCGTGGCCACATGTGCCTCTCGTCTGGAGAGCTGTCCCTTCAGGCCCTGCGCCCGTGTCTCGTGGGGTCATCCATCCTGTCATTGTGGCTCGTGGGAGCTCTTCATTGTGCACGCTGGGCCTGGTCAGCACGTGACTCGGAAGGCAGGGGAGGAGAAGGCGAGTCCCCAAAGTAATCAAAAGGTTTGGAAAGACGGTGTGTGTGTGTGTGGGGGGGATTCTGAGCTGTGTGGACGGGGCAGGTGTCGCCGTGATGGTGATGGCCATCGTCCTCAGCTCTGCGGAGCCCACACCCAGAGGACAGCATGGGCCTGGGGTTCCTGCCACCGGGCGGGGAGCCGACGGTCAGCTGATGGTGGTGATGGCGGCCCCTGGCTTCCTTTCCTTCCAGTTGCGGTTGGCTTGCCCCAGCTCCTGCCCCGGGGTCAGCCCTCCACAGGGGCTATCGGCAGGGCGAGGGCAGGGAGCAAGGATAAAGGCTGTTGTCCCATCAGCCATGCCGGGAAGGCTGGAGAGGCAGAGACGGCTTTTCCTTGAGCAGTGTTGGGAAGCTTCCTGGAGCTGGCTGTGCTTGTGGGGCGTGGAAGTCCTCTGAGATCCAGTCATCATTCATCTGTCCCACAGCAGGTGGCCCCATGGGCCCCGGCCAGCGCCCCAGAGGGGCACAAGGGGCAGCGGAGGGCAGGGTGTGTGCACGCCCGGTCTGCGTAGGTGGCTCGGGCAGGAGTGGGGGGCTGGCGTCGGGTTTCTGGTGTGGGCGTCCCTCACAGCCCCGTGGCCAGGGCGTGCAGAACCACTTGGGGTGGGCCGGCAGCGCAGGCGGGCGTCCGAGGGAGAGCTGAGCACGTGGCAGACGCTGGTCACGGTGCCTCCACAGTGCGACGAGGCTGGGTGCCAGCCCTCCTGTCCCCTGACGTCCTGGGATTTGTCGCCGTCAGAGCTTTCTGAGACGGATTGCCGCCCCGTGCCCTGTGGCAGCCCGGCTCCCACGCTGACTTCCCCCGGTGCCCGTTTAGCACAGGCTGGGCCCGCGGGGGACTCAGCGGGCCAGGGGGCCTCCTGGGAGCTGGGAGGCAAGCCAGTCTGAGACCTGGCTTTGAAAGACAGCCACCCACAGAATGCCTCATCCTCGGTGCCACCAGACCCTGTGAGCAGAGCCGCGCCAGCCTGCTCCCACACGTGCCACCTTGTGGCTCCTCGTAGCTGCTCTCAGGGACGGCCACACGTCCCCGCTGCACAGACGTGAGAGGCCGGGGCTGCCTTACCCGCCCCCCGCCCTGTCCTGACTGCAGCTGAGTCTCCTTACCGAGGTCAGATTCTCACCCCAGAGCTTCTGAGCGAGGCCCCACGTGCTTTTCATTCTCGGCGGCGGCAGCAAACGGCGGCAAACTCTCCCTGCCGTGTGGCCCCCGGTGCTGAACCTCCTGGGAACGGGGCCCGTACGTCTGACCCTGCAGGGACCATGCCGTTCGGGCCCGAAGGCCACACGGGTGCCCTTTTCATCCCTGCCCGCTCGGCCCGCCCTGTGTGCTGGCGTGTACCATCTTTCTTACAAAAGTCACTTCAGAGCCCGTGGGACGGCCAGGCTCTGCGCCTCCTCCCGGGCTTCCCAGGCCCCCTGCCTGTTCCGGCCACACCTGGGGGCACCGAGGGCTGGCCGAGAGCCATGTACCCACCGCGGAGCTAGTGCTTGGTGCCGTGTTCTGCAGCGCGGCATGGACCCCTGTCCCCCCGGCCTCCGGCCCTTCCCGATCCCTCGGCTGGGCCTTGCGCATCAGGGAGAGATGCTGGCCGCTGTGGGCTTCACCCCAACCTCCAGACCCAGTTCTGGCTCTCGCCGGTGGGTGCTTGGAACCCGGCGGGTCCTGGGCCTAGCCTCCTCGCCACAAGGACGTTTGGAGGACGGGCGGTGCATGTGGATGCGGAGCACGGTTCATGAGGCGAGGGGCTGAGGGAGCGTGGAACACCGGAGCGGGTTCCTGACAGCCGCCGACACGCTCGTCCTAGCCGGGCGTCTCTCTGCACTAGGCAGGCCTGACCAGGGCGGGTGAAGAGTGCGGGGAGACTTAGCAACATTTCTGGGTGGCCTCAGAGCACGTGTGGCCTTGGGTCCCTGCGTCCTGGAGTGTGGAACACGGCTGCCTTTCTGGATTGCTGTGCCAAGGCTCTGGGGGCTGGACACCTTCCCGGTTGACCAGGGGGTTTGGGGGGGTTTCTGAGCCTCTTTTCTGGGAGGAAAAACTTAGTTTCCCTGGACCAGCTGCCCACCTGGCTTTGGGTGGCACTGACTTCCTGCTCTGAATCCCCAGGAGCCACGCGGGTGCATCTTCAGATGGCACCTGCCTTGGAGCGGGGTCCTAAGGCGGTGCGCAAACCGTGGCCCTCGCTGGCAGCCACATCCTTTGTGCCTGGGCCACGGCTCCCCCCAGAGCACTCGGGAAGGTGCACGCTGGGCGCATCCTGGTGCTCCTTGTGTGTCTAGTTGGACTGAACCACTGTCTTTGTTCACAGTCCCTGAGGTCCTGCGACTCAGCGATGCCCTGCGGGATGACATCCTGCCCGAGCTCGGGGTGCGGTTTGAAGATCACGAAGGTGGGTCCTCTTGGCCGCATCTGGGGCCCATCATCAGGAACTTCGGGCGCAGTGGGCAGGGACATGGGAGGGACGCTGGGGTAGGGAGCTGGTTTTGGAAGAGTTCTGGGATGGGGTCAGAGGTCACGGGGTTTTTACCGTGAGGAGTCCCGGAGCGGCACCCCTGTGGCCCCTGGGGGTGGCCTTGTAGGTTTATTGCTCCGGCTGTCCTGGGTACCTCCCACGTCTGACAGGAGAGCGGCCTGGCTGCCTACTGCTGCCGGGCACCGGCCGCCCTTCCTTGCGATCTGTCCCTTGGCAGATGGCCTGCAGGACCGCCGGCCAGTCTCACCCAGTGTCTGTTGACATCGTGGGGGTTTCGGCTGCACGGGAAATTATAGATTCTAAATACTCAGGTGACATGTTCCATTTCATGATCTCTGGGCCCCATGTCATGAGTGGTGAGGCCTCCCCACGTTCCAGTTAAAGTGGAAGCCCCTGAGCAGCGAGGGGGCGCGAGGGCCGTGGGGGTGGGGGGCTGGGCCCCACGTCTCCGACTCGGCTTTTCAGGGCTGCCAACCGTGGTCAAGCTGGGGGACAGAGAGGCCTTGCTGCGGGAGAGAGAGGAGAAGAGACGGGTGAGTGGCTGGAGCGGCCGCGTGTTGACGGGAACGGGAGACGACTGGTGCTGTGCGCTTTGCTAGAGCTCCCGTGGGGGGCCCAGCATCTAGAAGCGTCGGAAGGAGGCCTAGCTGGACGCGGGCTACGGGGCAGGGTGGTAACAGAGCAAGCTCTACCTTCTAAGGAAAGACCCTCTTTTTAAAAAGCGACCCCCGGAGTTCAAGGGAGAACTTTGAGTAAACCGTGCAGCCGACGTGTTTGGCCACAGCTTGCCCTGTGATGTGTCCTTTGCCCCTGCGGGAGGACCTGCCAGTCACACCTCCGTCTGCCCAGGAAGCGCGGGGCAGGTGCCAGGGGGCTGGGCGTATGAGCAGCACCGGCGGGAGGTGCGTGTGGGCGCGGGAGCGTGGCTCACTAGACGAGCGCCCGGGCAGGTGGCGACAGCTGGTGCTGAGCCGCAGCAGACCCGCCACCGCTGGGTGTCCCCGGGAGCCGAGGAGGCCCTGTCGGCTCCTCCCGTTTCTGCCCCATTCGCTCGCCTGGCTTAGTGGCCCGTCCCCGGGGCCAGGCTCTCGCCTCGCCTTGGGCAGCACAGCAGGTGGCCCGGCCACAGAGGTGACGTGGGGCTGGCCATGCCTCCCACCACCCCGGGCCGGGCGAAGAAGCAAACGCCCCCGCTTGCTGCCCCCCACCCCCACCCCGGTCGCTCTGCCCGGGCAGGTGCGCGCAGGGCATAAAGGCAGACGGGGCTCTGATGGGGGCGGCAGGGGGCAGCCCTGCCTGCCGGGGGCCCTGCCTGTGGTTCTCGCTCCGGCCAGGGGCTGCCGCGCGTCTTCCCGTAGCTCCTGTCTGCCCACCAAGTGGGGCCCGTCCCAGCCGGCGGTGCTGAACGGCCACCAGGACTGCGGCCTCCCCCGCCCCCCGAACCTTCCCGCCAGGGGACAAACACGGTCCTCACCAAGAAAGCAGCCGCTGAGCCCGTACCAGGCCGCCTCTCTGCCCGCTCCCAGCCTCCTCTGCCCCAGTGGCTGCTTTTCCCGAGCCCGTGGACTCTGCTCGCGGGGACCTTCGCTCCACTCCCCGCTGCACCAGCCCTGCCCTGCCCTCACCCAGTCCCATGGCTCTCTGGCCCCACACTTGCCCATACCTCGCCGCCCACCTGACAGCTTAGCTGACCAGGAAGCTCTGAAACCCAGGACGTCCATGAGCGCATTGTGACTCCACTCGCCAAAGCTGTAGCTCCTTCCTGTCGGCGGTGGTACAGCTCGGGCCCTGCACCTCCCCTCACGGGCGCCGCCCAGCACCGAGGCTGGGGATCCCCTCCCCGCCCCTGCTGCCAGGGTGCCCCCCTCAGCCCTGCCCTGACTGCAGGTGGGGGGTGGGCTCCTGGCCTCCAGCCTGTCTCCAGCAACCCCCACTGCCCTTCATCCACAGTTAACCCCGGTTCCTTCCCTGGCCCAGGCCCCACGTCCTGGCACCTGCTGACCCTGCCCTCCTCCCCCACGTTCTCTAGGCCCTCGCGATGCTGTCCCTGCTCACCCACCTGACAGAGCCCCCCCCAGCTGGGCTCACTGCTCCTTTCTTTGTATCTGCTGGGCCCAGACCTCGTCACGTGTGCTGTTTTCTGCTTCCGCACGTCCGGAGCAGGGCCCGGCACCCACACAGGCCGCTGAGAGTCTCCCCAGTCCCTGATGACGAGGGCTCCCCGCCCCCCATGGGGTGGCTAGGTCGGTGTCCAGGCGAAGGCAATGGGGGGCCAGCTCTCTGGCTCATGGGGCTCCCTCTACTCCCCTAGGTTGAAGAAGAGAAGAGGAAGAAGAAAGAGGAGGCCGCCAGGAAAAAACAGGAACAAGAGGTAAGCACGCCGTCTGTGTGGGGCCCAGGCTCTCCTGGGTGGAAGTGGACACTCGGACCCCATGTCCCGCTCTCTGTGCCTCCCTGGGGCCCGGCCAGGTCCCCACTCTGTCAGCGCCAACTACAGTGCCCTCCTGGCCTCCCCACACACCCCCACAGGGCGCCCTGAGTGCAGGGAGGCCAGGAGGCCCTGGTGAGGGAGAGGCCAGGTGGGGGAGCTGCCCCGGGCGGCCACGGGCTCCAGGCGGCCGTCACAGGCTCCGTGCTGCTGTGATGGTCTCAGACAACCTTCCCACTGTTCCCGGAGGACAAGCAGGATGCTCCGTGTTGAGTTGTCCCTCCTCTGACTCGCCCTGCCCCGGCCTCACCCTGCCCGTCTTTTGTCACCCTCTCAGTCCGGGGCTGGGCTGGGGGTGACGCGTGGTCAGGCCTTCCCCGCGCGCGCTGGGCTGTGGCGACCAGGGCTCTGTGTCCCAGGCAGCAAAGCTGGCCAGGATGAAGATCCCGCCCAGTGAGATGTTCTTGTCGGAAAACGACAAATACTCCAAGTTTGATGAAAACGTAAGAGTCTCTTTTTTTTCTTTTCAGAACCTTGTTAGACCGCTAAATTGGGGGTGACGGGGACCTCCAGCCTTGGGCGAGCAGCTTTTCTGTTTGGGGTGCAGTTTGCGGCAGGTGCCCCATGTGCTTGGGGTGGCCTCCCTCCAGGCTGGCCAGAGGTGCGGCAGGGAGGCCGTGGCACTGTCCCCAGACCCTTCCTTACTGGTTCTGATACGTATTTGCTGCTTTCCTTCGTGCCAGCCCTATCAGAACTGAGCCACATTGACCCAAAGGGGGACAGTGGCCTCGCCCCCAGGTGGGAGGGTGCCCCCAGCCCCATCGCTCGCTCCTTAGCAGCCGGGAGAGGCGCCGCCGTGGGAGGGGGGGCGCTACCGTGGAGCGTGTGTGAGTCCGTGCCCGGGCGCATCCCAGGGCTGAGCCCATGGGCTCCGAGAGGGGGGTTGGGCGCGCCCTGCTGAGCCTGTGCTCCCCGTGTTCTCAGGGTTTGCCCACACATGACACTGAAGGCAAGGAGTTGAGCAAAGGGCAAGTCAAGAAGCTGAAGAAGCTCTTTGAAGCTCAGGAGAAGCTCTACAAGGAGTATTTGCAAATGGTGCAAAACGGAAGCTTCCAACAGAACAGCGGGGACTGAGCTTTAAGCCGTCGGTGGCCTTTCTGTCTGCATCCTTCGTGACGGTGCCCCGTGTTCTGATCCTGTTTACAGCGGTGCTCGGGCCCTGAGCCCAGCACTCCGTTCACAGAGGCCCACGCCATCTTCGGCTCTGAGACTTCAGTAATAAATGTTCCCAGACAGCGAGGCCGGGCGTCCTGTGTGCCGTCGAGCTCCCGGTCAGCGCCTGTGCGGGGCCTGCTCGGGGCTGCTGGCTCAGCAGGTCACGGCTTCGGTGCTCGGGTCAGTGGAGCTGCTTCAGCCAGCCGAGAAATTTCTGCCCCGTGCAGATTGCTATCAGCTAATCTCTGGTGTCTGGGTGCTTTTGGAGGTATTTAAGTAGGAAAAAGACAGGCTCAAACTGGCGAGCCCGCTGACACCGCACACAAAGGCCGTGCAGCCGGGCCCTCTGGGTCTGAGGAGTAGACACACCACAGCGGTCCTGCGGCACCCGCGCTCCGGGGACGACCGAGGGCTGGCTCAGCAGGCGCGCCCTGCCCTGCCCTGCCCTGCCCACGTCCGCACGGCTGCCCGCTGAGATAAGGGGGGAGGTCGCGGCACACGCAGCGGGGCGGCCGTTTGTCACCAGGTCCCAGCGTGGGGAGCGCCCCGCCTCGGACGAGCTTCCCCGCCTTGCCTGGTGAGGGTGTGAGCAGAGCCCCGCAGAAGCTGGGCGCCGGGTCAGCCTCGTGACCGCAGACGACAGAGGCGCCGGTGCTGGGCAGTCAGGTCGGGACACGCTGTCCGAGTCTCACCGGGCCGTGACGGCAGCGCCGAGCCATGTTGTCCCTGGGGGGAGCGGGCCCCGTCTGGTTGTAGGCGCCCTCAGCCCTTGTCCCCGTGACCCCGCTGGTAGGAGACTCCGGGAGACAGCCCGCTCGCTGCAGCATTGTTCACGGAGCCCATGGGACAGCCGCCTGTGCCCAGCAGCCCGGTGCGACTCGGTGGCACCAGTCACGGGGAGCACGTGCTTATGAAACGAGGGGGGACCCACTCTGGTGTCGAGACCCCCGACCTCTCAGCCTTGTAAACATTTTACATACAAACAACATTAAACCAGGAAGACAACAAGGCCCCAAAACACAGTGAAACAAACTCGTTCCAGGTACCTATTGCCATACAACAGGTCACCCCAAAACTTAGTGGCCGAAAGCAGCCACCACCTTACTATCCTCCCTGGTGCCTCTCGGTCGGCCGGGTGCCTTTTGGGATGTAACCTTGGAGGTCACACAATGTGACTGCCGCCATCCTCCCGGCATGCAGGCGGTCCCAGACGCCCGCCACGCTCCCCGGGATGCAGTGGCGAGGTTCCAGAACAGGGCGAGGGCCTGGCAACATCATGGCGGCCTCTGCTGGGGCAGGACTCACTGCTTTGCTCTGCGTCTGCCACGGGTTTACTCTAAGGCCAAAGAGTGCAGGGAAGTCAGGGTTCACTCAAGTGTTCAGTCGCTGGCAGTGATGTTGACACTGTTGTGAAACTCTATCGGGGGACAAAGCAAATACTATATTGACAGCAGCAACCCAGACGTTAACGTGAGAGGAAAAATACAAGTGTAAAAGCGAAGGAGTTAAGGAAAACCACAATACTCTCAAATATGAATTAGAAACAACAACATGTACTGACAATCCACTTTCAAACAGTCGGGGCTTCCTGGCTGTGTAGACGGAGGGCAAACCCGGCTGCTGGGGGTCCCCGGAGAGCCAGAATCAGGGCTCAGTGCCACCCCTCTCCCTGGAGAAGGGGGGCCCGCTCCAGGTCTACAGCAGAAGTACCAGGACACCCCGAGCCATCTGTCCCCAAAGGGAAGCCCTCAAGGACCAAGGGGGTCATGTCAGAAGGGGGACAAATCAGAAGGGCATTGTGCCGGGTGCAAATACTGCATGATTCCACGTCGGTGACATTCCTGATGTGCTAGACCTGTAGGAACAGAGCGTGGGGGGGGTGTGCTTGTGGGGGGCTCTGGGCCGCGGCGGCTCTGTGCTCTGGCCGGCATGACGGCACCGTGGGGGGACCTGCAAGGGCACATGGGGCCCCGCTGGTCCTCAGCATCTTGGGAATCTCTCCTGCAACATAAAACCGCCTCGGGAGCTTCCACCAGCCGAGTCAGGGACAACTTGAGTCTTGAAAGCAAAGATTAATTGGAATCCGGGCACGTATACTTATTCTCAGAAGCAAAGGAAGCCAAGAAATAATAGTCTGTCCCCCCTGGACGTGCAGTTTGTGTCCACTTCTTACCGGGTGGGCTTAGTTACTTCTCTGTGGCAGAATTGGGGCCGCCTCCGCAGGGCGTATGGGAACCGTACTCGGGCCCCCAGCGGCCCCGGCGGAAAGCACCAGCTAACAGAAGTGACGGGACGCTACGCACAGAAAGCCCCCATTCGCCAGCCCGAGTGCAGCACCTGATCCAGGACAGGCCTGCGGCTGCCGACGACCCCCAGTGACAGCAGGCGCCAGGGTGTCACCTTGCAGGTGGCTCGTAGGTCATGGGGGCCAGGGGGGATGTGCGTGTCACCTTACAGTGCCAGACTCTGCGGGCCCTCCTCCTGCCCCGGCCCTGGGTCTCAGCATCACCCAGAGGGCGACCAGCACAGGATCCGGATCTGGGCAGGGGTGATGCCAGAGGAGCGAGGCGGTGCGTCTCACTTCCCGTTCACGGGCATCACGGCAAAGGCGCAGGCAGGGTGCCGATGGGAGCAGCCGGACTCTGCGGGACGCCGGGCTGCTGGGCCGTCCAGGGGCCCTGGTGCCGGGGGGGTGGGCCGGGAGGAGGAGGCCGACCAGAATGGCCGAGACGCAGGACGGGGAGCCTTGTTGGGTTTGAGCACACCGGCCCGGAGACGGCCTGAGCGGTGGCCTCTGTCCCGACATCATCCTCTCTGCTTTTCTGTGTGAAACTTTTCATGACCAAATGTCCTTTAAAGCACGCCGCCAGGAAATCCTCTCGTCTTCTGGGAAGGACGCCAGGCCTGCCGTGCTGCCTCAGGAACAGGTGAGTGGGAGGTTGGCCTACGCCCCGGCCGCTCGGAGGGATAGCCAGGGGGCCTGGGGTGGGGGCAGTGGATTGAGGGGCCTCCGTCAGAGTCACAGCCCCCCCTGCCCCCGGCAGGTCCCCTCGGGTAGGCTGGTGAGCAATGTCCTCAGTGCCCCACAAGCTGCAGGAGAACCTTCTGGAACAAGATGGGGTGGAAATTTTTTTTGGAAGTATCATATTAATTTACCTGTGACAAGTACGTGCAAGAAACCTCTTTCCAGGCTTTGGGAGCCGGACTTGTCTTCCTGATGCTCCCCAAAGGGAAATATTTGGTGTTTTCAGTATAAAAATATCAGAGATTGGCTTAAAAATAGAACCATGCAGGAAACTCCCAGGATAGAAACTGAGCAGTCCCCTAAGGCTGTCTCAGAGCCTGTAAGCTTTGGGGACAGTGTCCCAGACTCCTTCCTTCTGAGGCTTACAGATACGCTCCGCACAGCGCACCCCTCTACAGGGAAGGGACTGCGCAGGTCGTCTGAAATCCACACCCTAGGAGAGCCTTCCGTCCCTGGTGTCTCCACGTGTCCCTTGCATTGCAAGGTAGTCTGGGTACCACCGCCCTGTGGGCGGACGTGGGGGAGCCCCTAAGGCCCGGTGCTCCGTCCCTTCTGCCGGTTCCAGGGGTTATTCAGCGAGTGCAGCCCCCCCACTCATAGAACAGACTTAGGAAAGCCTCAGGTAGCAGGACTAAAGAACAGGCCCAGGCTCCAGCTCTGAGAACCCCACCCACCCTTGTCCTCAGGCACTTAGTCCCCTCCGTTGGCCAGGGTGGGTGGGGTCATTGGAACAGTCCACACCCACATCAGGCTGTTCTGTTCGCCAGTGTTGTTCTAACTCTCCACCAAACCTGTGAAATGGGGACTACAAGTGCCCATGATTGACAGATGGAGAAACTGAGCCACAGGCTGTCAGGGACACCCAGCTAGATTTGGGAAGGTCAGGGATTTGGCCCCAGGGGTCTGAGCCAGGAACACCTGCCCTTTTACTCCTGCTCTCCACCGCACAGCCTGCTGGCCAGGATGACTAACGGGGCACACCTCGCTGTGTGCTGAGCCAGAGGGCAGGCCCTAAGAGCTTCAGCCCCAGCTCCTGGTTACCTGTGCACATGACACGTGGAGAAAGGTTCTCTGCACATGTGATTGAGTTAAAATGAGGCCACTACGGTAGTGCTAATGTAGTGACCACAGGAGAGGCCAAGTGAAGATGGAGACAAAGACTGGGGGCGGGGTGGTGGTGGGGAACGTGGCTGCAGCCCAAGACGGCCTGGGGCCCCAGAAACTGGAAGAGGCAGGGAAGGACCCTTCCCTGGAGTCTTCAGAGGAGCCCAGCCCTGTGGCACCTGGATTTCTGCCTTCTGGCCTCCAGAACCACGAGAACATAATTTCTGTTGTGTTTTCTAAGCACCTCGGTTGGTGGCACTCCGCGGTGTGGCAGCCACAGGAAAATAAAACCGCATTCTCAACGTGTTACAAACAGAAAGGCTTTGGGCACCCCTGGCCCTCTTTCCCGGCAACTCAGTTGAAGTGACCCCAGGTTCACAGTGCGCCACCACCGCCTGCCCATGGGGACTGCTGACCCAGGCACCATTTCTGAAAAAACAGACAAAAATCACGAAACACCCTCCCAACTGCAGATGCAGCCCAGAAACGAAGAACCTCAGGAGACCCGGCCCTGGGGCGCATGGCTTTCCAACCCAACTGTCATCTTGCTCCAGTTAATTCAACGCTTTTCTACGAGCTGTGATGTGATGAGGCTGTGGTTGGTACCCCAGCCCGGCGGCAGGGCCCGCACCCTGGGCCTCATGGGTGCGGCGGGGGAGGGGGTCTGCCCAGGCCCGAGCCAGGCTGAGAGCCCGGCGTGCGCGGACGCGGGTGCGCGAGAAGGCGGGACCGAGTGCGAAGCCCATAGGCAGAACTCCGGGATTTGAGGACGGCAGAGGCATGGGCGGTGGGGTCGCCGGAGGTCTGCGGGGTCCGCGCGCGCGTTATTGCAGATGGCACCGAACTGGAAGAGCACCGCGGGCTCGGGAGGGGGCGGTCAGACGGCGGGCGCCGGGAGGCGGGCGGCGGCAGGTGCCCTCCACGTGTCCTCCGCGCGCCCCGGCCCCTTAAAGGGGCGGAAGGAACGCGGGCGCGCGCTGCCGCAGACGTCACACGCCCGTATTTGCATGCGGCTCGAAGGTCTGAGCGCGACGCAGCGTGACGTCCCCCACCATCGCGGCCTCTGACTGGTCGTCGCCGGCGGCGCCGGAGCGTATTTGACTTGCGCCGAGACCGCCCAACCACAGCCCGTCTTGCTTATGGAGGGCGGGGCCAGGGGCCTCGGCCAATGGAAGGCGCTGTTGTTGGCGGCCACGGCGGCGCAGCCCCTGGAGCGAGCGAGGCCACTGCCGCCGCCACTGCTGCAGCCGCAGGAGGCGTGAGGAGTGGACGCGAGGCGCCTGACCGGGTAACGGTGCGCTGGGGCGGCCGGCGAGGGGCCGGAGCCGGGGCAGCGGGGGCCCAGGGCGGCGGGCGCGAGGCCCGGGGCCGCCGTGGGAGCAGGCCTCGGCGGCAGGGGCGGGGCGGCAGCCGGGCTGGCGGGGAGGCCGGCGGGGAGGCCGGGGTGGCGGGCGGCGGCGGGCGGCGGGGAGAGGGCGGCCGTGGGTGACTCGCCGCCCCGCCCCCCTCCCCGGCGCGGCCCTGAAGGTCAGCAGGCGCTTTGTTTCCGCGTGGCGGTCTGCCCGGCTGGCCGTGACCCCGAGGGGAGCGGCGGCCGCGGGCCCCTTTGTTTTCGGGGCGCGGGGTTGTGCCTGCGGGGAAGCCGCCCTGCGGGACCGGGACGGGGATGGAGCCGGAAAGTTCCATGTTCGTCTTTGAGCTCAGAGACGGCGGCGGCGCCCACGGCGGTGCGTTTTCACCGGACTACCGAGCCGCCGTCCGCCCGGGGCTCGCTTTTCTGAGCGCGCCCGCCGCGTGCCAGCGGAGGACCGTGTGGTCGCGATAAGACCCGCCCGTCCGCGCCCTCGGGCCGTCTGCCCGGGCTGGGGGAGGGTGGTGTCCCCGGGACGTGCTGCTGCGGGTGTGCGCTGTGCTCGGCTCCGGGAGTCAGGAGTCGTGGGTCCCGCGCCGCCTCCCCGCAGTGCCGGCTGTGCGGCGGAAGGACGGACGCGGGCCGGGGCTGCAGCGCGGGGGCGCGGCTCGCCGCTTCGCACGTGCGCTCTGGTTTCGTAATGACCCGGTAGCTGGTGTCCTCCCGGCCCACCGCGCGGGGGGCCCAGGGCGCTGCCGGCCCATGACCGCGTCCGTCCGAGGCGGTACAGCTTGCACGAAGGCGCAGGCGGCTCGGACCTGACCCGGCGTTCCTGCTCCTGCAGAGGGGGAGGAAGAAGTTCTGCGGAGCCCAGCTGGGGTCCCGCCCGGGGGTTTGAGCCCGGCAGTCGCTTCCCGCTCAGACTTCCGGGATCCTTACCGATCGCTAAATGCTTCCCCCAGTAGGGTCTGGAACTTGTTCCGGCCTGCGGCGAGTGATGGCTGGTGCAGGAGGTAACCTGCACATGTCCAGGGAGCTTGAGCGAAAGCCGGCTGGCGGCAGGAGGGCGACGTGTGCCGATGCCAGGGAGGTGAAACCCGGGCGCGCGAAGTTGCTCCGCTTACTAGCTGCTTGTTTACTTGTTTCGGGATAAGGAATTGTTTTCTTTCATCTTTTGAGGTAAACGATCCTAGTGCGAGATTTCAGAGGATCAGTGGAAGATAAGACCTTTTTGGTCAATAGAAATACGGTTGGCAGAGTTTAATTTCTTACAACATCGTGGTGACAGAAGGGACTCATTTTGTAGATAAAGTAGACAGATTGGCAGATTATTTAGGAACATTTTATTTATTTTTAAGGTTTTATTTATTTGTCAGAGAGAGAGCACAAGCAGGGGGAGCGGCAGGCTCCCCGCTGATCCCAGAGGGACCCCTGGGATCATGACCTGAGCCCAAGGCAGCGGCGTAACCGACTGAGCCACACAGGCGTCCCACTTAGGGGACATTTTAACTAGAATTTTAAGGCTGCTTCTTCTGGTATGATGAAAATTGTTTTCGAAATAGTTATTTATATAAAACAGTAGTTATTCCAACAGCATAGCGCTGTCCGAAATACCTGTCGTTACACATATATTTGCAGTCTTTTTTTTCCTGGTTTACCAGTGATACTGCAGTTATTTGTACCTCTGTGTCATAAAATAACATCTAAATGCATTCCTGAATTTTGCATTATTTTTCAAAACGATTATAGAATAATGATTGGAGAGATTGGATTCTTTACTTTAGCTAATTTAATCATTAAATTAGTTCAGTAAACTGAATCCTGAAAAGTTTAGTTCTGCTTTAGGATTATTGTCCTCTAAATATGTACAGACATTTTTTTAGTTGTGTGGATCGGCCGTGTGGATTACCAGACTCTTCTGGTGTTTTGAGTGTAGAGATTTTTTTTTTTTTTTTTTGATTTGATTTATTTATTTGACAGAGAGAGACACAGCGAGAGAGGGAACACAAGCAGGGGGAGTGGGAGAGGGAGAAGCAGGCCTCCCGCTGAGCAGGGAGCCCGATGCGGGACTCGATCCCAGGACCCTGGGACCATGACCTGAGCCGAAGGCAGACGCTTAACGACTGAGCCACCCAGGCGCCCCGAGTGTAGAGATTTTTATCTGTATGAGGGAGTTCATAATTCTTTAGAGATGAAGTACACAGAATTGGGGTGTGTTTGTCATTACAGTGTGTGAATTTGTATCTGAATCTCTAATGACAGTGTTTCGGTTAGCCGGTCAGGGTTTTAGCAGCCCCTTGGTGCTGGGAGCGTATCGGTTTCCTGTATCTGCAGTGCTGACCAGCCAGTGTTGTGATTGACGTCTTCAACGTTTCTCTTTTCTTGAGTGGTTGATGGTAAGTCTTTTAGTAGCGGAGGTGACCGCAAATGGGAATGTATAAATGGCATAATAGAGTGTAGAATTACTTATCTTTAGAGTTTTTTTCTTGCTTTCTATTTGTTGTCCACAGTTTTAAAATGTTTTAAAACTGTTTTCAGAAGCTTATGTTGTATTGCCAGAAATTTTGCCAGAGAATCTAAATTTGTTTGGTTTGTTTTGGAACAATAGTATGTAGTATCTGTGGGCAGGAGGGTGATGTAAATTCCCAAAGGCCTACGGCCACCAGCTATGTGAAATAGGCAGAACCCCATATTGCTGGCATCCAGCACTGGCCCTGACGGCCGGGTGTGAATGATGAGGCAGCAGTGAGGAGTTTGTGGGGCGTTTGGTCTGAAATTGCTACCTCAGAGGTGCTTACTTGAAGTGGAAATGTGTTTAGGCATCCACGGTGAAAGGGTGGTGATTACCTAGCTTGACCATTCCGCCACTGGGAGGTTTTACAAGTGGCTAGAGCAGGGTCTTCACAGGAAGTCGCTGTCATCCGGCCTTCCCTTACTTTGTGTGATCTCTCCTCCTTTAGCAAGTACTTGTGTCCCCAAACTGCAGGTGGGGAATTTGTCCTTATCCCGTGGGAGACCCTTATCAATACGCAGTGAAGAATTTTTTGTGTTCCACTGCTAGGAAATTTTTAAGAAGTAGATTGTAGTAGTAGATGACATAGATTTGTTTTCATTTGACAGCCATTGGTTTTCTGCCCAGTCCTCTTCAGAGAAGGCAGGGCTGCTTTCCTTTGCCATTTAATTTAATTTAATTTTTTGAAAAGATTCTATTTATTTGAGAGAGAGAGAATGAGAGAGAGCATGAGAGGGGGGAGGGTCAGAGGGAGAAACAGACTCCCCGCTGAGCAGGGAGCCCAATGCGGGACTCGATCCAGGGAGTCCAGGATCATGACCTGAGCCGAAGGCAGTTAGTTCTTTAACCAACTGAGCCACCTAGGCGCCCCTGCCATTTAATTTTAAATTTCATGAGTATTTACTAGCAGGAGAGGCAGTGTGTTTTTGTAGTAAGGAAACTATAAGAGAGCACTTCGTGACTTACATTTCTTGATCTTGACTACTCTCTGTGTTGCCTTAAATTTCCTCTTAGAAGTGTACTCTGCCAGCTGTTGAAACTAAATGTGCTTCCAGTCTGGGTTCATGACTTCATGTACTGTGCATTTTAATATTATCCAAAAGACTGTTTCAAACAAGAGGAGATGATTTCCATCAGTTTTGTGGTAGAGAGATCGACTGTACACCTCAAACATTTACGTACAAAGGTTGTAAGAATGCAGTTGTAAGTATTACACTTTAAAATATTGCATACATGTAGGAAAATAGTTTTCAGTGCCTTGTATCTATTCATTCATTCCTTCATGAGCCTCTCTGTGCTCGGCATAGTTCTAGGTACTGGGGTATCGCTCTGAACAAAACAAAGGGCCTTGCCTTCATATATTTTCATAGTGGGAGACAGATAAACAAGTTGGATGGTGGTAGGTGCTTTTGAGAAGAAAAGTAGAGGAGTAGGGACTTGGGTGGTTGTGATTTTTTTTTTTTAAAGATTTTATTTAGAAAGAGAGAGCAGGGGGCAGGGGCAGAGGGAGAGAGAGAGAATCTTAAGCAGACTCCAAGCTGAGTGTGGAGCCCGATATGGGGCTCGATCTCAGGACCCTGAGATCATGACCTGAGCCGAAGGCAGACCCTTAACCGACTGAGCCACCCAGGCGCCCCAGTTGTGATTTTTAAATAAGGTGAAGAGGGAAGACCTTACAGAGTGACAAGACTTTTAAATACTGGAGTTAGGGAAATTTTGAAATGTTTGCCTCATTTAGTCATATACTAGTGAATTGCAGAGAAGAGAGAGTGGAAGAGGAAATTGGAGATGTAGCAATGAAGAGCCACTTTGCCCTGAGTAAAAATAAGAGTGTTTGGTTAAGGAAAGGAAATACATTTTTTATTTTCTTCCGGAAAACTGAGGGCTTGGTCTCCTGCAAGTTTCTGAAGAGATGGTCCACTGTTGCCTGGTGGCAGTTAGATCTTGTAAGCAGACTTAACTTGCTCTGTGTGTTCACAAACTCCGTGGGAGAGCCTAAGGTGTGTGTGGAGTCCCTGATGCCATGGTGTGCGCAGGCAGCGCAGGGGCGGGCTGTGACCCAACAGCAGTGAGTGAGGAGAGCAGAGACTGCCTGGCGCTGGGTCCTGCCAAGTCCTGTGCTGGCTCCAGGGATTGCTGCGTTGAGCAAGTAGACAGCTCCCTGCCCTCATGGAACTTGTTCTTCAGTGGGAAACTTGCATTGTTTACCCATCCTTTTTTTTTTTTTTTTGAACATGATAATGGAAAGTTTAAAACATGTAAAAGTAACGATCACCCTTATCTAACACCTACATGTAGTAATGAACTATTCGCCAATTAGTGCATCTGTAAACATATACGTGTGATTTTTCTTTTTTTTAAAGATTTATTTGGGAGAGAGCCTGCCCGTGCAAGTGGGGGGCGGGCAGAGAGAGAGAGAATCTTCAGACTGCCTCCTGATGTGCACTCCATCCACTGCCCAAGAGATCATGACCTGAGCCAAAACCAAGAGTCGGACACTCAGCCAACAGCCACCCAGGCACCCCTACATATGATTTTTTAATTAAAAAATTTTATAAATGTCCAAAGAGAAAGGAAAAACTTATGTATTAGATTATCAATTATCATATACGATCGAAATTAGTTTGAATCCAATTTCAAGACTATCTTTAGGAGCTTAGGACCTGGGCACTCTTTGCTAAGAGTACAAGCATAGTTAACAAGGACACTTTACATTAGTTTAGAAACTTACATAAGTTATTTGGTTGTTTACTTTAGACATGTTTTTGCTTGCTTACTTGCATATTGGATCCAACACAATTACCCTCTAATGCTAAGGAACATAATGATAGGCTAGATAAAAAAATCTACCTTTCCGGGCAATATAAATGAGATCTGGACTGTCCCAGGGCTTCATATATTGGCCAGGTTTTGTGAGTGGAAACATGGGGATTTCTTGCAGGGGGTATCCTGATTCCTTCTTAGACTAGATGGTTCTTTTCTCCTTTCTGATGTGGTCTTAAGCTAAAACAGGATCCCGTACTCCTGGAGGACTTGGACCTGTATGCCAGGGCTGATCAGACTCCATCTTAGGTTCATAGGGTAGGATCACCATCCCTTAGACTTTTATGTGAACCATGTCATTAACACCACCCTCATTGAATAAAAATGATAGACTGTAATGGAATTCTGAAGTCTTACAGAGGCATTGGGTTACATTTAACTTAATTTTAGCTATTCAGTTATTTCATGGGAAGATATTGAGGACCTTTGACTAAAGGTAGATAACGTATGAAAATTTTGGTTATGTGAAGGATGACCACGTTCCCCAGCTTACTCCTACTTAGTCTCTTAGAAATGGCCCAGTTTGAAACTGTATGCTTACTCTAGCTATAGACTAAGTGTTGTTGTTTTGTGTGTGTGTGTGTGTGTGTGTGTGTGTGTGTGTGTTTTAAGTAGGCTCCACACCCAGCATGGAGCCCAACCCGGGGCTTGAACTCTTGACCCTGAGATCATGACCTGAGCTGAGATCAGAAGTTGGATGCTTAACTGACTGAGCCACCCAGGCGCCCCTATAGAATGTTTCTTAAATTAGGAATTTAGTTATAGTGGATAATTTGCCACAAAAACTAAAAATTTTTCCCCATGAAAACAACTTTTTTGTTTGGGTTAAAAATCCATAAGTAGGGTTGTGAGGTATCTTAAATAAATAAATAAAAGCAAAACATTTATTTGTATAATCATGGAAATTTGCATGCCAATCCAAATTTAGAATTATAGACTCAGTTAAAGTTGTTAGTCCTGGGAAGGACCTGAACTGCTCTATTTTTTTATATTTTTGAATATTCTTTACCTTGGTGACCTGTTCATATTTTAATATGATTGCCTTTTAGGTGAAGGAGACCTTCAGATGAGGCTTCAGCATACCAACATTTAAAATGAATGGATGGTTGTATTTCTCAAACCTGCAAATTTGGTAGTTCCTTGTGACTTTCTATTTGAACAAGTCGGGATTGCTAAACATGAAAATTGACAAATGGAACTCTAGCTCGTTTATAATGTCACCAACTCTAGATTATTATTCCTTATATAAAGCAGAACTGTTGAGAGGAACTGGATTTGCTGCTCTCTGACAAGCAGCAGGGCAGTGTGTAAGTGTGTTGCAGTTACGGAAGCCGAAGGAGGCCTGCAGCGGGCCGTGTGCTGGGCGCCTCGCCCGCATCGTTCTGTCGTCACAGCAGCCCCTCGGGAGGCCCCGTATAGTTTGTGGGTGTCGGAGCCCCGGTTTCACAGCCAGGAGACGGCAGGGGTAGGCCTCAGAACCAGGTCACTGTGTGTCTTCTGTGTTCTAGATGTTGAGTCCTGGGTTTGCTCTTTCCTGTTGTGTAAGCAAGCCTTCTCCTGTCCTTGACTGAGCACTTTGTCTTGTTTTCACAAGTGTTGTGTCGGGTTTAACTTAACTGCTTTGTCATCACGTCACCAGAAATAGTGTTAAATAGTGCATGGCTTCACATAGTTGGAAATAAAGTGGATCGTTGTGTGAAGGGAATCTGTTACTTTGGAGTGGCGTCATTCCACGGGAAGGTGAAGCTCTTTGGCCTGTGTCCCTCAGTGGGGCGTGTGTTCACTCAACGGCCATTGTGCTGGATGCTGCTTAGAGCCCTGGGACTACATAGTGCACAGCATAGGAAGAGCATCGTTACTCCATTTTTCTAGACCGCGTCCTTCTCGGGAATGCTGCTGCACTGCAGGGTCCTGACTCTGACCGAGCTGTTGATCGTCGTCTGTGCCCAGGACAGCTGCAGGCATCTTGAGTTAAGCAGGTGGAAGTGGCAGCAGGAAGTGAAGTGGTTGGTGGTGGTAGGGAAAGGTCAGGAGGGTCTGGATCTGAAATGTGCGAGGATTTTAATCTAAAATGGGACCAAAGGAAATGAAATGGAGAATCTCATGCACTCGCTTTCAGAAAAATAAGACAGACTGATTTCCCACAAATCCTTATTTCCAGAAGATCAGAACTTACTTTACAATTAGTGAGCACCTGCCAAGAATCTCTCCTTCTTATCTTTGAGCCAGTGGACTCACTGGGTGACATTTTTACTGGATTTTTCCCTTTTGTACTCTTCCCACAAAGTAGTTCTGTAGCTCACTCTGTAGCTCACTGCAGTTTGCGTGTCCCAAATCACAGCTCCTCTGCTATTCCCACAGAAACTCAAGGTCTGGTAACTCGACCTTGCCTCAGTTTACCTCTTTTCTTTTAGGTTGACATTACATGGTGTCAGGAGTGGGATCTGAAGGAGCCAGCCACTGAGGAGTGACGACCCCCAGAATCGAGCAAGGTACCCACATCTGAGCCCTTTGTGCTCTTCGCTTCCGTGAGTCACCATAACTTTCAGTTTGGTAAGTCTCTCCGTTATCTAGCTCTCCCTTTTTTTGGTTGAACCCTCAGACTTTATTCAAGATTTGTCAGCCCTCTTTTGTTCTTAATCTGATAATGGGATCCCAGTCATCTAAATGTTCTAAGGGTGTCCCCCTTTCAGGAACCCTGACCAGTTTTATGTTAAAAAATGATGGTCTTCCCTCATGCCTGTTTTTACCTATGTGGATCAGTCTTACTAAGAGGGGTAACTGAGGGCTCTGATGGCCATTTTGGGGAACCTTTAGTCTTTTGAGACTTCTCTTTCTCCCAACTAAGTTAGAAGACCATGGCTACAAAATTAAACAGTCCAAGTAGGATAGTTATTTTCATTGGTATCTGGAGGTTTCTAAACATGTTCAGGATTCGAAAATTGCCTCCTTACAAAATATTGTTTCCAAACTGACTGAAGCAAATAAATAACTAAAGATGGATAAAAATAAAGTGTCAGAGGCCTCTTTCTTGGCGCTAGCCAAGGTTCCCTCTTACCCTCACTTCCCCACCTCCTTCCATATCCCTCGTGGCCTCCGTACCCCTCCCCTCTATCTGAGCTTCCTTTCACTGAAACCTCATCAACTTTAACCCATTAAAACCTTTCCTTTCAAAATTAGATCTTCTGAGGATGCTGCTAAACCACCCCAAAGTGCCTACACCCCATGGACAAAAGTTGAGTTTAGGGCTGTAATTAAGTACCTCCCCAAGGTAACTGAGGGTCTTCGTAGATGGGTGGAGGAATTTAATATTGTAACCCTGATTTACCAGCCTGGTCTCCAATCTCTGTCAGTTAGTCCACGTGGTTGTTGGAGAAGGTCAGGCCCAGCGCTGGATGAAAATAATCTCTGGGGTTTAAACTAGACCAGCCACCAGCCCTTTTGTATGACCACGCTGGCAGCACGGCCAAAAGCCTGCATGAAGTCATCCCAAGGGCTTTCCCCAAGCCCGTGGACTAGAACAAGATTCAGGCACTCACCCAAAAGCCTGCTGAATCTGTCTGTGACTGTTATATGACTGTCCATGACTCTAAGTTGTTTTCAAGGAAAAATCCAGGCTTCCCATAGATGTTGAGTCCACCCCGGTGGGGTTTGATTCTATGGTTGTAAATGGGACTTAAAACCGTTAGTCAGAGTAACCTATATGGGACGGCATTGAGCCTCCCACAGATGGAGACCGCAGAGCAGGTGTGTCCTACGGGACCATGCCATTATTGCAGACAGTCTGCCCACTGGAAAAAGGCTCACTATAAATTGAAGTCCAAGCAGTTGCAACCCCCTAAGAGGCAATGGCTAAACCCACCCCAGTGATGGGACCCCGAGGGTACACGGGGACTATTCCCCAGCCTTGTGGGAGGGGAATTATTTAGGATGGGGAGACTACTCTCCAGATCAGGGATGAATTTTCTCACAGTTTCACTTAACACAGGAACTATTCTATCGGTGCTCTACCCCAAATTGTCCCTTCTTTGGAGTAGTACATATGTGCAGATAGAGGGGGTCTCTGATAAACTACAACATGTCCCTGTTTCTCAGCCCATATCCTTTTATCGGGGACCTTTGCAAGACTACCAACCATTTCTCCTCAGCGATTTGGCTAACATACATTTAATCTAGGATGAGATTTCCCAGGGAAATACATTGCATTTTTTTTCTTTCCCAAAGGGAAAATATTCCTTGATTTCAAATTCAATACTCAGGAACATTCAAGCCCATTTATTGCACTCTGCAGACCAAAGAAGACCAAACTTTGGTCTCATCCCCACTATTAAACCTAGTACCCCCACTCTTTGGGCAAAATCCTCAACAGACTGAGGCAGAATTCATAGTGCCCCTCCTATTAATATCCAGATTGATCCCTCAGAACCTCTCCCAAAAATAAATCAGTACCCTGTAAATAATAAGAGGACTTATTAGGACGTAAGGCCTATCCTAGAAGACGATAAGGACTCTTATCCTTTGTAGTAGTCCTTGAAATATCCCTATTTTACCCATAAAAATTCCCATGCCCAAGGATGGAGATTGGTCCGGCATGTTAAGGCAATAAACACTGTAATTCCTCCACCCTTTTGTCTCTAATCCGTACACACTATTGGTATCCAGCCCTATTGGAGGTGTTTGTTGTTGTTGTTGTTTTTTTACTGTAGTTAACTTATGCAGTGCATTTCTTTAGTATTCCTTTTGATAGAAGTGTATATAAAAATATAATAGCCCTTTTGCCTTTACCTGGGAAGGATGAGAATACACACAGATAGTCATGCCTCAAGGCTTGAGTTCTTTCTTCACATAGGTTATAGCAGCTGACTTAAATAACATAGGCTTCTTTAGAGGTTTCATCTTACTACAGATATGTAGATGATTTCCTTCTTTGCTTGCCTTCCAAAAGGCTGCTCTCAAAAAGACCTTGTTCAACACAAGGTCTTAAACAAAAAAATTGCTATTTGTTCAAACCTCTGGTCCGAGATTTAGGACAATTTAATCTCAGAACAGGGACTGCTCCTAGATGCTGAAAGACTGCAAGGCATTTTAAACTTTCTGTACCTCAAAATCAAATGTGAATTACAGGGTTTTCTTGGGCTGGGTCACAGTTGGATTCCAAACCTCTTAATGGCTGAGCCCCTTTGTGCCATACAAAAGAACACCAAACCGGATCCCATTGTTTGGGATGACCAATATAACTTCTCCTTTAAGACTTTGAAGGAAGGTAGTAAGTCTACCTACCCTTAGACACCCAGATTATCAGCTGCCCTTTTCTCTTTTGTAGATGAGAAGGAAGGGAATGCCCTCAGACTACTTATCCCAAAACATGGGGCTATCACAGACCCCTAGGTTATTCTGGCCAACAGTTAGATCCACTGCCTGAGGATACATCCCCTGCCTTAGAGCTCTGCCTGCCAGCACCCTTAGTGAAAGCTACTGAAGAGCTAGGGGATCTTCCTCAACCCTCTTGATGCGTCAAGGCTTTAGAGGCTCTCTTGAGTCACACCACGCCCAGTACCTTTCAGCAAGCTGTTTCCTCCTGCCAAGTCCTCTTACTGACCCCCCCCATCACTCACATTCACTGTAACAGTCTCAACCCTGCTACCTTCTTCCCTCTTCCACTGATAGAACTCCCCATGACTATCTGACTTTCGCAGATCAACTGTTAACCTCTTGTGAGGTCTTATAAGAAACCCCTCTGACACACACTGATCTTTCCTGGTGGACAGACTCTTACCTGAACTGTGGAAGTGGTGAGTTCGTGCTGGGTATGTGATAACGGTTTGGAGGTTATTGAGGCTGGACCCTTACCTTTGGCTGCTTCAGCTCAAACCAGCTGAAATAGATGCCCTCACTTGAGCGTGCCTTTTAGCCAAAAGCAAGACCACAAACATTGATACTGATTGCCAGTATGCCTTTGGAGTGGCCCATGACTTTGGAATGTTAGGGGAAACAGCAGGGCTTCCTCCCTTCCAGTGGAAGTGAAAGTAAGATGGCTCCTATGCCCCAAATCTGTTGGATGCCAGGATGCCACCAGCAGCTCTAACTGTTGCGAGTCTGATTCAGTGGAAACCAAAGGAATCTACCTCGCGGATGCCCCTGTAAGAAATGCTGCCCTTAGGAGATCCGTTGACCAAACCTCTTGTCGTGGCCCAGAAGACTCCCCCGGCGAGGACCTATGGGGCTAACCAGGGAAGGGCAGCAGCTGGCCTATGCAAGAGAAAAGCAGAGTTGGAAATCAGAAGGCTGTTGGGACCACAAAGAACAGGGACTCTGCTTTGGACCTAGTAATAAGTTGGTCCTTCCAGAAAATCTAAAGCTTTCCTTATTGACCACTATGCCTGAATTAAACCGTTGGTCCCCTGAGAAATGATAACGTTTATGGATCAGTGTTGGTGGAAAACAGCAAGGCCACAAAAATTGCTGTCCTGCTTGTTCACCTGAGCTGAGCTGGCCCCGGGACACTGGCATTTACACAGTGGACCGTTTGAGGCCTGGCCGATGAATTTCAGACATTTGCCTCATCTCACGGATAGAAAGATGTTCTAGTGATAATTAGCATCTTTTCACATTGGACTGGAGTGTTTCCGTCTAGAAAGGTCACTGCCTCTTCCTTAGCTAAAGTCCTTTGAGCAAAGGCTTTTCCCACTTGGGGAGTACCGTGGTGACCAGGGGACCCACTTCACTGGCCAGTGAGTCCTTGGACGAGTGAGTGTGTGCCATCTGACCAGTTCTGCAGCATTTCCACTCTTTATCCTCAGACTTCAGGACTGGACCGATGTTCAAAGAGAATTATAAAGATCTAGTTTACTAAATTAGTTGAAACCCTCCAATACGTTGGCCAAAAAGTACTGCGGTTGGTTCTTTTAAATCTTTAATCTACTCCATTCAGTATTCATAAACTCTCACCTTTTGAAATAATTACAGGGCAGCTAATGCATTTAGCTCCTGCTTCCTTTGACCCACAACTGAAAAACTGGTACATACTTGAGTATTGCAAGGGTCTAATTAAATCCATTGAGAATAATCACGCTGTGGTAGGGTAGAACAATCTTTCCACAGTGAGCTCCCAAGAGACAAAAGACGTCAGACATCACACTTTACAGCCAGGAGAGTTAATCTGCTGGAAGAGACATCTCCATAAAGATTCACTCCAGCCTTGTTGAAAGGGCGCCTACCAGGTGTTACTGAGGAACCCCGGTGCCATCAGGTTCCCGGAGACAGACTCCTGGATTCATGTGTGCCATCTAAAAAGGCCCCAAAACCTGAGAGGACCTGCACCCCAACTGGTAGCGTAAAGCTAAAAATTTTTAAGGACTGAAATACATGACATTGGAAGTAGACAGTCTTCCCAAGATACTGGGGCCAGGCCTGTAGAACCTCCCCCTTCACGGAATTTGGTGTTGCTCAGCAACCGAGTCATGCTGTCTAAAGTTGTAATTGTCCCTTTGCTGGCCTCCTTGCCACTCCTTGGTTTGCCGGTAATGCACTCCTTTGTTCCCACTCTGCAAACACTTTTTGATTCCACCAGCCCTACCCATTGTTGGATTTGCACTGGAGTTAACACTAAAGCCCCAACTGGTGGCCTGGCCATTATCCTTAGAAGGATGGCAGAAGCTTTCTAGCAGAGATAACAGGGCTTTCCTCTGGTGCCTTTGAAGCCGTACATAGTCCCTGGCACCAGACATGAAAGCCTTCCGTTGGGTGCGCCTCACCCATAAAGGAATACCCTCACTCAAGTCTGTGCATCTACCCAAGACCTTTCTCTGTGTTTCACAGACAGTGACAGGACCGGCAGAAGCCGAGGCTGCCTCCTGGTAAGCATTTGTGACCCCAGTGGTGCAGGACTCATGATCACGAGTACACTCCCCACTGGGGTCTGCGAGACCACGAGGTCTCCTGTGTTGATGTATCTCCGTGATAGGGTACTGGGAGGAGGGAGCGACGTGCTTCCTTTCAGTGGTGCCTCTGGGGAATTGCTCAGAAATCTAGTGAATGCTGGGAACTTAATTCAACATACCTTCTCCCTGGACGATCCCCAGATCTCCATTGGAACCTCACCCACAGCCACCAGACTCATTTGTTAATCCAAATATATTGAAATTTAAGACATTCCTATAACCACTTCCATGATGCTAAAAGCACCAGTTACTGCATATTGTGTGTAAATGACTGTTTTTGTTTGTTTGTTTGTTTTTTATTAACATATAATGTATTATTTGTTTCAGGGTAAATGACTGTTTTTGATCATGAGGTCCTCTTTTTCATTCCAGGGGAAAAAAATCTGGGCAAAGGGGTCTACCTAATGTCCTGTCTTTAGAAAACACTAGTTATTTCTTTCTATGTGGCAGAAACATACACTCCACATTCCCCTTGGAAAGGATGCTGTGAAGTTGTTGCCCTCATTCCTGCTGCTGAAACCAGGAAAACCCTTCCACCTAATGCCCCTGTGTCCAATCTGGGGTTTTCTCCTACTGTCCTAAAATAGCACATGGTAACAGGGATGGATAGCACTTTGGGTGGATGTCGCGAATACCCCATAGTAGATAGGGATTTGCCTGAGCCTTGTTCCCTTCTTGGGTTGGGTCGCAGAACCTGTAAAGGCAACTTGGAATCTGTGGTCATGGTCCGATCTTTACTGCTTCTGTTAGAGCTTCTGAATATCAACAAGCCCAGCTAGACATTCGCAGTAGTAGTCTTCAAAACCGCAGTCCTGCGCCTTCGCCCTACACAGCAGGGAGGGGAAGAATGCTGTTTTTATGTTAACAAATTGGGAGAAATAATGCAAGAATGAAAAATAACAAAAGGTAATATCAAACTGTGAGCTGAAATAAGCCAGGCCCCCCAGGACCTGGGACATTTTCAGCTTATTAAATATGGGCAGCTGGGGAAACTGGTCGAGGAGGTTTTCCAGCCAGTAGCCGTTAATTGGACTTTTGGCCCTGGGTATGATCCTCCCAGACATATGTACAAACAAGAGTTCTTTTCTGCACCAAGACTTCTCCTAAAGCTCAGCTGGGAGACACATGACTGAGATTCCCCATTTTTTGACTGTTGGTTGTTCAAGTGGGGCCTGATACCCTCTTGCCATTTCCCTCCTGTGAGGGACAGACATCTCAGGATGTCCCTGCAGTTAGTTCTCAGGGGCACCATCCACTCACAGCTACGGACATCTCTGACTAAACCAGACAGCCAGACAGATTGGTTGATCAACGTGGCCTTCTGTGAAAGATGTGGATCAGAGGGGGAGATCTGAGAGGATTTGAATCTAAAATGGAACTGAAGGCTGTGTAAAGTGGAGAATCTCACGCCTGCGCCGTCAAAACAGCGGACTTGAGGACTGTCAGGCCGATTTCCCATGAACGCTTGACTGACAGAAGATGGAAGCTGTCTCCAGCCAGTGAGTGTCCACCGAGAATCTCTTCCCACCTTTGAGCCGTTGAACTTGCCGCGTGGCTCCTAACTGGATTTTCCCCTTTCATACTCTGCCCAGAACAGCACCCCACCCTGAGCCTTCAGCGGACTCCCCTGTAGCCCCTGAAGTACACTTCCTGTGCTCTCCCGAAGTCAGCTCTGTTTCCGGTCATCAGGCTTGCCTCGGTCTGTCTCCTTTCTCGTAGGGTGACAGAAAGCCAAGTCCACATCATAGCAGGCAGATGACCTTGGGCCAGGCATTTTGCCTTGACCAGCCTCCGTGTCCTCTCCCATACGTATGCTGGGGACGTTGCCTCCCTGGCAGAGTTGGTGTTGGGTGGAAGATGTGGGAGAGTGCCTGTCACACGGAGCCCTTGCTAGTCAAGAAGGTGTTAGACTCAGGTGTGTGGCTTGATCGGGTGTTATCGATGAGGAGGGAAACCGGAGCCTGTCCACTGAACTGGCCGTGACGGCGGCTTCTGAAGAGCAGGCTGTCGCCAGCAGCTGGCGTGCGTGTGGCCGACACGAGGCGCTATCTGACCTGTCTGTCACCAGTGCAGGCACATCAGAGTTGGCGTCACGGCGCAGCGGGTATCCGTCCGTACTCTGTAACCCGGAAATCCTGCTGTGGCGATCCTCCTCTTGCTGTGTGAGTAAGGAACTGGGGGCTGGGCCACCACACAAACGAAGATGTTCGCGTGGACATCAGCAAAGGTGTGCTGTCGGGAAAGCCGTCAGGACTCCACAGCTGGTGACTGGGAGGTATGGACATCAGCTCTTAGGCTGTTGCCATCAGGTGTTATTGTGAAGTCTTCCCTGCCTTGTAAGTCCCATCAGTGTGGGGGGAGAGCAGAAGGGAAGCATGGGAATACTGCGGCTCCGGCCGCCCGCAGCGGAGCGGGAGCTGGGAGTCAGTGTTGGGGTAGACGGCTAGAAAGCCTCGGGGTTCAGGTTTCTCTGTGGAGGGACTTGGGACTCAGCAGCAGGTGGTGGGGACCATTGATGATTTTCTAGAGCCCTCACTGACCGGGCGTGCGAGTTGGAGGGTGGCCACAGCCACTAGAGCGTTCGTTACCTTGTTTCTCTCCTTCTGGGCTTCATCTGCAAGAACAGTCACCAAAGAAAAGCGCAGTTGAGTTAAATACAAAACAATTGCAGATTATAAATTCCAGTTGGAGCTGTTTTTCTTAAATATAGAGGTTTTTGTTGTTTTGTTTCACCCTGAAGCATTGTGATGGAGGGGTTTGAGCTTTGCTCAGAATAAAGGATAAAACATTGACAAGTTGTCGGCCTGGGATAGCTCTCGAGAAGAGGCTGTGGTGTGTGTTTACTACGTCTGAGATGAAGGAGCATCACCACCTCTGTTCAGCTATGCATTTAGTCACGGTTTTGAAATTTCACTAATATCAAGTTCTTTTTAAGGAGTAAATGTCCTAGAACCTAGCTTTAATGTTTATAGGTAGAAAATCACCTAATTTGGAGATAATTCTTTGTCGTGTCTTGTAAAAGCGGGGTTGTGCTGAGTGTTCACATCATGTTTTTGCACAAGCATTACCATCTTCAGTGTGTTGGTAATGGAACATACAAAACCAGTAACGTTTAAAAATCCTCCTGGGGCTCCTGGGTGGTTCAGTTGGTTAAGTGTCCGACTCTTGGTCTCAGCTTAGGTCTTGATCTTGGGGTCATGAGTTCAAGCCCTGCCTTGAGCTCCACGCTGAGTGTGGAGCCTACTTAAAAGAAAATATTAGGGGCGTCTGGGTGGTTCAGTTGGTAGGGCGTCTGCCTTTGGCTCATGTCATGATTTCAGGGTACTGGGATTGAGTCCCACGTCGGGCTCCTTGCTCAGTAGGGAGCCTGCTTCTCCCTCTGCCTGACACTCCTCCTGCTTGTGCTCTCTCAGTCTCTCTCTGTCAAGTAAGTAAATCTTTAAATAAATAAATAAATATAAAAATAAGAATAAAGTAAAAATCTTTCTGTGACTTAGAGTGTGAAAGACAATATAAGCAATAGTAAATGCTTTGAATAGTTCTAAAATAATTGGCCTAGTAGCATAGACATATGTCCCTATTGCTGAAGCTTATTAGAGAAAGCAAATTAGAATTGATTAATCTTACTCTGAACTCTGGTCATTTTAGCACCAGAAAGAGTTTTTGGGTTTTTTTTTTTTTAATGAGTAAAATGTGCGTGCACTAAAATGCATAGATCCTAAGTAAGATTTGATGAATTTGACAAATATATGTATCCAAGAAACCAACAGCGCGTTCAAGATGTAAAACATTTCCATCACCCCAGAAAGTTCCCTCTTGCTCCTCCTGGTAGACCCTCATCCCCCATAGACAGCCACTGACTGCTACAAGCGCCCTAGAAAGTTCTTTGTGAGTATTTAGCGATGTTAATTGTTACAACTCTCTTAATTTGTAGGAGATCAAAACATTCAGATGGCAGATAACAGGTAAGCCAAAATGGACTTTGTTCATTGGGATTTAAGTTTTAGTTGATTCGCATGAGCCAGGCCGCTGGTCAGTGACTGTTCATTAGCAGCTCTGGTCGGCGGGCTCCTCCCTCCGCTGCTGTTTGAGCCTAGGAGGAGGTGGCTTCACACATGGCAAGTGTCTCAGATATCGATACTGAAAAACCTCTCGTGGGAAGTGATCATGTTGCTCTCCAGGTCTTAATACCTCCAGGTATTAAGTGATTGACCTGGGATTGACCTGGGATTGACTTGACACCATCCTCACCTTGGATAGCTTCGATGGTCATGTGAAAGATTTTGTTCTGTGGCTCGTCCTGAAGGTTATGTTTGGTCTTGTGTAGTGTTTGACGTGGTTTAATTTTGGTGAGGGAAGCCATGTCCAGGCATCTTTGAAAACTGATATACCTGTTTTTGTGAAGTTGAATTGTTTGTAGAGACTGTGTGGTGAGCTTACAGAGCCACAGTGGGCCTTGTGTCCTAAATACTTGGTAAGGTGGCACTTCCTTGATCCCTTTAGCAGCCGGCCAGAGTGTAGCATGCAAGTTGGCTGGCTAGTGGGTTCAGTTTGAGGGTGGGGAGCACGTTTTTTGGGGGGAAGAAACTGTAGAAATGAAAACTAAGAAGCTTTGGCCAGGGTTGGAAATTAGAACTATGGGACATGGCAAGGGGTGGGGGTGTGTTAAGTGGTAGGTGGTGTTTTTTTTTTTAAATAACAGGAACATATCTCATAGATACACCCGTGTGTCCATAGTTCTGTCCAAATATGAAGTCGTTGTAGAGCTGCCTCTTAATATGTTACACAAGAAAAATGCTCTTGTGCTCTTTGTCTTTAGAACTTCTTGGTAGTAATACTTATTTAACATACTGTCTTAGTTTTTCAGATGGTGTTCCTTCAGACGCCTTGGAGGCTGCTAAAAATGCAAGTAACACAGGTCAGTTCACCACCCATGGGGCAGGTAACCATGGGAGAGTTTGCATGCAGAGCGGAGCATAGCATCTTCCACTCTTGAGCCATTTCTTGCGATAATATAAGTCATACAAGTGAAGGATTACTGTGCTTCAAAGGTTTGGGGAGGTTAGAGTCATTCAAGTGGAAATTGGTACTTGGTCTAAAGACTTTTATGATAGGCTTTCCAGAAGTAGGATGACTAGCACGATGCACCTCCTTGTGCCCGCTGCCACTCAGTACGCCATGGCTCAGCCAGTGACTGGTCTTCTTAGTCTGTGTCCTTCTTCCCTGATCATTATGGAGCAAACCCCAGACTCCATATCATTTTGTCCATCAATTCATAGATGTGTTATTTTTTCCTCCATTTTTAAATTTATATATCTATACTTTTTTCCCCTTAAACTGTTTGAAAGCAAGTTGTGGGTATCCTGACTCTTTTCTCCTAAAACAGTTTCGTGTAAATTTCCTAAAAACTAGGATGAATGCTCCTAACCCAAGTGCCGTGACCACAACCAAGAAATGCGGCGTTGACATGACACTTAGCTAGTATGCAGTCATGTTGCTATTTCCTTGCTGTTCTCGGCTGCTCCTTTTAGCCGTAGCCCACATCCAGGTCCAGGACCAGCCAGGGGTGATGTCCCGAATCTAGTTCTGTCTCCTTTCTTCTAGAGCCGTCCTCCCACCTTTTTATTCTTCTCTGCAATGACGTATCGGCAGGCTGCTCCCTGGCTGTCTTGTAGAACAAGCAGGCCACGCTCTGGATTGGTCAGGTTGTTTCCTTCCCATCAGATTCAGACTGCCACATGGGTGACCTGCTGCAGGGAGAGCACGCTGGGGCCGTGGCCGGGGATTCTGAGATTGAGGACTTGGTGAAGGTCATGTCTGGCAGCCTTCCCCGTTGTGAGGGTCTCTTCAGTAAGTGACCTGTTGGTCATCCTGTGGACAGCCTGTTCTCCATGGGTCGTGATAATGATCCTTGCAGAATCAGGTATGACATCGGTGTTTGCACAAGGGCGTTTTTCTAAGTCTGGCGGTCTTCTGCATATTACATCTGTCAGAGATGGCCTTTCCCTCCCTGCTCTCCCAGCCCCCACTGCAGGGTTCCTGCACTTTCCTAGATTGTTACTCCTTCAGTGTTTTGTCAGGTGCCATCAATACTCTTTGGTGTGCAAATTGTCCCACGTGGCCAGTGCCAGTCTCTTCAGGCTGGCTTCTGTGACCTTTTGCTATGTCCCCATGAGCTTTGAGCACTTTGTAGCTTTGTGATGCTAAGCTACATTTTTTCTTGAACTTTTCTTGCTCTGGACCTGGAGTCTACCATCTCTGCAAGGGGCCCTATTCCTTTTAGTAGGGGGAGATATTTAAAAACCAGGATATAGATGCTAGGTGTCATTGTTTCTAGGCCTTTCGGTGGCCAGAGCTAGAGGAGGTGTGTGTCTGTGTGTGGTGTAGTATTTATACGTATTGTGTACATACACAGTTGTACGTATGCATGAGTGTAAAGATGAAATACACACAGTGCTTCATGTTAGCAGTTGTTTATAATTAAAATGTTAAAATTGAGTTGCCTACTTGATATCCTTTGCTTGCCCCTGTGACTTTCGTACAAAAAGGTGAGCAGAGCTCCAGGTACCTTTGGAGTCAGGTGAGGGTGCCAAATTAGGGTTCCTGGCCAGCGGGAGCGAGCCCGCGTCACTTAAGCAAACACGGAGTCTGTGCCATGGGCAGGTGTTCTGTTGGGCCACTCCCTGGTTATAGTTGAGTGAAAGACCTTCCTTCCCCCTCAGTGTCTTGTTCGTTCGTTGGGAAACAGTGCAGATGTGTGTGAGCCACCAGGGCAGTGTGCGGGGAGGAGGCCAGTGAGTTTTGGGAGGGGGTAGTGAGGGAGTGAGGTGTGGGGGGGGGTTGGGCAGAAGGGCAGGGTAGGTGAAGGTGGAGGCCAGAACGCTCGCATGTCTGGTGCACCAGGAGCTGGTGCTTGTAGGGCTTCCTGGGACGTGAGCCAGGCCGCAAGTAAGCGCCGATGTCCTCTGAGGGACAGTCGCCTTGTCCCTGCTCTTGCCTTCTGGGCCCCCTTAGGTCTTGGGGAGAGAAGGTGAGGTGGCAGGAGATAGGCCCCTGAACTGGGAGGTGATGACATCTTTGGGAGGTTTGAGGCTTAAACAGCTGAAGCAAGAACCAGAACTTGCTGGGTGCCCTTCAGTGGATTTCTGACCGCCTGCTCAGCTGGGTAGCAGCGGGTCAAATACCATGAACGTACATTTGAAGGGGTGCTTGGGTGGCTTAGTCGGTTAAGTGTCCGACTCTTGGTTTTGGCTCAGGTCTTGATCTCAGGGTCCTGTGATCGAACCCTGTGTCAGGCTCTGTGCTGGGCGGGGAGTCTGCTTGAGATTCTCTCTTCCTCTCCCTCTGCCCCCCCCCATCTAAAAAAATGAAATAAATTTCAAGTTTTTTGGGTTTTTTTTAAGATTTTATTTATTTATTTGACAGATAGCTAGAGCAGGAACACAAGCAGGGGGAGTGGGAGAGGGAGAAGCAGGCTTCCCGCAGAGCAGGGAGCCCAATGCGGGACTCGATCCCAGGACCCTGGGATCACGACCTTAGCCGAAGGCAGACGCTTAACGACTGAGCCACCCAGGCGCCCTAAATTTCAAGTATTTTTAAAACATGTACTTAAGAAGCCACTTGTTACATTTAGAAATTAAAGTGAATTAACATAGCTGGGTAGATACGTGCTGATGGTTTTCTACCCTTCGCTGTTCTGTGTCAGGGATATTTGAAATGTTTTGACCTTGTTTTTACCTCTTGATAGAAAAGCTCACTGATCAGGTGATGCAGAATCCTCAAGTTTTGGCAGCTTTACAGGAACGGCTTGACAATGTCTCCCACACTCCTTCAAGTTACATTGAGACGTAAGTATGCTGTGCATGGGACTCGGTACAACTTTAAGAAACAAAGGGAAAAAGACTGATTTCCTGGTTCCTTAGACTAGGAATAAGTGTCTTTCTCATTGAGCAGACTTTGGGTGCTGAGAACCAGGCACTGGATTCCAAAGAGTAGCGCCTAGGCTCAGCAGGTGGTAGAGGTGCAGGCCTGTGGTGGGAGGTGTGGTGGGGGGCGGGGGGTTACCTAGCCGGGGGGCCGTCGGGTCAGGCTCAGGGTGGGGTGCTGGCTCCCTGCTGGCTCTCCGCAGGTGGATTGGTGGTACTGCCTGGGAGTAGGAGAGTGGAGGATGATAATGGTCTCTAGTTTTCTGGCTAGACTCTGAGTGAGTGGGGTGGGTTTCATGGAGAGGGAATGCTGGGGCTAGGAAAAAGGCTTCATGGAACAGAATCAGTTCCATGTTGGACGTACTATATGGTAAGTGCCTGCTGGCAGGACAGTGTGGAGTTACTGTAACTGATGGGAGGAGGACAGCTGGATGTAGGATGTCAGGGTCCAGTTTGCTTAAAATCATTTGTTATTTTTACTCTATTAGGAAGATACAGAAAGATAAAAGACAGTTGTAACTGTGTGATTAATGCAGAAAAGAAATACAGGTGTTTCTGTATGTCTGCCATTTTATTAGGTCCTCACTGTGCTTCCTCCTTGTTCTCCTGCCGGCAGTAGTCCTAGAGACAGGACTGTAGTTAGGAGTCTTGGTAGAGGACCTTTACCATGAGGTGGCTATGGGTAGGGTGGCAGGGGTCCTTTGTGATTTAAGGCTCTATTTAAGGCTCTTCCAGTACTTTCTAAACAGTGCTGTGCATAGGAGCAGCTAGGACTCCATGAGTTGTTGGAGGAAGGGTAGAGTGCCCAGGCTACTGCTAGCCCCACCTCGAGGGCTCAGCCCAGGTGGACGCTGCCTGGGAGGGCTGTATGGGTCTGTGATGAGGCCCAGAAATCTGCTCTTTGTTCCAGATGGTGACCAAGAGCTTCAGGTTAAACATAGAATTTTGATGGGTTAAAAAGGGTTTTGTTTTTTCTGATTTATAAAAGTAATGCTTAAAAACTAAAATATTTTTAGAATATAGAAAAGTACTGGGGTGCCTGGGTTGATCATCCAACTCTTGATTTCAGCTCAGGTCATGATCTTAGGGTTGTGGGATTGAGCCCCATGTCAGGCTCTGTGCTCAGCACGGAGTCTGCTTGTCCTTCTCCCTCTGCTCCTCCCTCGCTCGCTCTCTCTATAAAATAAATAAAATCCTTAAAAAAATAAAAGAATATAGAGAAGTATCAAAAGGCAAAGAAGCTCAAAGTCATCTGACCCTGGAAGGGAACAGACCCCACTTGTCTGTATTGTGTCTGATTTTTCCCTTAGTGCATCACCATGAACCCTTCACTTGGCGCGGAATATTCTTGAAAACAAAATCACGGACAGGCTATGTTTTAATCCTGTACAACTTGTCATATTTCCAGTTTTCCACTTTCACAAATAATGCCTCAGTGGACATATCGGCACATAAGTATTTGGTTATTTCCTTAGCATAAGTTCTTAGAAGTAGAGTTACTGGACCCAAGGAACATTCAGGTTCTGCTTTGCCTTTAAGGTGGATGAGTCGGTTAGAGGACTTCTGTGCCCTCGGGCTCATCAAACCCAGGAGGTTCTTTTTAATTGCCAGTTTGGTAAGGAACAGACAGCAGTTCTTTTAAATTAACATTTTTTCAGATATTTTGTGGGATTGAACCTTCTTTCCATGTTTGATTATTTGTATTTTTTCTTTTGTGGATTATCCGTCAGCGTCTCCCCCACCCCTTCTGTTGGGATGTTCGTCCTTCTAATGATGTTTAGGAGCTCATTTCTGTAGTAAGGATGTGAATTCTATGGTAGCCTGAATTTATTTTAAGAAGATTGAAAAGCACGCTGCCTTACTTTGCAGGCATAAGGATGTTTTCCTTTTCCTTCCCTGTTTCAGTTTGCCGAAAGCCGTGAAGAGAAGGATCAACGCACTGAAGCAACTGCAGGTGAGGTGCGCCCACATAGAAGCCAAGTTCTACGAGGAGGTCCACGACCTGGAGAGGAAGTACGCCGCACTGTACCAGCCCCTCTTCGACAAGGTGGGCAGCTCCCTCCGTGTTGCCTGCGTGGTTTCAGAGCTTTCTTCACGTAAGACTCCCACGTTTACGGAGTGATGGGTCCTTGAACGGGTCTCCTTTAAGCCCTAAAATGTAGAATCTTAAGTTATAAAAGCATTGGTTTTCACAGACATTATTTACAAACTGAACTCTTGCGCTTCTGACTAACTTAGCCTAACTCTAAGAAGGTCTCGTTCTTACTCAGAGAAGGGAGTTCATCACGGGGGACGTGGAGCCAACGGACGCGGAGTCGGAGTGGCACAGTGACAACGAGGAGGAGGATAAATTGGCTGTGAGTATCGTGTTCAAACGATGGCAACTTGTGCTGTTTCAGTGCTGTTAGAAGTAAGAAGCCTCTTACAACGTCACAAAGGAAAGAGCTCCTTAACAGTAGGTGCTGTTTCCCCCTTGGGTTGGCCGTTCCGATTTCTTTGTGATCAGACTACTGAGCGGCGGGCAGGTCCAGTATCCGTTAATTCCGTGACCCAGACACGCTTTCCCTGCTCAGTGGTCTAAACAGCTCCATGCCGTAGGATAGTGAGATGTGGGATCGGATGAACAGAAACAAAAACATCAGGAGAAGTCTTACATCGAGACAAAAGCGAAGTCCCACAGGGGAGGGGATACCTGTGTCGGTAGTTGCTGCGAGGTCAGGGTTGTGAGGAGGGCGTGGTAGGTGTCCGGGCCACCCTCCTCCAGGACCAGCAGTGGTGACGAAATCGCCACGATGCACCCAGCCACTTTGGATTGGGAGCTTCTCATCACCTGCTCACAGCCTTCAACAGGTCCCATTCCAGCGCCACAGAAAGTTCCGACATGTTGCGGGGTGACTTTGTCCACTTGAAGTTTGTTTGGAAGACAAGTAGCTTTTACCTTTTTTATCCATCAGGATTCCTTTTTAGGGAATTTTTGAAGTGTATGTTCATTGTAGTAACCATATGTTTTTGATCTTTCAAACATATTGTGGAACCTGGCCTAGTTGAGGCTGTGGTTATGGATGGATCTAGTTGTGAATCACTTCCTTATTTCTCATGAACAATCTGCCTCTGTTAATTTAAAAAGCCCCTTCTGATCATTTCCGTAAGAGTCCCCCGTGATGAAGCGTTTGCACCTGCACTGGCGCCATCCCGTGCCTGACCTCCGTGGGCTGCAGTGTGGGAAGGACGCCTCTGCCGTGGCCTGCGCTGTCGGGTCACCTCCCTGATGTCTGCGTGCAGTTTCTGTCCGATGTTTATAGCCCCCTCCTTACGATTGGACGTATACGCTGCCGTCGTTCCTTGTTGCCCGGGCACTGGAGTCTCTGTCCGGTGCTGGGTGGCTGGCTGGCCCAAGATGGATGTCTCATAGAGCTGGCACTTGGCACCTTCCCCAAGGTTGATGGCACTCTTCTAAAATTATATCACAGAGTCACGTCTGAATGGAGTGCTTTGATTGCTTTGTTCCTTAAAAACATTTAAAAGTGTTACATACACGGTGGTCTTGGAGATGCGGATGCAGGGAACACAGTTTTTGATAGAAGTTTGTGCAGGATTCTGAAACTTGCATTTTGCGTTAAGTCACTGAATGTAAATGTGGTGCTTTGTGGTACGTGTTCTATTTGGCATCTTTATTTATTTATTTTTTTTTAGGGAGACATGAAAAATAAAGTAGTCCTAGCAGAAAAAGAAGCAGCAACAGGAGAGGAGCCAAACCCCAGAGGAATTCCAGAGTTCTGGTTTACCATCTTTAGAAATGTAGATATGCTAAGTGAATTAGTCCAGGTAAGCAAATTCCCACCCTACAGAGAGATCTTAGTCTTAATAGTTATTTATGAACCACTTAACTCAGAGTTTAGCAGTTGTTCATGGTGGTTGTAAAGGCACTTTGTGTGACCAACAGCTCGTAGGAGTGTTCTTGATCTCCTGGGCGGGGGTCTCACTGTTGGAAGCCTCCATTGCTACCTTCTACCGCGGTGCTGCTGGGAAGGCCTGCACCTCTGCGGCTGAGCCACGACTTGTCGTCTTCTTACCTGAGGTCTGCCGCCTCACCCCAGAGAGCCTATGAACAGACTCAAGACCCTTCCCCATCTTACTGTGAATGGACAAGCGGGAAGATGTGAGGGCAGGAGACCAGGAAATTGGCCAACAAGGCCCATAGCTGACCGAGGTGTTTCTTCTGGTTCTCTCTTCAGAGATGTGAGGACCAGCAGGCCTGGTCGGTCCCTGCAGCAGTGGCAGTGGGCAGTCTTGGGAAAACGGTCGGGCTCTTGCCCTCTCTGCCTGGCCTTGATGTTTCTCAGTGCTCCGGCCAGAGAGAAGTGTCCCCTTGTTGCCGGCCCCTAGGACCGCTTGTCAGTGTAGAGATGTGGGTGGCTTCTGGGAGTTCTTAACTTGACGAGGCCAGAATGCCAGCAGGACTGCTTAGCCAGCATCTGGGAGTGTACGCAACAGCAAGTCATGGGGGAATGTGTGTGTTGTCTGGAAAAACGCCCACTAGAAATCTCTTTTTTTCTCTCGTTGATCAGGAGTATGATGAGCCGATCTTGAAGCACCTGCAGGATATTAAAGTGAAGTTTTCAGACCCTGGGCAGCCTATGGTGAGTACTGATTCATTGAGCTCCTGGTTGGCGTCAGAGCATCACTGATGGTGAGCGGCTTGGGGCCGGGGCAGGAGGTGCATACCTGGCCACACACTTGCAGGGTGGTCCTGAGCGAGATGCTCACCAAGAACTAGAATGTTCTCATGCGGCCTTCCTGGGGCTTGCCCAGCAGCGCTGCACAGCCCGGCAAGCAGCTCAGGCTGTGGGCTGCCTGTGGCAGGTGCAGGAGTCCATGCAGCACTGGACTCCTTGGCCGTGGTGGTGGCCACACCATGCGCCACTCTCTGAGCCGGCTTGTTCCATGTCCGAGGGGGTGATGTCTTTCTCCTAAGTGTCTCCCAGGTTTCTGAGGACCTAACGTCTGTAAAACAGGATGGTAGGTATGTACTCAAATATGAGCAGCACTTTAATAGAAACCTGAGATGCTAATGAACGAAGCCTGCTGGGTTTTACTGAAAACGTAACTGCGGGTGGGCAAACCTGAACAACGTGTCCCCCCACTGTCATACAACACCTCTTCCCAGCAGCTTGCCGCGCTGTGAGAGGGGCCTGACTCAAGCCAGCCCTTCCTTTCCTCCGCAGAGCGGGGCCCACCACCCTGCGGGAGCTGGGTCCTCAGAGAGGCACTGTTCGTGGCCTGTTAGCCTGGCGGTGGCTGACAGGCTCCATTCCGGTGCAATAGCAGCTCCAGCGACTCATGACTGACTGACTTGTGGCTCTCAGTTTCAGGTCCTGGGGACATGGCCTGGGACCTGGGGTCCGGCTCTTCCTCCCTCCCCATCGCAGAGCACTGGCCCCAGGTTATGGATGAGGGCCAGCATACGTGGGATTTCCCTCCCTGGTCCTGCAGGTGCCTTCTGGAGGCAAGGGGCAGGGGGACACGCTGGATCTGTCCTTTCCACTTTTCCTGCCTAGCTCACTCAGGGAGGTGACATTCAGTTCTCCCTCTGCAGGGGGGGGCCTGGGCACGAGCTGGCATGATGCCTGCTCACAGGCTGAGGGGAATCCCTTTGCCTACTGCACCTGGTTAATTGGGTTATTGCAGGGCCTTTTCCTTGGCCTGTGCGGAGGCTGGGCCCTGGCACCCCCTGGAGGCCGAGTGGGGCAGTCTGAGGGTGTTTGCTTGCGTGGCGGGGGGGGGGGGAGGGAGAGAGGCGGGGGGGGGGGGGGGGGGGGGGGGGGGGGGGGGGAGAAGGGTGGGAGGAGGTGCGTGCTGTTGTAAGTTTGTGTGTCAGTTTTTTCCTAACACTTCTTTCTCACCTATGATTCGTCCAGACTCCATTTATTAATTTTTCCCCCCGGATCAATTCTTTTTTTCATCATTTGCTCTTATGAGACACCTGTTTGGTGATTTCCTGGGTCTCTTTTCTTTCTCAGCCTGTCTGACGTTTTCCTCCATCTCTTACAATGGTTTATAGACAGACGAGAGCCCTAGTTCTGGTAGAGCATGAGCCAGTCGTCCTTCTCCCCCTCGTCACTTCCCCTGTTAGAAAAGTCATGCACGCTGGCTGTGGAACGCTGGGAAAATACAGGAAGGTGTTAGGAACAGCCTACAGATCTCTCAGCTCTGGAGTCAGGTTCCCCATAGTCTTTGTCTTTTTAAAATCATTATGAAATATTTTAGACAATAAAATTAGAAATACAAACCATATCTAGCCTCAGAATGAAGCAGGGCCAGTGTGTTTGTTTCTCCCATGACCACACCTCTGCTCCTCTCCAGGGTCCCTCGCTTACCCTGCCGCAGAGCGGGGTTACAGGTGCGGACAGTGTTGTACCGGCTCTGCGGCTGGGAAATAGTTGTCCTTGCGTCTGTGGGCTGTAAAGTGATTTATTTAATGGTGCCCACACGTGCCGCTGCCACCTCCGCCCCATTCTAAATTGTTGCATTATGAGAGCATACTTGAACCCAAATCTTTAAGTCTTGGCCAATTTCCTCAGTTTTGATTCCTTTTAGTGCAGTTTTACTGGGTGAAAGGAGGTGAACATTTATAAGGTTCAAATGTGGTTCATTTACGTATTTTTTTTACACTTTCTTTTTTGTAAATCATCGTGGCTTTGTCTCTGTTTTGAAATAATTTCAGGCTTAGTACAGAACTTGAGCAACAGTGCAGAGTCCCCGTGCGCCGTCGGCCCAGGCTGGAGCGCCCGGGGCGGGGCGGGGCGGGGGGGGGGGGGGGGGGGGGGGGGGGGGGGGGGGGGGGGGGCTGGCGCAGCGGGCGGCAGCATGGGAACCGCGCTGGGCAGGCAGCATGGGAACCGCGCTGGGCAGGAGCGGCGTCTGCTCACACCCGCGTGCGGGCTCCGCTGCGTGCTTACGGCTGACTGGCTGTAGGGGGTTGTGTGTGATGGAGGCGACCGCATCTGTGGGCCCTTTTCTGTCGGACTTGAACCCTCCTTGTCTCTCTCTCTCTTTCTCTTTTATAAAGATTTTATTTCAGACAGAGAGTGAGCAGGAACGGGGGGGGGGGGCAGAGAGAGAAGCAGGCTCCCCCTGGAGCAGGGAGCCCGATGCAGGACTGGATCCCAGGACCCCAGGATCATGACCCAAGGCAGACGCTTAACGACTGAGCCATCCAGGCGCCCCTTGAACCCTTTCTTGATTCATCCCCAGTCGTGTGTTACACTAGACTAAACAGAGGCCATGGGGAAGGAAAGGATAGGAAAACATGAAGAAAGGAGATCTCACACTTGGTCTGGAGAGCTGGTAGGGCGGGAGGTGGGAGATAAAGAAGAGGAGCAGTGTGATCCGTACCAGCGTACGGAGTGAGGCGGGGCCCCCGGTGACGCTTGTGAGCCCTCCCTGGCCCCCAGGGTGCCTGTCCACGCCTGTGGTCGCAGCCTGCGGCGGTTCTGGGATCATAGCAGCCTCTTCGCTGACTGAACACTCGCTTCTGTCTTCACGGTGGGTGGGTGTAGCCCTGGGGGGTGGGCAGCGAGCCGAGAGGGGGCTGTATGGGGTGCTGTTGCTGAGCTTGCAGGGGACTCAAGCTCTGCAGGGTCCGGGTTCCACTTCCCCCTTAGTGGAAGTAGTTTGGTTTTAGTCTTTTTAATCTACTTTTTCCCAGTTGGTAATTGTATCCTTATACATTATAATGAAAATTGAAATAGCTAACATTTAGCAAGCATTGCCTGTAAGCCTGTGTAAACCCTGTCCTAAGTGCTTCCAAAGGTCAATCCTCTAGTCAGCTCAGGGAGAGAGAGAGGACTGTGTTTTCCACTTTATAGGTGACGAAACAACAGCAGAGACAGAGTGATTTGACAAGATCACGCAGCACCTATAGGCAGAAGTGATGTGAACCCAGAGTTAGTCTTATAAAGTATCTCTATAACTTACTCAACCAACGTCCTCTTTTTTTCCTTAAAATAGGGCTGAGGTGAGCATCTTTGCACATACTGATGATGCATCACCCAGGTGTCTTTTCCCAAACAATAAATTCCTCAGAGTAGAGTTACCAGGTCAGAGAATTTTATTTTACTTTAATTTCTTGATCTTGCCAGATGGTCCTTTATAAAGCTATTTACAGTATATGAGTGGACGTGATTTCCCAGAACACTTGCCAGTTCTACATATTATTCATACATAGGTAAGAAGAAAGCAAGACTCCTTCCTACTGCCACTTGACTTTATTTGTGTCTGCTGCTTTGTACACACCCTGCGTCCATTTTTCCTCTTAAGCTTGTCTCTTGAGATTACACAGTGCTTTGTGAACAAAGGATGAACTTGTCCTTCCTTGGTGTGGTTTGCGGAGGCCCAGGCAGTGCTCCCCGCCCTCGCAGAGTCTGGCCCCTTTGTGCGGCAGAGAAGGCGGTGCTCTGCCTGAACGCAAGTGGAGAAGGAGGGCGGGCTGGAGCCCGCTGCCTGGTGTCCCCTAGGCCAGACCCTCCAGCTCCGCCAGGGTGAGCCCGGGGCGGCAGAGAGAAGCTAGGGTTTCTCAGGAGAGCTTGGACCTCTACTGGGAGGGGGCTCAGAGGGTCACGCGCTCTCTGCTAGGGCTGAGGCGCCACAGGTATTCCCCCACTTGTCGTTTGTGTTTGAACTGGGTGCTGCTGTTTTTTGTAATCACGTTTTTCTTGCCATGTGGCCATACCTGTTGAACTTTTCCGTAGCCGTTTCTGTCTGTGGCGTCCCGCTCAGAGAGGCGCCGGTCTCCAGTGCGGACTGTGGGGTTCGTGAAGTCTGTCACTGGTTGCTTGTAGATTTTTAAGTGGCACTTACCTGAGTTTTTGTTTTCAGTCTTTTGTATTAGAGTTCCACTTTGAACCCAACGACTACTTTACCAATTCAGTCCTGACAAAAACATACAAGATGAAGTCAGAGCCGGATAAGGCTGATCCCTTTTCCTTCGAAGGTCCTGAAATAGTTGACTGTGACGGGTAAGGACTCGCCATTTCACCTTCTTTTTCTGAAAGAAAAACGGATGATTTTAGAACTTAATGAGTAAGAGAAATCAGGAATAAAACAAAATGTCTTTAATTTTCTTAAAATCCTAGTAGACCAAGATTTACATTAAATAGTCTTTCTGTGGGGGTTTGTGATGGCCTGCCCTGGGAAATGTGTCATGAGGTCACATGTGCCAAATGGGGGCTGGTGGCCCGATCTCCTCATCAGATGGGGGGATTCGGTTCTCTAGGTCCCTTGCATGATGCTATCCTTGCTGAGCTGATAAACGACCCTCCGCAAATATTTGCTGAGTGAACGGATGAATCAGGGCAGGGCAGTACTGGTCAGTTGCTTGCTTCGGAAATTGGGGGGCAGTTTAATTGTTGGACTCATGATGGAGCACCTTGGTGATTTCAAGTGAGATCACTGGGGAGAGAATGTGGTTTGGAGTTCTTTCCTCTTGGTTTGTTTGAGATGGTTTGGGAAATCGTGGTTTTTTTGGTTTGGGAAATTGTTTTTGAATTGGCACAATTACCCTTACTCACTGGAACCAAGTACTTCTGAATCTCGCGTATGAGCAATTCAGAGCTTTATTAAAACCCTGCTAGACTTGAATGGCGAGAGTGACTCTGAGAGCGCATTTCCCAGGGCCAGGCTGTCGTGTGGGAAGTGGGCCGGCCTTTCCAGGCATGTTCCCGAGCAGACGCTAGTCACATGCTGCCAGGGGTTCCGTGTGGGTCCGCAGCGACTGAAAGATGAGCAAGCACGCGGGGCTCGCCCCCAAGCCGGGCCCACTCGGCAGCCCAGACCCAGTGCGCCCCGCCCCCATCAGTACTTCATGCAGTGGTCCCCTGCCGCCTCTTCAACGTGTCCTGCTCGCTTAGCTGCCTTGAGAATTTGGGTGCGTGAGTGGGTGACTTCAGGTGTGCTCTGGGGTCTGGACAAAGGCAGCAGGTGACAAGCTCTTGAGCACTCTCTGGGCACCGTAGCCCAGCCTTGATTGGGCTTGGTCACAGCAGACATACTGGCGGTGGGGGGGGTGGCTTCCTCAGGGGAGAAGACCCCGGCTTCAGATGGTGCCGTGGCAGCGCAGGCCACTTGGCCTGTTCCCTGTCGCCGGCCGTCACGTGGACTTCCTAGGCGTGCAGTGCCGGCTGGCAGCCTGGTTTGCCTACGTTGTCCAAGTTCAGCCTCTGGCTGTGCCTTGTTTACCGTGGACGTTCGTGGTGTTTCTCAGGGCACATGTCTGTGTGCGTGATGGCCGTCTGTCCCTGTAGGTGTGCTATCGACTGGAAGAAAGGGAAAAATGTTACAGTCAAAACAATCAAGAAGAAGCAGAAACATAAGGGCCGAGGCACAGTGAGAACAATTACCAAACAAGTTCCGAACGACTCGTTTTTCAACTTCTTCAGCCCGCTGAAAGGTAAGAGGGTTGTGTTGTGGACGTTGATTATGTACTACGCGAAGTCGCTTCGTTACCCTGAGTCCGGTCTGGGTCCTCCGGCGAGAGTGGCCAGTAAGGACGCAGTTGCTGTGCCAGGAGCCGTGGTGCTGGTGCTCACGGGGTGCGGGGGTGGTGGGGTGGTGGGTCCTCCTTGTAGCGGGGGGGAAGGCTTGGCGGGCTCTCTGAGCTCCACGCTGAGAAAGCTGGAGTGCTGCCAGGAGCGCCCCCAGCCGGCGCTTCCGCGCCTCACTGCTGGGGCCGCCCGTCCTGCTGCAGGCCCCCTCTGTGGCTGGTCGTACTCCTGTTAACACCTGCGCAGCGTAGGGAGCATCCCCCACCCTCTCTCTCTCATAAATTCAGCTTTGTTTTGTTTTTCTCCGGGACTTGGTAGAACTCAAGGGGCTTGGGAGTTGAGACAGTGTGACAGCACAAATAATTGGATTTCCAGTTTTGAAAGACTTAGCTTGGAAACTTCGATTCCTACCCCCCCCCAAGTCATAAAATAAAGACGGAAAGTTTGACCTCGTGGAGGGTGAGCAACAGGTTTTGAGAATAAATACTGGCAAGTCTTTTTTTTTTTCTTTTATTAAAGATCTTATTTATTTGAGAGAGAGAGAGAGAACGAGAAGGGGGGAGAGGTAGAGGCAGAGGGAGAAGCAGACTCCCCGCCGAGCAGGGAGCCCAATGTGGGGCTCGATCCCAGGACCCTGGGGTCATGACCTGAGCTGAAGGCAGATGCTTAACCGACTGAGCAACCCAGGTGTCCCAAATACTGGCAAGTCTTAAAATTTTCTAAACCTGAGAGAATGCGGAGGCCAGGCCGGTTGGCAGTGTTAGGATAGTGAGGATAAAACATTTTCTCTCTATTTTCCATGAACACAGATTGAAATCTAGAACTGCCCGTCCCTGCCACAGGTAATTGGTGGGTGTGTGAGCTGTTCGCCCTCGGCCACAGGGTGGCTCCACTCTCAAGTGTGAGCCTTGGACCAGGACTTTGTCTCTGAGCCGAGGGCCCTCGCTTCGCAAGCTCTGCCCTTTGGCCCCATATCTTTCTGGGATTTGTCTTTGAGCCTAGAGGATGCAAATGTGTATTGGTCTGGGGTAACAACAGCCATAATGTAGTTGTTCAGTTTCCTTGTTTTAGAGAATTCCCTTTGGCGGTCACTTGCATGAATTCACTGTGAAGCAGAGGGCCTTTGGTTCCTAAATGCAGTGGCTTTGTTGGAAGGTTTCTTAAGATTGGATTTTAAGTAATTCAATAAGATCAAAATGAAATTAAGTGGACTCAGAATTTGGGGGGGGGTGACGTTTGGGGTTCTAAAACTGTCCTGTGATGGTTGTCCCACTCTAAAAATGTCCCAGAGGTCATTGAATTATACACTTCAGTTCTCTGGTAGATGAATTGCACGTAAACATAGGTCTTTTAAAGTAATCACACATAATATCAAGTGATGAGCTCTGTAAACAAATTGAAAGTGACCGTGGGGTGGTGATGGGGCAGGCAAGGAAAAAATGTCAGAATTGAGGTAACATGTTTTAAAATGAAGGAAACATAAGCTGGCTGGTCCGGTGCCCTCCTTGTCCTTCAGTCTACAAAACGTCCCAAAGTCACATGAGCAAAGTCCCTGGCCAGAGTCCCCGGACCCAAATCTTAGCCCGTGGGGGGTGCTCATGTGCCAAGACTCGGGGACAGTGCCATAGGGGTGGTGTTGACATGTGGGTGCCCAGCCCATGGGGAACTGCAAGCTGGGAGAGGCCCCAAGAGGCAGGATGAGGCCAGCGCCATAAGCTTCCAGCTCCTGGCAAGACCGGGCCTTGGACAAGCATCTCTGAAGTCCGGGGTTTGAGTCACATGATCATTTGAGTGTCACTGGGCTTTGTTGAGCGGTTTTAAGTCCCTGTCTTTCCTGTCACCCTTGGTTCTGGGTCAGGCTCCGGTGCAGCAGCAGTCTCGGTAGCCGTGGGCGCGCGCATGCGTGTGTGTGTGTCCCGCGTGCACACGTGTGTGTGGAGCTGCCCCTCGGCGAGCCGTGCGGGGCTCTGTGGTGGGCAGCGACCAGCGGCACCCTCCTGCCCACAGGGAGTCTTTCCATTCCGTGGGACGGACGCTTCAGCACTGTGTCCTCGCCACGTGGACACAGCGGTGTTGGCCCGCTGAGGTGCAGTGCTTCAGACACCAGGCTCAGGGATGGTCCTTTCCCTGCGGAGTCGTGCAGGGCTGCAGGCACCGACCGGTACACGCTCCTGAAGGCGTGAGTGCACCGGGTGCCCACCGTCTGGGGCCCCGTGGTGGGCCTTTCCACGTGTTGACACTGAACTAGGAAGAGCTTTTCCCCAGTTGGCGTTCCCAAGCAGGTCAGGCGGGGGCGGGCGGTCGGCACCGCGGGAGGCGCAGGGCTCCAGATGCGCCCTGTGCCACCTTCCCTGTCCTCCGAGCTGCCTGCGTGCGCTTGCAAAGGTTTTGGTTGTCAGCATAACATGCGTATGTTTTGTCTTTTTTTCCCTAGCGTCTGGGGATGGAGAATCACTGGTAAGCTTTGTGTTGTCATCAGATCTCTTGTGCTGTCACATTCTTTATCTTCAGAGTAGTGGCCTGCCTTCTTTTCAGTCCCTCCTTCCTCCTCCCTGAGGCCCGGGGTGCACTGTGTTCACGACACCGTGGGGTGGGGCCGGAGCGCGTGGGGCCGGTGCACCCCGCCATCCCCAGCAGTGCTGGGTCCCCCAGAGCGAGGGGCGCAGTGCGGGTGGGGGCATGGTGCTCACCCGTATACACGAGTTAACGTTGAGGTTTTCCCTTCTCAGGATGAAGACTCGGAATTCACATTAGCCTCTGACTTTGAAATTGGACACTTCTTTCGTGAGCGGATAGTCCCGCGGGCCGTGCTCTACTTCACGGGGGAGGCCATAGAGGATGACGACAACGTATGTGGGCGGGAGCCCTTGGGGGCCTGCCTCTGGCAGTATGGGGCGCCCTGAGCAGCAGCCTGGGGGACCCTTGGTGTTGGGGGGTCGGGGCCGAGCAGGGCTCTGGGTGCTCTTAGAGCAGAGTGCCAGCCCCGTCCAGGGACAGACAGCATCCTTGAAAGGCCCCAGGTGCTCACCCTGTCCTACTTAAGGTCTGCAAGCTTTGGGTGACTTGGAAACATGAGGAGAAAATCTCCTTTTCAGCGGTCTGACCACAGCAGAAGGTTATCTGCAGAGCTGACTCGCCAGCCTGTGCTGTGCTGGCGCCAAAGGCTGGATACCCGGGGTGCACAGGGGGTGGCCGGGCTGCGCAGGCCCCTTTCTCTCTCTCCCCCGCCTCCCTCCCTGCTTGAGCGCAACCTCGCTAGCTGTCCTTTGACAGTCACCCGAGGTAGTTCTCCATCATAACCCAGGCTTGGCTCACTGTGTCTTCTTGATTTGTGGGGATCAAATTTTGTTTTATAGTGTGTAGTTAGTAGTATGTTTCAGATACTTATTCCCTTGCTTTTAGAGCTCTTAGGTTTCCTGGGTGGCTCTAGGTTTCCTTTCTAAGCGGTCTGTCGAGGTTGCAGACGGGCAGCAGGAGCCGGGCAGGTTTGAGCTGCTCAGCGGCCAGAGCAGTGAATGCCTGCTTCTCACGTTTTCTGTGCTGATGGTCCCAGCCAGGGGGCACGTCCCATCCAGTGTGTGTGAGCTGTGTAGTCTGAGACGCGTTCGCTTCGGAAAGGCCGTTCGTCCGTCCCTGGGCCGGGAGGTGGTTGTGGGCAGGAGAACATGCGGGCACACAAGTCAGTGTAGTGTTGGCTCGTCCGAGCACTCAGGTGAGCGCCGAGGCTGGAGCCGACACGGCACTGTACGCCGGCGCGGTCTGTGGTGGGAGGGCTGTCGTCGGCTGCCTGCTCTGTCCAGCGTGGTGGGACGGCCCCACGTGAGCTGTGAAGATGTAGAAGGAATCTGTTGACAGCTGAGGAACTGCGTGGTTCCGTTTTATTTAACGTAGCCCCAAAAATCTAGTGACCACACACCCTGGAAAGTGCATCTCTGGACCAGCGGTCTCCACACTTTTTTGATCATATGCCCATCGGTTTTAAAACGTGATTGTGCAGTTTATATGTATTTATTTACTTAAAATACAGGCAGAGTGGATAGTACTGGGAGCGGTGCAGTGCTCTGCGCGTCCTCTGCGTATATATGTCCGCGCCCAACACCTCCGATGCAGGTGCTGCTGCCCAGCAGTGTCGTTGAGGGGTTAGGAAGGGGCACCCCACTTAGGCCTGCTGAGACCAGGGTCCTGACTTCACCAGTCACGGCCGTAGTGACTCTCATGGCTTGTCGGGCCCTTCGAAGAACACCTGTTGGCACCATTACTTGGTGCGCGTTGGGAGAGAGGTAAATTTGCAGGGGTCTGATGCATTGGAAACCTGCACAAGTGCTACACGTCGTTGCAGAAGGAAATGGAGCTGGGAGTGCTGATTCTGTCTTCCACGTTCTCCCGGCTTGGCTTGCGTGTCCCACGGGCCTGTACCCCAGCTTAGCGACCCCTGCTCTCCATCAGTGTGAGATGTGTTTGCCACAGGACCCTCCAGGTCCAGAGTGAAATGATCTGAGAACCTCAGAAAATCCACGCTTGAGCCTGTTTGAGGCTAGTTCAGTCTGAGCTAAAATGTGATTGGCTACAAGACAAGGTTTGCCTAGGTCTTTCCCTGTCAGAGGCTGGAAAGGGCACTGGGGCATGCTTGGAGCCCTGACGGCCCAGCTGGTGCAAGAGGGCGCGCATGCTCGGCCTGGTGTCTGAGCTGGGCCCCACCAGCCCCCAGGCCCTTACAAGTTTTGTGTGAGCTGTCACGAAGGGAATATATGTGTGGGCTCCAACAAAAGAAATGTTCTTAAGAAAAGCCTAGTAAATCTTTAGGTCTCTTGTGTCATGCAGGCGATAGTGATGAGGTTTGTTTTGTTTTGTTTTGTGTTTGGTCTTGATCTGAGTCTGATTATGTGGATGGAGTTTGAGTGAGAGTCTGATCTGTGATGTCTTTGGACCTTGGAGAAATTCATTCAAGACCAACCGACTATAGTGTTGGGCTTTTTTTCTATACACTTAAACACCAAGGTTTTATCACATTTCTAATGTGTAAATATTTATCCTTGTATGAGTTAAAAAATACCATTGAAATTCACGTATCTGCATAGTAAAATCATGCTCCTGGATTACTTAGATCAGCCAGTTTCCCAGGTGATCCCAGTACGTTCTCATGCTGACCATCTCCTTTCTGCACCCTTCCCCATCCTCAGGCCTTGTTTTGTGTGGTTTGCAGGTACCCGGCATCCTATCAACACAGCGGGGCTCGTGAACAGGTGGCCCTGCAGCGCTGGCCCCAGCCCGGCCCACAGTGTCGGGGCCGAGGAGCCCAGTGGCCGACCGTGCCCCCCCCCCATCAGATGGGCCTCTGTCCAGAGGCCAGGCTGCACTTCCGCATTCCCCAGGCCTGACCGGTGTGGGGTGTTTGACGGGGACCCTGCCTGGGTCAGGCTGCCCTCCTGCTTTCGAGACCTAAATCTTGTTTCCTTTTTCCTTTTTCAGTTTGAAGAGGGTGAGGAAGGAGAAGAGGAGGTAAGACATGGCGAACGTGGAGAGTCCTTTCCCTGAGGCCTCGCTAGGCTTCCTCTGCTAGGGCGGACGGACCACCAGTCGTACCCGGCTTGTGTGGAGCTGCCTCAGGGCCTCCACCCTGTTGAAGCTGGGGAGGGTCCCGTTGTTGACCCCGCGATTGGCTTATGAAAACGTGGCTTAGGAAATGTTGGTTGAACAAACAAATCGCGTTTTCAGCATTGTGTTTATGTCCGTTATCACTGAGAACAAAAAGGTGCCCACAAGTCAGTGTGCCTAGGAGTGACTTAATCACTTACGGACAGTGATCATGGGTTTCCCGCTAGAGCGGAGGGCGGCTTCGTTTGTGTGGAGCGGGTTGCTCCACAGGAGTTTAAATCCTGTGTGTTCAACTCACTCTCACCCTTTTACGCAGGAGTTGGAAGGTGACGAGGAGGGAGAAGATGAGGACGATGCCGATATTAACCCCAAGGTCAGTCGTTGGGGGGCCGCCGCCCCCGTGAATGCCGGCTGCTGCGTCCCTGCCTGGCCGCGCCAGCCCTGCTCTAGTCCGAACACGGCAACAGACCGGGGGCAGGCTCGAGCGACCCCTCCTGTGGGATTTAGTGCTCAGTGTGTGGCCAGGGAAGGCCTTCCCAGCTCGCTCGTAAGCGCTCTCTTTCCGTAAGCTCGTTCAGGAGAGCAGCTTTCTTTTCCAGACCTTTAGTCCCTTCAGGGGAATGGTTGAATGACAACACGAATAAGCTGTTTCTTGTGTTTATTTTTGGAAAAGGTATAAAGAAGTAAATTTGGGGGGTTGTTTTTTTTAATGAGTAGAGTAATAAAACTATAGACATAGTTTTACAATTGTCTTTGGGCTGAGAATATTCAGAAGCTATGTCTAAGTATCTCCAATCATTGAAAGTAAACTAGGAAGCTTTAAGAAAACAAAAACAAAAACTGAGGAGAATGGGCAACCCCATATAATTTTACCTGAAGGTCCGAATGTTTACTGATGGCAGATGAGCTTAAATGAAGGCACTTTGTCCCTTGACACATCCCTTAAATCCAGAGCTGCTCTAATGCAGTCCTCAGGCTGTAGTAGGCCGTCCTCTTGTTAGCGAGCATGAGGTCTGTAGCTCATTGCGTCGTCATGGGCTGTCAGAGCACTAACCTTCCCTGCCGTTTGTAACCTGGATCTCAGTTTAACTAGACAATGTTTGTCCGCCCTTCGTTTTTACCCAAAGTGGAATGTGCACTAAATGTGAGTGTAATAACCCAGCTCTGTTTTTTTTTTTTTTTTTAACGCCAAATGTTTCTGTAAATGCATGCTTTATATGAGTTCAGCTCCTTCTAGAGAAGGATGGGAGGTGGGTTTCAAACTTAAAATGTACCATATAAATACTACTCGGGACTAAGCTCACAGAAATGCTTACCCCTGCGCAGTCGGCCTGTCCAGCACGGGGGGCCTGTAGCGCAGGCATCCGTGTGCTCGGCTCCGTGACACGGGGGCCCTGGCTCAGGGGGCTCACGCTCGGCAGGTGGGGGCTGCTGACAGGCTTATTCACGGTTTGGATTCTAGAGCAGGCTGAGGATGGTTTGCAGTGGGAGCTCCGTTACTCCGTCGCTTGTTGCTACCTTCTGTTGTTTGTCCTTTTCTGTTTCCTGACATGTCTGTTTTCTGGAAGCGCGTTCTCTCACAAGTCGTCCGGCACCCTAGAGGGTTGTCAGGACTGGTGCTCCCTGGGTCTGTGTGTGCTGTTGGTTGGGGGAAGGTGGGGGATGATAGACGGGCCACTGGTGGGAGGCGCGAGGACTGCCAGCCCTGCGCAGCCAGAAGGGCCCGACTCTGATCCTTCGGAGGGATTGGTCATGTCAGAGTCTGCACACGAGGAGGCAAACGAGGGAGAAGGGATTTTTTGGTATTAAACGTACAGATTTGGTGGGTTGGGGTTGCTCATCTCAAGCTCAAGAATTTGTGGCCCTTTTTGTCATGAGAAAGTGGCTGTTTCCGCCTGTATAATTTTGTGCATTTTGTTTTCTTTTATGCTGACACTTCCTTTCAATTTTTTCCCCGTTTAGGTGTAATTTTTGTCTGTTATTCATGCATTTTTAGGTAAGGTGGAATTCCATTCATTCCTAATGCAATCTTCTGATCTGTGATTTGTAACAGTGCCTTACTGTGACTTGGTGGATAGAGGGGAGGCTGCTGGGCAGGCACACTCCGCATGTGCGAGGCTGAGCACATGGCTTTCGGAAGAATAGTCGTTTCACGCAGGTGTCCGTTGTGTGTACTTCTAAAACTGAGCATCAGAAACTACATTTGGCTCCTGCTTCCTGAGCCCAGTGTTTGTTGCTGACCAAGTCAAAGGCGTGACTGGTGTGGCATTTTTATTGGGGACAGGCCTGCCCTCCAGGAAGAGCACAGAGCGCGAGGGCCCTGGGAGGTGGGCACTGTGTGGTCTTCATGAAGACCGTGTTGTGGGGGCCGTGCTGGGATCAGCCGCACCCCGTGCAGTAGGAAGCAGCCGCTGTGCTCTTTCTTGATGTGTCTCTGTCGATTGTTTCTGCTTCTTAAAGTCAGGTGTGGTGCGGACCGGTAGGTCATAGAGGCCTGCCTGGACTTTGAGTGTGCTGGAGTTAGTGCCCCAAAAGCTGCGGTGTCTGTGTGGTGTGGTCCTGGGCATTGTTGGGGTGCTCTGACCAGGTGGGGATAGAGCTGGGTGCTGCCCACCCGGCACCCCTGCCCCCCAAGTTGTGGGCCATTGCAACTCCGCTCCAGCGATCAGCTCCCTCCCTCGTGGGACACTGTCCTCCCGGGGGCCCGGGGGCCGTGGTGAGAAGATGCCACGGGAGGCAGGTGCCGTGATGTTCATCCCCGGGAAATGGCAGGGGGTCCCGGGGGCTGTGCTGAGCAGCCCCAGCCGGTGCGTAGAGCAGGGCCCGTGAAAGCTGGAGCCTGAGCTCACCGCCGCGGCCGGCGTGCTGGTGCTGATGGTCGTGCAGACCACAGGCGTGGGAGAGTCTCCGTGTGGCCTTCCTGTCTCGCTCTTGCAGGCTTGCTCTCATAGAGAACGGAGCAGTAGCACGGCTGCCTCCTGGCAAGGCAACGTCCTAACCAGGGGAGGTGGACAGACACCATGGATCCTGGGTGTTTAAGGAGTCGGGGCTGATCTTTGACGTGCGTACACGACAGTGTGTTCGATTACTCTTGATGCCCGCTGCCCCACTTGTCTGAAGAATGTTCCCCGCAAGCCCCACTCTCCCGCCCTGCTGGTCACGGGGAAGCATCCCTAACCTGTTCAGCCTGTCTTTCTAGGACAGGAGGACCCTCCTGTGGCGTGGCCACCATGAGCAGCCTGGTACTGTCGCCCCTCAGTAGTGTCATCAGGTCCTTGTCAGGGGCCCAGCCGCTCCGGTGCAGGGTTTCCCTCTGCGGTCATACAGGCCCTTGGGCCCCGGCTTTGTGCCCCCGGGAACCTGTGGTGGCCAGCTCTGTGCTTGCTGGCTTGTTTTCCCCCCTTCTTGGGCAGTTGTCCTCTGTTAAAACTTGGCCTTTAAATGGCTCCATGACAGGCAGGATTTGGGCTGTTAGTTTGTGCCTTGGAAACACCCCACTCCTCTCCCGTGATATTCAGGGGTATTGAGTGACCAAGCTGCCATCAGACTTGGTGGCCTGAGACCAAGGATGCCGGGGCATAGTTGTAGTCCTGTTTTGGCCTGTGTCACAGGCTGAAAACCAGTGGTGTCTTGTTGATAAAATTCACGTCAGAAGCTTCGGGGTTCTGTGTTGACTTTACAGCCTAGGACTTGTGTCCGTGCGGATGCTGTCCCCAGAGGTGGGGCCGCTTGCCTGCCTGCCGGGAGCTCTCAGTGAGGTCCCGTTGCCTCCAGCAGGCTTTATCCCCCAGGCTACTGAGTGTACTTTAAACAAATGGGTAATATGTTCTCCTGGTTAAAAATAAGCATATGAAGTGATTCAGACAGCATATTGTAAATCGTGTAACGCCCGATTTTACGAAATGCTGTACGTGTGTAACTCATCCGCATACAGAAGGGTATAGCAGGAGGAGTCCCGTCCTGTGCCGCCTGCCCCCGTGCCCACCACGTCACCCTACAGGACTTCCTTAGCTCCAGCTTCTCTAACCCGCTTTCTTTTTGCAAATACAGTTGTGGAAACACACGAATTTCTCCCCTCATCCTCAAAAAGCTGCCTGCTCCCCCCCGCCCCCCTGCTGCCATGGCCACGTGGACTGGGAGCTCCTCCCCGCCTTCCCCAGCCACTCCTGACAGCCGGTGGCTCCTTGCCTTGGCCACCAGCCTGAGCTGCCTCCAGATCCACAGTTTGATCTTGATCTTTTCCCGCCTGGATTTTTTATCAGGCGTGTTTTGTTTGGGGCCCTGGGTTCTTTAGCAGTATTTTAGATGAGCACGTGACGCCAAGGTCAGGACCCCCCTCCCAGAGTGGCCCGCTGCTGGGCAGAGACCTGGGGGCTCCCGGCCGCGTCCCTGTGCTCTTTCCATGAGATTTTCAAATGAAGAGCTTAGACCAGGGTCCAAGATCATCGTTTTGTTTTTAAGCGTCCTTAACAGATAATTTTTTTTTATACCCTAAATGTGATTTCCTAAAGAATGGAGTCCCAGCCTCAACCATAGAAGGTATCTGTTACATCATCCCCGATGTTTGAGGTTTTTTTTAGACTCTGTAGGCTTGTCCAGATTGTATGAGAGTAATCTGTAATCTTGGCAGCCAAGAATTAGAGGCCACCGATTAGTAAATGTATTTGCCGGGAAAGATTCGTGGTCTGGTAGTGTCTGTCTCTCAGGCTGTTGCTGGCCTCCGCACAGAATGCATGGGGCTGCCGGATGTGCTTTAAGCGGTGTGAGCTGTGTTCGATTGCACTGAAGTGAACGGGCGCCTCTGTGGGGGGCGTGGCCTCTCCCTGCTACCTCTCCGGAAGGAGAGCCTGCCCCCTAGTGGAGGGGCCTGGGAGGCCGGGGCTGTGCGTGGAGCCGTTGGCCTGGCCTCCCCCGGCTGTGGGCTGCTGGTGCGTCCCGCGAGCAGGGAGCACTGCGGGGGGCTGGCCCGGGGCCGGCGGGGCTGCTCGGCCGCCTCTGGCCTGCCCCGCGGTGCCGCCTCTTCGTTTCAGGTGCTGAGCCTGCCTTAGGGGTGGCAGGGCACAGAAAGGGGAGCCGGCTGCTGCGTCACGTGGGCGGGTTGGGGGGTTGCCCGAGGCTCCGAGGCTGCGGCGTAGCTTTGGAGCGCGGGCTCCCTTGACACGGATGAGGCTCGGTGACCCTGAGGCGCTCCTCCTTCCCGGTGCCTGGCCTGTGACTGACACTCCTGGGCCTGTCTCCGAACAAGAAAGGCAGCCCCACTGAGACTTTGTTTCTGGGAAGCTGAGTGACTTGTTACTCTTGTAAAAGTACGTTTGCAGTAACCATTTTTTCAGTAAGAAGGAAGGCACTAAATTGAGTCTTGTTTGCACTGTTGGTTGGAGGTGCCGGCTTGATGACGTTGGTTCCCTACAAGTCCTGTCTTCTCTCGTTGACAGAAGGAGCCCAGCCAGCCGTCCGAGTGCAAACAGCAGTGAGGAGCGAGCACCCGCAGCTGTGGCGTCGGGACTTGTGGCGGCCGCGCCACCGTATGGGCAGTGCTTGCTTCTACCTTGTTTTCGAGTGCATGATTTTGACTTTAACTTTTCCTTTATCCTTATTATTTTGCTTAACCTGTACAGTGGCAACTTAAATGCATTTCAGAAATAGGTTTGATTCCAGCACCCTCTACGGCCTTGGGTGCAGCTCAGTGGACTTTCCCAGGCCCTGCCTTCAGGAGGGCCCCAAAGACCCCGGGGGGAGGGGGCGGCGGAAGGTCAGTCCATGCCAAGGGCAGATGTCTGGGGATGTGGTTCCGGGGCATCTAGAACCACTCACACCCCTCCGCGGTCGGACTGGATTCTTCCTTCACTTGAAGAAACCCACGCGCTTTGTGTCTCCCACCACCTGGTCTCCTGCGCTCTAACGGCCTCGGAAGGGCTGCGTAGAGTAGGGTCCTGTTCTCTTTAGAGCGTTCTTCTCTGGTTTTGTCTTCCTCAGGGTGGGGTAGGGGTTGTGGTGCACCCCAGCCCTGAGGCGTGAGTGTTTGTGGTTCATCTTTGTATTTATTTATTCTTTCCTGCTGGTGAGGGCTTGGGACGCATGCTGTCGCTTGTCCTCACACTTTCTGAAACCATGTGTGTGATCTGGTGACTTGCCAGGCGGGAGTGGTGGTGGCTCCCAAGGGAGTGAGGCCTGTGGAGAAGGAACCTCGCTCCGTCCTGCCCACGGCTGAGGGCAGGAGCTCGTTTTCACGACATACCACCCGGCTTTGGGGGCGGGGGGCGGGGTTGGGGGCCGAGTGCCGGGGTTTGCCAGGCTTCTGTGGTGAGGGGCCAGGGCTGGGAAGCACTACTCTTCTTCTAGTGTGGACACGTCGAGTCTTGCTTTCTCAGTACCCCCATTTCTTGGCCCCGTGCTCATCTTGTCTTAAAAGCCCTGGGTTCAGAGCGACCTGCTCTTGGCTGGCGTGTGGGGTTTCCGAGTGTGTGACCGCGGTCTGGCAGCCGGGGGTGCTGCGTCCACACTGTGTCCAGGCCTGTAGAGTGCTCAGCCTTACTTATAATACATTTGTAACTGAATACAGTGTTTTCAATTTGTACAGAATAGTTAGAATATTCTATTAAAGTTGTGAACCATGAACCCAGCTCTGTGCACAGTCTCTCTGTGGGAGGACCTGGTGGGAGGATCGGGGTGGGGGCGTTGGCACCTGCCCCCACCCGGCAGCTCTGGGCTGTGGTTGCGCGTCCTCTTGAACTGTATGTGCAGAGCCCTGCGGACGGGCAGACCCGGGCTTCAGGCCTCTGCTTTTCCGTGTCAGCCGGTTCTTAGGAGGCGGCTACATTTAGTTGGCCCGTTAGGCCTGCAGACCCACTTCACTGTCAGGGTGGGCTTGGGGCCCCCGGGTTGGGCCCTTTGCTACCTCAGGAAAGAGTCTGCTCTCCCCCAGGAGTGCACCATTTCTCAAGAGTTTGTGGGGCTGTACCTCCCAGATCCAGAAGGTTCCAGGAGGGAAAATTCCTGCATAAAGGCCACTTTTCTGGTGGAACCTCCATTCCTTGCTAAGAGGGGAGCGCCCCCCCCCCCGACACCTGTTGCACAAGCCCTGTGCACGGTACCTGGCGGGGGTGGGGGACGGTACAGGCACCAGGAGAAGGCGAGCACACAGCTGCTCCTCCCGCGGCCCAGCCGCCGGTGCCCAGCTCGCCGGGTGCCTGTCTGGGGGGCCTGGTTCTCCCTGGGAGTGGCCACGAGAAGGAGCAAGAAGTGCTGCACAAGGTTTAGGAATGGCCCTGCTTCCAGCGTGCCCCAGCCAACTAGAACCAGAATGTTCTCAGTTCTTGAAGTACCTGTGGGTGAGCCCCTGTGGGCCTGGCCCCCCACCCAAGAATCCTGTGGGTGCCAGGCCTGCCGTGTTCCTGCTGACACAGATTGAGAACCCCATCCCCGGAGGGCAGTCTGCAGAGATGACGGTACGCGCTGGGAGCACCTCTCGAGGATGGGCCCCCGGACCTACAGGGCAGCTTCTTGTCGCTCTGGACCCAGACTGGTCAGGGCTCCCCAAGTTCTCCACGTGTCCTGTTTCCCTGGAGCGTCCGGAATGAAGCTGTTTATAAACCGTGCCGTACAAGTAACTACAGGATGAGCAGTGATTGCACAAAATGATGTGCTTGGGTACTTCGCAGGAGGTTTGCAGGGACGGTTTCAACTCTGGGAGGCCCCATCTTGCTGGCCCAGGGGTCACTCCAAACGTGATCTTTCCTCTCCCGCTGGCTCCTCACCCTCAGTGGGTGACGGCCCCATGTTCACTGTGAAGCAACAGCAGCGCTCAGCCTGGAGGCTGCTGGGCCTCGCTGAAGAAACGCGGGGCACGTGAGAAGAGCCCCCTCTGATGGGCACAGCGCCGGGTGATGGGAGCCAAGGAGACGGGCGGGGGGCAAACGCCGTTAGAGCCCTCTCTGGCCGGCAGCTGCTAGGGCTTCACCAGAAGTCGGTGCGCATCACCTGGGCCGGGAGTCCACACCGTGCGTGTGAGCGGAGCACGTGGCCAGTGTGTGCTGCGGCGGTTTGGGATGACAGGGTAGGGGGAGCCCGTGCCTTCCCTCGGAGACCGGCCGAGTCAGTGCCTACCTGCCCATGGCGGACGTGGGGTGGCCAGGGACGGGTGTCTGTGTGCCTGTGGGGCGTGCCCCTGAGAGAGCAGTGCTTGGGAGCAGGTCACGGCCAGCCCCGTGTGGGTACGCACTTGGGCGCTCGCATACACAGCGCTACCTTTGGAGTCTGAGCTAAATGGGAAGCTGGAGAGAGCAGCTGGGCACCTGGGGTCAGCGCGACGGAGAATTGGGCGCTCTGCCTGTTGGCGGTGACATGCGTGGTGGCGGCAGCCCAAGGCGTGTTTTCTCGTCCGACCAGCACAGACGGACGGCGGGAGGGGTGTCTGGCTTGTGGCCGTCTCTGGAGGCCCTGGGTTTTATTTCCTGCAGGATTCTAAGAAGAGTGTGAGCAGGCCACACACACACACACACACACACAGACACACACACACCTCACACCCCACCCACCCCCACCCTCCCCCCCCGGGTGCGCTCTGTCACAGGGCTGGGTCCCTGTGGCCTCTGGGGCTCAGCCTGGTGCTTGGTGGTTGCATAGCAAGACTCCAGCTCAAAGCCCTGAGAAGCCGTGCCCACCGTCCCCTGCGGCACCGCCTCCTGGCCTGTCCGCGAAGCTGTCTTCTGACCTCAGCCCTGGGCAGTCGCAGGACAGGGAAGGCGGGCCCTCCAGTGGCCGAGGGGCCCGGCACCCAGGCTCCGTCTGGGCCTCTGCTGGCACCTGAGGTTTGTTCAGGCCTTGCTGCGTTCACCGGAAGGGCACAGAGCTGCCGGGAGGCAGCGGGGAAGGGGGCACTTGCAGCAGCTCTGGCTGGTTGCTGGCTCTGCATGGGCCACGCCTCTGACCCACTGACCCCCTGAATTGCCTGGAGCCAGGCCTACCGGCCCCCCTCTCCTTTGGGTCCCCCTTTTGGGCTGGGCCGTCACGATGCTTCTTTCAGAGGGTTCCGGTGAGCGTCCAGGGCCACCTCCTATCCCCCATGGCCTCTGCGGCCCGCACCCTCCCTTCCTCCTTGGACTGACCGTCCTACACAAGACTCTGCTCGCTCAGATTTGGGCGGAATCAGGTGGCTGCCTCTGGTGCGCCCGCCTGTGCACCCTGACTTCTGGGGGCGGCTTGGCCCTGTCCCGGCCGAGTGCACGCCCACCGTGGAACGGTCCCAGCCTTGACGCGGTGAAGCCAGCCACGACCCGCAGAGGGGACTGCTGGGGGCAGCGGCTGCGGGGGGACCGGGGCAGCCCCGGGAGATCGGAGCTCTCGGAACTGCTGTACTGGGGAGTGTCTGGTTGTATGTGTGTAAACTGTCTCCATGAAGCTGTGTTTGCAGAAGTGCCCCCAAATTGGGGTCAGTCCACCTAAAATTCTGGTTTTCCGCCGGGTAAGTTGGGAATTGTAGCCACCCAGGGCCAGGTCCACAGCTGCGGCGGGCGGCTCAGCGTGTCCACGTTCCCCCTCGTCCGCAGCACCTGCCCCACCGTGGCGACCAGTCTGCTCTCGTGGGGCCAGGGCCAAGCAGAGCCCTGACCCACGGGCCAGTGGTCCCACTTCCCGTAGGTCCCAGGCCGAGTCAGCCCGGTGCCTTGTGTTCCCAGAGGGCACCTGGGCCTGGGCGGGCTGCGCCAGGCGTTGCCCCAGCAGGGAGACCAGGCCAGGCTGGGGGGTGAAGCCCAGACCTCAGCCGGCCTGTCCTGGTGATAGTGCTGGCCTCTGGCCCGCCCTCTGCTCAAACAGGTCTTCCCCGGCTCCTTCGCCCCCGAGTGCCCATGGGTGACAACACGAGGTGGGCTGTGGAGGAGGCCCGGGGCCGGCCGTGGGAGATGGGCCCTCTGGCCTTCAGCTGCACACCCTGAGAGGGGCTCCGCCGGAGAGCGCTGCCCCCGCGGGGGCCACCCTCGGCTCCCTGCCGACCGGCCCAGCCTTCAGCCACACCTGAACTTTGGTCGCTGCCTTCACGTTCTCACAAGCAGAAGGACTTCCCATCTTCCTCCCTCTAGAGGCACAGCCACGTCGGGGGGTGGGGGGGCCTGAGGGACCCCAGACCCAGTCAGTGGGCCTCCCACCCACCAGGAGATGCTGACAGGCCGGAGCCCCCAGTGGCGGGACCCCTCCTCAGCTGACCCTGGCTGAGCTTTCGGTTCTGTTGACTTTGGTGTGATCGTCCAGGCGCCTTGTCTGCCTGGGACCCTCCTCACAGCCTGACAGGCTCTGATCCTGGCCGCCAGGAGGGTGAGGCCCAGACACCTCCATGAGGCCGAGTCACCTTGGTGCGCCTGGGCAGAGCCCCTGTCTGCCCCCACGATGTCCCTGTGGTGCCATTCGCGGGGCCAGCCTGGCCCAGCTGACTCAGCTCAGTGAGGGTGGCGGCCGGATGTTACTTTCCCTGACAGCCCGGCAGGCCTGCCTCGCCCGGCCGGGCTTCTACAGGCCCTGGAGACATGGGGTGGACCCCCCACTCCGACATCCTCCATGGGCTCCTTCTTTCCCCCCGAGCCAGGGTTTTCCAGAAGCCTGGGAATATCAAGTCTGAAGCTCCCTGGGTCTCGGCTTCTGCTTCTGAACATGGGGAGAACCCTCCTTCCCAAAGCCTTCATCCAGGCAGGGCCGCCCACGCGGGTCCTCCCCATTGCCTGCCAGCGTGGAGACGGCCTGGGGTGGACTGTGCACTGTGGGGACAGGGAGGGCCCTGGGTCCCAAGCTGCCCTCATTTCTGGTGGGGGCTGGAAGATCCCAGCAGAGCTGTCGTCCCAGAGGGGAGAGCCGAGCAGAGGAGGGCCAGCCCTGGGAGGACAGGGAGGAGCCGAAACAGGTCCGGAAGGTGTGGGGCTGGGGTTCACCATCAGGCTTCTGGCCTCCAGACCTGGGAGGGGATAGATGTGTGTTGTTCCAAGCCATCCAGTGTGTGGTCCTCTGTCAGGGCAGCCCCAGGACACTCACGGAGGTAGCTGCTGGCGTCCAGGCTAGATGCTCAGAGTGGGGGGTGGCAGAAGATGGGGGGAACGGACGGGGCCTGGAGGAGGAAGCGGTAGAGGGGGTGCTGTCAGAGTGGGGGGGCACTGAAGGGCACTGTTTTGAGCGTGAAACACTTGGGGTGGTCTGTGGGGGCCGCTCATGAGTGTGGGGCCAGGTGATGGCGGGGGCCACTTCTAGAGAGCCCTGAGACTGCAGGGCCCACAGGCTGCCGGTGCAGTGGAAGCGGCGAGGGGTCCCCACCCAGAAGAGGGGCACCTCTGTCTCCCACGGTTCCTCGACCACTCAGCCTCCAAGTCCACCCGTGCTGGGCAGCATTTCTGTCTGATTTCCAGACTCTTGTCCTTGCCTGGGGAAGGCCCGGTGGTGTGGAGAACTATACATCCTTGCAAACCCAGCTCAAAAATCACCAGTGGTCTCCAGGAAGCCTTGACCTCACCAGCCAAAGCCAGCTCATGCCCGCACTCTGCTGGGCCGCCTCTGGCGACCAGACAGTGTGCCAGGCCGGGGGGGGGGCCGGCAGCAGACCGCCGGGGGGGCTGGCGGCCGTGTTAAGAGCCCGGGGAGGTTGTAACAAAGGAACAAGCTGGGGTTCTGAAGACCAGAAGTGCAAACCCAGGTACCCTCGGCCCCTGCCTCCGTGGGCGCGGGGCCCCTCCTCCCTCTCTTGGAAGGACACTGGCCGCATTCGGGGCCCACCCGGGGATAACCCGGGATGACCTCTCAAGGTCCTTGATGGCATCTTTTGTCACATTAGGTAATACTTGTACCACACGAAGTCACATTCACAGGTTCCACGGAGATAGCACCCCAGGTTTTGGCCACGGGATTGGAGGAAAGCTGCATAAATGCAGGGCGCCCAGCACGTTCGGGTGGGAGTGCGAGCTGGCCGGCGGGCGGGCTGGTCAGCGGTCACGTTCCACACAGCAACTCCACGTCTCGCAGTCTGTCCCGGTGACCTCGTGCACGCGAGCGCGGAGTCCGGAAACGTTGGAGCAGCATCGCCTATTGCTTCTGAGAATCACAAATCAGCCTGAGCACCACGAGGGTGGGCAGATCGGGGGGGACTGCCCGGGACGCAGGTGGGACAGAATAGTACATGCGCCGTGTCTCACTTCTCAGAAACACACCAGCTCCTACTGGACACGTGCACGTTCACGTGTAAATACATTTCTTAAATTGTGGCAAAAGACACGTCAGTGTACCGTCTTCACCGTCTCTAAGCCTACAGCTCAGGGGCACTGCGCACATTCACACTGTTGTGCAGCCGTGCCCACCACCTGTCCCCAGAACTTTCCATCTTCCCAAACTGAGACTCCCAGTGAGAGACACCGACCCCCATTCCTCCCCTGGCCCCGGCGCCCACCATCCACTCTCTGTCCCCCTGAGTCACCGACCCCCATCCCTCCCCCGGTGGCCACTATCCACTCTCTGTCCCCCTGAGTCACCGACCCCCATCCCTCCCCCAGTGCCCAGCACCCACCGTCCACTCTCTGTCTCCCTGAGTCACCGACCCCCACCCCTCCCCCGGCGTCCACCGTCCATTCTCTGTCCCCCCAAGTCACCGACCCCCATCCTTCCCCCAGCGCTGACCGTCCACTCTCTGTCTCCCTGAGTCACTGACCCCCATCCCTCCCCCGGTGCCCACTGTCCACTCTCTGTCCCCCTGAGTCACCAACCCCCACCCCTCCCGGCGCCCGCCGTCCACTCTCTGTTCCCTGTGAATCTGGAGACTCTAAGGACCTCATGTGGGGGGAATTCTGCAGTATTTGTCCCTCTGTGTCTGGCCTGTCTCACTCAGCATCACGTCCCCCAGGTCCATCCACACTGTGGCAGGTGTCAGCGTGTCCCTCCGTGTTCAGGCTGAGTGACGGTCCGGTGTGTGGATGGATCACGTCTTGTGTATCCGTTCATTTGTCACCGGACGCAGGTTGCTTCCCATTTGGGGACCAGTCTGTCTGCCTGGGGGCAGGAGCAGGTGTTCCCTCAGGCAGGCTCCGCATGAATCCCAATTGGGACCCTTGGATAAGTAATAGTAAACAGTCCACCTTGGGGGGGCGGGGTGGGCAGGAGCCAGATGTCCCATCTGTCCTGTGATGATGCAGCCCAGGGGGCCGCAGGACTGACCACCATCCAGAGGGTGGAGGCCATAGCTTGTCCACCTCTGGCCGCCCTCCCTCCTTCCCTGTATTTCGGGCATTCCTTCTTTCATTCAAGCTTCCAGAGAGGTCCTGTGTCCCCATGAACCAGGCCCTGGGCAGTCTCCTCCTCCCCTCTCCCAACCTGGCCCTGGCCCCCCACCCTGGGCCCCTCCCTGATTTTCTGGTTTTACTGACCAGCAAGCAGAACCTCCAGTAACTTCTGTTGCTCTGAGCAGAGTCACATCTCTTGGACGGTGAGGTTGATGCTTTTTAGGCCCACGTTTCCCAAAAGCTTTCCTGAGCACCTGGGCAGGGCCCTGGGGGCCGCAAAGACGGAGACACTCACTGCACTCCAGGAGCTGCTAGTGACCTCTGATCAAGGTACTGAGGGATGAATAGGAGCTTGCCCGGGGCCCAGGAAGAGAGAGGTGTTCGGGTAGCGTCCGTGCTTCTCACTGGGTCCTCAGTGTCTTGTGAGGCAGGCCCTACCTGTCCGACTCCAGCCGAGGGCTCAGAGAACCAGAGAGGGGGACAGACACAGCTCTGCGGGGCCCAAGCCAGGCGGACAGTGAAAGCCTGGACGACACCAGCCTCCTGCCCTTCGGCCTCTCACTTTTCCCAGGCTCCCACTGGGAGGAGAGAGATCAAGGGCAGGCCTGAATCACAGGCGGCGGCCAATGGGCTGTGTCAGACTCAGGTCAGGTGGCATCAGGCCGCCTCCCAGGTGCACGGACCTCTCCCGCCCTCCTGAGTTTAACACCTGAGCCACCTCCGGGACCCCGAGGCCCAGCAGTTACGCAGTTGGTGGGAGCAGACCTCACGGCATGCGCTGACAATCCGAGGGGACTTCCTGGAGGAGGCCAGGGGAGAGGGTCTCCCAGGCGGGGGAAGCAGGGAGCCCCACCCTGGGGCTGTTCCTGAGCACCACCTCCCACAGGAAGAAGGTGGTATCGAGCCCGGGGCACCCGGCCCGCCCTGACGCACGGCTTCCTCACAGGCCGCCGTTCCCAGGCTGGTTGGGCAAGAGCCTCCGGGGCCCGGCCTCCCACTGCTGCACGGATGACGTCACAAGGGGCGCTTCGGAGAGGTGCCCTCGTTCTGTCTGGGCCATCCGACGTCCTCACCCAGCTGGACGGGACAGCAAGTGTCCCTGGCCGGATGTTTGGGGCCCAGTCTGTCTGCCTGGTGGCAGGAGGGGGGGTTCCCCCAGGCAGGCTGTGCGTGGATCCCGGATGCGACCCTAGGATAAATATTAGTAAACTTGGCTCCGACCTACCGTGCCTGACGCCACCCATGTGAGGCAAAGCCCGGCACGGCCCCTCCCTGTTCCTTTGGGTGGGGCTCCTTCCTGCCCCCAGGCCTTGGGGCGCAGTAGAGTGGCTTCTAATCCCGCCGGCTGGCAGTGGGACCTCAGCTGAGTCCCTAACTTCTCTGAGACCCCCACTCCGTTCCCTGTAAATCCAAGAAAGCGACCCCAGCAGCCCCCACCTTGCTGGGGGACCAACAGGGGCAAAGAGGGCGAACGAGGCCCAGCACCTGCAGGTGCGGGGCCCCTGTCTCTCCAGCCAGCAGCTGGCCGTCCAGCACCCACCTGGCCAAGAACCCTGGTGGGCCGCAGCTCCCCACGGGGTGCAGGCCGAATCCACACCGCGGTCCCCACTGCCCGGCGGGAAGCTGTCTGCCTGGTGGGTCCTCTGGGCTCCTGGCTATCAAATGGCTCAGGGAGGGGGCTTCCCCAAAAGGTCCTCCCTTGGGGTTGCAAGGTCAGCGTCTGCTTCCTCATCATCCCTCCCAACTCCCTGCCCCAGGGGGTCCCCCAGATGGGCCTGCTCGGGGGGCGGGTGCAGGGCCCTCTCCTTGGTCCAGGCTCATGCCACTGAGCAGGGAGCAGGAGTGGGCCGGCAGGTTCCCCAGGGCCTCTGCTGGATGGGGGTCTCAGGCTGCAGGGCGGGGAAGCTGCTTGGGTGGGCCCAGCTCCCGACCCCCAACACTCCAGGATCCCCACTCAGGCTGCCCTGCCCCGGGGTCTCCCTCCCAGGGAGGGGGCCAGGGCTCTCCACCCCTTATGACCTGTCCTCCCAGTTCCCTCTGACACCCACCTGTCAGAGCACCCCCCAGGTCACTGACCCTCCAACGCTGCCCAGAGAGGCCTGGCCAGTGGGAGGCAAGGAGAGGCGGCCTCACATCACCTCACTGGGCCTCTGCTGGTTTTGGAGCCCCCCCACATCCCCTTCCTCCCACTCAGTCTGTTCCTGTAGCACCTCAAGCCTGTCTCTGCTTTCCCCCCATCCCTTCCAGCAGGTCCCCTCTTCCCTAAGGCCTCACTTCTCCATCTGTGAAATGGGGCCGAGAAGAGCACCCCTCAGGGATGGGCCTCGCTGGGCAGCTCCGTGGGCACCACTCCCTCCCCTTGGCGGCCTTCGAGCTGTCCTCTTGGCCCCATGGCCCTCAGCGCCCCCTTCCTGAGGGCAGGCAGGGCTCCTCTCCTCGGGGTCCTAGCCCAAGCGCCTTGTCCGAGCTGGTGACCCTGAAGGGCCGGGGCTCTGGACTACCCTGAGAGGTTAGGGACTTCCCGAGGCGGTGCAGCAGGGGCGGCTGGGGCAGGGTCAGTTCAGCTCCAGGGCCGGCTTCACGGACCTGCCCCGACTCGGTGCTGCGCTTGGTCCTGCGCTCTGCTCTCACCAGCGGGAAAACTTTTTGAACCAGGGACCTGCCTTTCCCTTTGCACCTGCCCTGCAAGCGTGTCCCTGCCCGCCAGGGGACTCAGGCCCTTCCTGTTCTGTTTGCAGTCCTTTCCCAGGGTCACAGCTAGGTGGGGGTGTTGGAAAGTGGGTGTCCTGGAGAGGCCCTGGCCGCCAGAGACCCCTTCTGCGACTCCACCCCCACCCCCACCCCTGGGAACCAGGGAGGAGCCAGCCATCACTCCTGCTCCTATAAACCCTTTAAAGGAAGAGAGTAAGTAAAAAGCCTGTCCGCCCGGCTGGAAGGCATGACTCAGCTGCCCCCTCCGCCCTCTCCAGGCTGACCCTCCAGCCCCAGCAAGGAGCTTTCCGCACCCACAGGGCCTTCCCCACTGGGCTGTGCAGGCGGTGGGGGTCGCCCCCTGCCAGCCGCCAAGAGGGCGCAGGAAGGACAGGCCCTCAGGAAGGGAGGGAGCTCCCTCACATTTACTGAGCGCCGAGGGGTGCTGTTCTAGCACTTTCCATATGTTCTGTAATCTAACAAAAGTGTTACTGTCCCCATTTCACAGAATAGAAAGCAGGCTCGCAGCACCTGCTCTCGGTGTCGGCCTGGGCGCGGAGGGGGTGGGGGGAGGACGGAAGGTCCTGCCACGGGCGGCCCGCGGGGGTGAAGGTGGGAGAGCAGGCCGACTGGGCAGGGCCATCGGAGGGTCTCCACGGGAAGGGTCCTCAAGGAGTGGGATCGGCCGCGAGCCCTGGAGCGCCAGGACTAGCTGCTGGGGTGCCTGGACGGTGGGGGTCCCGGCCCCGCCGACTCCCCGCCCGGGGCCGACCCCGTCCCCCTGCGCTTCCCGGAGCTTCCCGGCCGTGAGTCACCGCGGGCAGGGCCGGCCGCAGCGCATTCCTCCGCGGGGCCGGCGTCCGGGGCGGGGTGGGGACCGCGAGTCACCCCACGGGAGGTCCAGGAGCGGAGCGGGAGACCTCCGGCGGCCGCGGGCGGGCGGGGGCGTGGTCTCGGGCAAGGGGGCGGGGAAGAGGGGCGTGGTCTCGAGGGGGCGCGGCGGGGGCGGGACCGAGCGCAGGCGGGGCCGCATAAAGGCGGCGCCGGGTCCGCCTGGGCGCATCGCCCGCGCCGCCGCCGCCCGAGCGCGCTACCTGCGACATGAAGACGCCCGGCGAGGTGTTGCGCGAGGGCGAGCTGGAGAAGCGCAGCGACAGCCTGTTCCAGCTGTGGAAGAAGAAGCGCGGCGTGCTCACCCCTGACCGCCTGCGCCTGTTCCCCGCCGGCCCCGGCGCGCGCCCCAAGGAGCTGCGCTTCCACTCCATCCTCAAGGTGGACTGCGTGGAGCGCACCGGCAAGTACGTCTACTTCACCATCGTCACCACCGACCGCAAGGAGATCGACTTCCGCTGCGCGGGCGAGAGCTGCTGGAACGCGGCCATCACGCTGGCGCTCATCGACTTCCAGAACCGCCGCGCCCTGCAGGACTTCCGCAGCCGCCAGGAGCGCGCCGCGCCCGCCGCGCCCCCGGAGCCCTGGCCGGCCCGCGCGCCCTGAGCGCCGCCGCGGTGAGTGCCGGCCGTCGGGGGGGTGCTCTGCCCCGTCGCGGGGACACCGTCGAGAAGGAGACACGCGACCGCGGCGTGTCTGGGCGCGCGGCCGGAGCCGTCGGGCTGGCTCCGGCCGCGTCGGGGCCCTGGGGGACCCACTGGGCCCGACCCGGACCCGCTCGGTCCCGGGCTGAGGCCCCGCTCCCTAACCGCCTCCTCCTCCCCCACAGGAGCCGCGCACTGGACGAGTCGGGCCCGACGCGGGGCCGCGCCGGCAGGAACCCCGGGGACTGCGGGGGAAACCTGGGCGGGCCGCCCACCCGCTGACCACAGTGAGGACAAAGGCCGGGAGCCGTGTCCCTGACCCACGCAGAAGGATCTTCCCATGAGGAGCCACAGAGCCTCGGCCCGCTGAGCGGGCGCCTTAAATTATCAGACTATCTATGTATTTATTTTGATGGTTGTCATGGAACCGTCTGTCTTAATATTTCCTTTTTGCATCAATGTGTTCATTCCAAATAAACTGCTTGATCTGTTCCCTTTTCTACCAGCCCAGGCGTGGTGCGGTGAGCTTCCTGCGGGGCGGGTGGGCGGCCCTTTCAGTGGGTGTAGGGGTGGGGGTGGGGAGAGCCGCCACCCTGGCGTCTGAAGGGCAAGGGGAAAGCACTCTGAATGAGCGCGGCGTCATCTGCTGGGCCCTGTTCACACCCGCCTTGCCAAGCAGCCTCTCCCGAGGCTGGGAAGTGCCCCGAGGTTTGGCCCCAGCTGACTTCTGCTCCTGGGTGTGCCTCGGAAGGACGGAAGGACGGAAGGACGGGGCCAGTGCTTACTCAGGGAGGTCGCTCACCAACTGCCTCATTGAGGTCAGTGCCCCTCCTCCGCCGAGCTGCTCCTGCCCGGGGCGACCCCAGCGGCCCCCACCACCCACATGCCACCTGTCCAGCAGCCCTCCGGCCGGAAGCCCTCAGCCCTCTGGGTGCCTGCCGCGCCGTGCTCCCCTTGACCCCACCCCACCCCATGGCGGGGCCGCGGCAGCTTCAGGCGATCCGGCACCCGCCGTGTGGGACCGGTAGGGCGGCGGTGCTTCTGGGCGGGTGAGGGGAGGCCCGGCCGTTCCCGATGGCCGGCAGCTTCCGCCCTCCCTGCCCGGCCGCCTCTGGGCTGGGCTGAGACACTGTGTCCAGGGCTGCCCCGTGGGGAGGACTCGGGAGGTGTGTTCCTCCAGCCGGAAGGTCCCCTGGTGATGAGCAAGCCAAAGGACAGAAGAATAGGACATTGTTCTCGGCCTGTTGAGGGAAACTTCATTTCGGGGACCTTTCTGGCGGAAAGAATGCCACATGTGGGAGGCAGTGACGTGGGGAGTGAAGGACCAAAATTGGGCCCTGATGTCTGTCACTCACACTGGACCCAGGGGAGCCCTATGGGCCTCCTCGCTGGGTCCCAGGGCTGACTGGGGAGGGGCTGCCCCTTTGCTGGGAAGCCAGAGGAAACCATTCCTTGCGGGGCGCCTGGGCGGCTCAGTCCCTTCAGCGTCTGCCTTCGGCTTGGGTCATGATCCCAGGGTCTTGGGATCGAGCCCCACGACGGGCTCCCTGCTTGGCAGGGAGTCTGCTTCTCCCTCTCCCTCTGCCTGCTGCTCCCCCTGCTCGTGCTCTCTCTCTCTCTTTCTCTTTCTGTATCAAATAAACAAAATCTTAAAAAAAAAAAAAAAAAGAAAAGAAACCATTCCTTGCAAGGAATTTTCTCCTGAACACTACTTGTGGTTGGGGAGGGGGTTCCTCCAGAGGAGTGGAGAGAGAGTGGCCCCAGGGCCTGCACGGGCCCCAGATGCACCCCCATCCTGCCCAGACCTTCAGGGGGACAAAGGGTGAGAGCCCCATTCCTGGTGGGGTTCACACAGAAGCTGGTCTGGTCTGAGCTCTTGGGCCAGGAGGGTTGACAGACCTCCGCTCTCTGCGGCCCCTCTGGTCGGGACAATAGAATTCTGGTGTTGGGGGTCCCGAGTTGTAATAGCCTGTTTTCCAGGCAGCCTGTGTGCTGGGGGGTGGGTGGGAGGGTTTTGGGGGGATGGGTGACCTTCATGGTTTCAGGGTCACCTGCCCCCCCCGCTGGGATTGTTCTCTCTGTCCTGGTCATGCTGGCCTCCCCTGCCTGGTGCCCCTCTCCCTAGAGCGGGGTGGGGAGGTGAGGGAGGAGGAGGGACGGTGCTCCCCAGTTCTCATGACTTGCTGCCTGGCTCCACCCACCGGGCTTCCCACCAGGGAGCGGGGGCCGGTTTCCTAGACCTCTTTCCAAGCCTTGAACTCCTCATCTTCGAAAACAAGCAGTTTCCGTTCACGTGGGGTGACTGACAAGGGCGAATGGGCAGTGTGCTTAGCCCCGAGGCCAAGCGGTGGCGGACTGGGGGTGGGCAGAAAGCTCCCGTCTCTGGGGGTTTGAGCAGCGCTGTCTGGGTGCGGGTGGTGGCAGGGGAGGGGGGCTTCTGACTGGCCCCCCCGCAGTGCACTCCAGGGGGCAGGGCCCACCGCACCAGGACAGCTCGGATGACTGCTCTCTCCGGAGCCCTGGGGCCCCGCGGCCGGCCCCCTCCTCCAGGAAGCTCTCCAGCCTCTCCATCCCTCCGTCGCTCACCCTCAGGTTCCCTGTTCAACCCACGGGACTTTGCAGAAATCAGGCTGGAGGAATTTATTGCTGGTCTGTGCCCTGGGACCGTGGTCACCAGATTTTGTCCGGCTTCTGGGCCAGAGGCTGTCTCCAGAGCGCCAGGAGGACAAGGACGTTGGTGGCAAACTGCACGTGGCCGAAGACAGGGACCCCGAAGCTGCGGTACAGGAGGCCGCCCACGGTGGGCCCCAGGGTGCGAGTCAAGGGCTGCACGGAGGCGCAGAGGCCCAGCATGGTGCCTGAGGGGCGGGGGCGGGCAGGCAAGTCAGGCTCGGCCAGGTCCCTCGGCACCACTGCCCTGGCCACCCACTCCCCGGACACAGCCGAGGCCTCCCCTGCCCCCCACCCCACCCCGTCCCGCTTCTGCTCCCCTGGCTCCCTCCACCCAGACGTGTGGGTCTGCTCCTTTCGGACCACCCAGCCGGGCAGGGGCCGCACTGGCACTTCTCAGATGCGGGGCTGAGCCTGTGCCCTGCCTCAGAAAGTTCCCGAGCAGCACAGGAGGGGCCTGGGACTGGAGCCACAGGTCGCGGGCCAGGCCCTGCCCTCCTAGGCCTACCAGGAGATGGCATCCCAGCGGGGCCGGGAACTGGGGAGGGTGGGCGTGGGGCTGACACCCCCAGGATCACCCCCACAGCCCCCACTGCCTTCATATGGATGGGAGAGTGCCCCCCACAGGGCTGGGGAGGGGCCACCCACCTGCCTCTCTGCACCCACTTCCCAGGCTCACCTCGCTGCCTGCGCCCCCGGCTACCTGACGCCCCTGTCACCACGCCCCAGCTGTGCCCTGTGTGGGTGCGCGTGCGTGTGGGTATTGTCAACAAGACATGTGCCCAGAGGGTCCCGGGCTCCTGGGGCTCAGAGCCCCGGTTCCCTCCCATCTCCCCGCTGGGCCAGCTGGGATGGCCTGGGGAGGCCCCACCTGGGCTCAGGACCTGGCGTGGGGGAAATTTAAGAGCGGCTTCTCCCATCGCCCACATGCCCTGCAGACACCGGGGAGCAATTACCGCCCCCTCTGTGGTCTCGGGTTCCCAGGCTGGTGCTGGGAACCAGCTCCTGGCTCCTTCCGAGCTGAGGGGTGGTGCCTGGGGCTCAGGCTCCGTGTGGCCCCAGTGGCTGGGGTGTGCTCCGCCCTCCTCCCTGCAGGGCCCTGCCCCCATCTCTCCGCACTTCGTTCCCCTGCCTCCTCCTGGCCTCTCCTGGGTGCCAGCCCACCACTCCAGGACACCCTCCAGGCCCGGCCGGCCACCCATCAGCCACCTGGTTCCCATCCGGGCCTCTAGACCTCACTCTGTCCCTTCCGGACAGAGGGGTGGATGGAGTGAGGGTCGGCCAGGCCCCCTGAGCTTCCTAGCCTGCTGGGTTCTTCACCCTCAGGCAGCCACAGGAGCCCGTGAACTCGGCCTGTCCCATGCGGGGACCACGCCTGCCAGGAGCCAGGGGAATGGGCAGCAGCTGAGCACCGTCAAGCCCTGGGACGTGAGTCCGGATGGGAGACTCAGGCCTCAAGAAAGAGAGCTAGGTGCAGAGTGAGGGCTGGGGATCCCTGTCTGGGGACACCTGTGTCCCACCAGGTGGGGGTGGCTGGGGCTTCGTGCCTTCATTCTCTCACTCAGGAAGCACACACCCCGCACCGGGTGCCGGGGAGGGAACGGAAGACCGGCTCCTGCCTCCTCCCAGCCTCGCAGGCAAGCCCCTTCCTGTGCTGACCATGCTTGGCCCCACTGGGCCGTCTTCCTAACTGGCCTCTGCAGGAGACTTTCAGTCCCACACATCCCTCCACACCTCTGTCCAGCTGGGATGCCTGGAATGGCATCTTTCCATCCTCCTTTTTAGTGAAATCCTGCCCATGCTTCAGAGCCAAGCCAGACACCACCTCCGGGAAGCCCTCTTCCCATCCGCCAGGCCCGACCCAGCCAGGTGGCGAATTCTCACCCGAGCCATCTTGCGGCCCCCAACCCCTACCCCACTCACTCAGACCCCAGGCCACCCACCCCACTCAACACTCACGGCATCGGGGCAGACCCAGCCTGAAATCGGGGGGCTGCTCCATCTGAAACTGCCCAGAAAGCTTTCCAGAGAGGAGGCCTGGGGCTCCCCAGGGCCCGCCCCTCCCTGGCTCCTGGGGATGCGGCTCTCACCCGTGTCTGAGGCCGAGACAGCCTTGGTCAGCATGCTGTCGGTGACCACGTTGAGGGCACACAGGCTGAAGACCAGGCCCGGCATCAGGAGGCAGAAGTGGAAGACGCTGGACATCGGGGCCTGGCAGGGCAGGGAGGCATGGCAATTGGGGGCCTCACAGGACCAGGGTGGAAGGGCCTGTCCCCAAAGTCCCACGGAGGGTGGCCCTGGGTGGGGGTGAGGGGCTCAAATGCATGCTGGGCACGTGCAGAGGGTCGGGGGATGGGCACGGGTCCCCGGCCGGAGCGGGGGACAGCCCAGAGGCAAATGCTCACCATGGCCAGTCCCACCACAATGAAGCCCAGCACGCTGGTCCGGAGCAGGGCCCCCTCCGAGAAGTGGCTGCTCAGCCGCCCGATGACCAGGCCCTGAATGACCTGGGGAGACGGGGGCGGGGGGGGGGGGGGGGGGGGGGAGGGGTCTGGACCGGGGGCGCCCCCGCAGCTGGGGACCTCCCTTGGGGTCCCCTCCCAACCCTAGCAGCCACCAGGTCAGAGTAGAAGAGTGGGTCCCGAAGTCTGCGTGTGAGCAGCAAGGGCCCTGGGGGGATGGGCCGGCCTGGGCCCCTCAGCAGGCACCCCTCCGCTCGCGCAGCCGCTCAGCGGGCCGGTGGGCCCCTCCAAAACCAACCTAACAAAACTGCTTCAAACCGGAACCATAGATGTCCTTAAAAAAGTCCTACTTTCAGACTTGCTTTCTCTTACATTTCTTTGTTTGCTTGTTTCTGTGGAGGAAGGTCTACGGGGCAAGCCCCTCAGTGCGGCACAGCTGGGGGCCTCTCAGCAGCACGGGAGGGTGAATCCGGCCTCCGCGTTCATACAGACACCCCGACCAAAACCCTGGCGTGGTGCTGTTATGCCTCAGTTTCCCTGTTCACTTAAAAAATCCTAAACTCCCGTGGCTCAGGTTACTACAGGGAACCAGAAGTTAACCAACAGGTCTGTCGGCTCACACCTGCCCCAGGGGTAACGCGGGCCACCTGAAGCCCCCGCGTTCTGTGCACCTCTCTCTAACAGCGCCCAGAGCTGGGGGGCCTCGTACACCACGTCCAGCCTCTGCGCGGACCCCTGCGCAGCCCCCCCCCCCCCCAGTCTGAGTAAATCCAGGTCCTTCCGGCCCTGCAGACCACCCCTCCCCCCGCGCACGTCCTCAGAGCCTAGCGCTCTGCCTCAGCCTGCTCAGCAGCCGGTGAGCTCCCCACCCCCAGGCCCTTTGCACCTGCAGTCCTCCCAGCCCGGGGCTGACTGCCCCCTCTAAACTCGCACCTCTGCCCTTCTGAGGACCCGATTCTCCTGCGGGGTGCTAGTCACCCTGGCACATCAGATGTGTAGGTGGTCGGGGGCTTATCTCCGTCCCCCTCCGACCCCGTGTGATGGGAGCCCCCCATCACTGTGGTGGCGTGGCGCTGGGGTGTCGGCGAAGGCGCAGCGGGGGCTCTAGCAGGAGGGTCTGCGAGGGACAGAGGGCTGCAAGTCCCCCGGGGCGGCGACGCCCTCCCCTCACGTTAGGACCATCTGGGCTGCCACTCCCCACCGGCCCCCGACCCCAGTGCCCCCCACACCCAGGGAGCGGGGAGGGGGGCTGCCGTGGTCTCCCTGGGGTCAGGCGCAGCCGCCGCACTTCAGGGTGCGGCAGGAAATGGTCTGTGGAGGGAGCAGCAGGTGGGATCCCAGCTGTGGGGGGCCAGGCGGAGGCACGGCTCAGCCTTCAGGGGGGCCGCCGCTCAGACCCTCTGTGAGCAGCCCTACTGCCCCCCGGGCTCTGGGGGCAGGGATGCGCCTGCCACAGGGGGCTTCGGGCTTCTCGCTGGAGACACAAACCCCACCTCTGCCCGCAGAGCTTCCAGACGCAGCCGGAGCCCCAGTTGCCCCAGGGGGTCGGCCACCATCCTTGCAGGTGCTGGAGCCCCAGGCCCGTCACCAGGCTCCTCATCTGTCCCCGAGGGTCTCGGGGGTCTGCCTCCTTGAGCCGACGCACAGGCCTCGCCCCCCGGGGGCAGCCATTTAGAACGGGGCACCAGGGGCCCCCAACTCTGGTGCTGTCCCTGCTATTATTTTGTGTCTGTCGCTTGCTTCCCCACCAGGCCGGCCCTCCCTGCTGCCCGCGCGGAGCAGCCCCAGGAGCTGCTATTTTAGCCCCAGGGTCCCGACCGGTCCTGGGCCCAGGGGCGTGGGGAGCAGATGGCCCGGAGGTGCCGGGAATGTCACGTGCTTCCGGAGAGGTCCAGGGCTACCTTCCCCCCCACCCCAGACGGTCCCAGAATAGCCCCTCCCGCACTCCGGCTGTCGGGCAGCAGTCCAGGGTGGCGGCAGCACGTCCCCACCTGTCCCCACCGCCCCAGGGCCTGGTGCGGATGCCCAGGAGGAGCGGGGCCTGGGAGCGGGTGCACCGGACACCTGTCCCACCTGGACACGCGCCTCGGGCGCCTCCTGACGCGCAGTTCCCAGGCTCGAGGCAGCTCACAAGGGCAGAGGGTGACTGTCACTTGGGTGGGGCTTCCCGAGGTGGCCGGCCTGCTCTGAGTGCTTGGCCACATCATCACCCCCACAAGTCGCAGTGCTCCGCCCCACTGGATGGACAAGGAGACGGAGACTCTGAGAGCTTGGGGAACTTGCCTGCTCGTGGGCAGGCGGCCTTGCCACGCGTCCCACCACTGGGCACTCCTCCTGCCCCGTCCCGTCCACCGTGGGGCGCCCAGATGCACACTGGGTGGACCACGGACCCTCGACATGCTTCCAGACGGGAGGCCAAGGGCTCACCAGCCTCCACGGGGTGCTAGCCTCCTTCCTCCCCTCTCAGACAAGCCCCCCAGGCCGATGGGTGTGCGCACAGGACTCAGGTCCACAGGATGCAGGCCCATCAGTGGGAGCCTCGAGCAGGGAGAGGCGGACAGGCCTGCCTGTGAGGGGGAGCGTGCACCCTGCGAGGCGGGAGGGCAGCCGGAAGCTGTCAGCGCTGTGGAGAAACTGAGGCAGGCAGGCTGCGAGGTCTGTTGCATCCAAAGACCCCTACCCACCCAAGACATGCCTTGAGCACTGGGCAGCCACTCACCATCTGGAGAACCCCGAAGAAGGACATGAGGTAGCCAGCCTGGGCAGCGTCCAGCTGGAAGAAGTCCATGGAAATGATGGAGAACATGACCATGAAGAGTCCTGGGAGAGGGGAGGAGGGGCTGCCTGGTCACCCCAAGCCCCTGGCCGTAGGGCCCGCCTCCCCTGTCAGCCGGGCTGGGAGCCCTGGTCCGGCCACAGTGACCGACGGCTTTCCCGGGGAGGTGGGGGGCCCCAGGGCTGACAATGTGGGAGGATGTGACCCCAGACCCACTGGTGGTCCCTAGAGGCCCCTTTTACTGAAGTCAGCCACTCGGGTCCCATCCCCGTGACCCCAAAGAGCTGACCTGGATCTGGGACAGCTGGTGGGGGCCTGTCCGGGCAGCCCCCTGCGTCTGCCTTCACCCCCACGGACCCGACCCCAGAACCTTCACTTTTGCAAGGGTGAGAACTTTCTGGGGTCGAGAGATGTACCCTTTCGTGCCAGCACAACACCTCATTAATTTGGTCTCTGTGCTGCCCCCCAGTTAGAGGACCCCAGAGTGGGGCTCGGAAACCCCGGGGCAGGGCGCTGAGGATGGTGTGGGAGGTGGGGGGGCCCTGCTTCGCCGTTCCTCCCCCTCCTCACCCGTGCAGCCGCTCAGCGTGACCCAGGGCTCCTTCTCCGGGGCCCACGTGACAGGCGATGGCACGGGGAGGGCGTGGAGCACGGGACACGGGGCGGAGGAAGGGGTCCGCCCCAGGCTCTGAGACTCACCTGAGGGGAAGCCGGACACCACCTTGACGAGGAACACGGGCAGGACGCCGGGCCTCAGCAGCAGGCGGCTGATGGCCTTCAGGTCGAACACGCTGGCCTGGGCTCCCCCTGGGGGACCCGGAGAGGCCGCTCAGACCACCGGATGGCCCACTCCCCAGCTCCCCGGCCTGGTCCCCTCCCCCTCTGTCGGGCTCTCCTGGGGTCCGCCTGTATTTGGCTCTTCCTCTGTCCCTCGCAGGCACGTCCTCCCTCCTGACCTCTCAGGCACTGGGCACAGAGGCATGGGGTCCTCTGCTGGCCCCTCTGTGGAGCCCTGACCTTCCCTTGTGGCACCGCTCTGCCCCCCACCTGGCGCTCCCCCAGAACCGCACTGCTGCGCACCAGGGCGCCTGCCACTTTGGGACTCAGGATCCTGGCTAACCCCACCCCGTGGTCCCTCCCATCCTCCCCCGGCCTCCCCCTAACATCTCCCCTGCCTCCAGCCTCAGTCTCTCTGAGCCCCCCATGCTTTCCTCCCCTCCAGACTGCACCCGGCTCAGCTCCGATGGTGTCGGCAGCCCGGAGACGCCCGGCACTCCAGAGCGGCTCACGGAGGGAAAGAGGGCGCGAGTGGCCCCTAAATTCTACCCCCGGCCCCGCATGCCTGTTGCCTGGAGCACACCCGCCTCAGCGGGTAGGAAGCCCCCGTGGACTCTTTGGTATGTCCTGGTCTTGGCTGACTCCCTGAAGGGAGGTCCGGGGCACTGGCTGGTGTAGCGGAGGGCTCATGCCTCGTACCGGCCCAGCATCCAGGCACGGTGTACCTGGTGGGGCTCACCTGGAGGGCTGTACCTGGAGGGGAATGTCTGGAGGTGGGTACCTGGTGGGGCATACCTGGT
>NW_022589719.1:36215699-36253183 GCF_004348235.1 Phoca vitulina
TGGGGCTCACCTGGTGGGGCTCACCTGGAGGGGTGTACCTGGAGGGGCATACCTGGCGGGGCTTACCTGGAGGGGCAGCCTGGGCATGGGTGCTAACTCCTTTAGTGCTGATGGGGATGCAGGTGAAGCTGAGGACGGCTGCCACGAGATTGGCCACAAGAGCCACGGCGGCTGGACATCGAAGCCTGGAGGTGAGAGTAATGGTCACACAGGACTTGGGTCCCTAGGTGTGGGATCTCCCCACGGGCCCCTTTAGCCACGCTTACTTAGGTCTCGACCGCTGAGAACAGCTCAAACCCCACCAGCCACATCCCCACAGCCTGTGACCTGGGGGTCATTAGGTGATGGGATGAAGGAGCGGATGAAGCTGTCACCATGCCCGACGCTCACGCTGCAGCCGCAGCCTCTGGCATCCACGGCACGTGGGTCCCGGGTCTCCGAGGGGGGGCAGTGGTGGGAGCCGCAAGCTGAGCCCTGGAGGGCTGGGGCGGAGTCTCCCAGGGATGGTCGGCTCCCAGACTGCCGAGGGGTGGGAAGGCCCCCAGAGGACGGGCCTGGTGCATGTGCGTGCGTGTGTGTGTGCACACGTGCGTGTGTGTGTGCGTGCACCCGCTGCTCCCAGCCAGGGCAGGGGCGGCCCACATCTGGGGACTCAGGACTCAGCTCTAGGCCGGGTCTTCCCACATGGAGGAGCCCCCTGCACAGCCCTGGCAGAAGTGGGCCGGCCACGGGTCCTGCCCATTTGACAGAGGTGCAAACTGAGGTTCCCAGAAGCAGGGTCCTGTCCCCAGATCAGTCCTCGTCCCTCTGTTGGGACTGGAGGGACCTCCTGGGGGGGGGGGACGGCTCGGCGGTGCCTTTGGGTGCCACGTATCTGGCCCTTTGGGCTGATGGGGAACTACATGCCAGGCGGCCTGGGGCCGGGGCACCAGGAGGCCAAGGGGCAGGGGTGCAGGGGGCCTGGGTTTGCCTCCTGGCTCCACCACGGGACCCCCACTCAGCCTTGTGAGGCCTCTGTCCCTTCCTGCTCCGTAGGCCTCAGGAGCCCCCAGCCACCACGCCCCCTCTTCCTGCAGGGTGGGCACGCTGGGCTTGGGGGGGGCTTCGGACGCCACGCTCAGGACGCCACCAGGGACCCAGACTCAGGCGGGCCCTTCAGCTTTGGCATCTGAGAACATCCGTCCCCGCCGTGAGTCACTGCACGGAAACTCAGCCCCTGACCCCCTGGAAGGGCAGGCGGCCAGGCCGGCCGTGTCACCTGACAACATGGGCCCTTCCGACCGTTACCATTTCTCCTGGAGGCCAGCCGGGCACCCTCCTGGGGGTGGAGGGGGGACACAAGAAGGAATGGAAACTTCGTACCGAGCCAGGCCCCGCTCTGACTTTCCAGGCTGGCACGGGGCCGCAAAGCCCTTCCCGTCAGCCGCAGAGGAAACTCCTATACATCCTGCAAGAGCCTTTCTCCGAGAGCCCCTGGCACTCCGCCCCTGGCACTGCGTCCTCTGAGAGGGCCCGCTCCGTCCGATGGCCAGTACCTGGCCTTGAGGACAAGAGGGCCTGGGGGGCACCCTGCGCCAAGACCCCAGGGAACACCAGACCGTGGGACACACGTGTGAGCTGTTTGCAGGCACACGTCCTGACCCCAACCTCACCAGAGCCCCCAGATCTGCCCTGCTCGGGGCCTCAGGGCACAGACGCAAGGTGCCTTGGCCCTCCGCGGGGTGCCAAGAACACACTTCCCCTGCCCCTCCCCCGCACAGCTCACGTATGTGCACACGCACGCACGCACACGAGGGGCGCACACAGAGCTCCTGTGGGAGACACAGGTAGGAGAGGCCTTGTTCCACATGGGGCCAGGGGGCCAGTGGGGTCAGCCCCCCGTATCTCCGGCCAGGCCCTGCCCAGGCTCACACAGGTGGTCGCTGTAGAGCTGACAGTTGCTGGCCCTCCCCTCCCCTCCCCCACTGGCCCATCTCTGGCCGCCCCCGCCGACCCCCACTGCCCGCGATGGTGGATATTCGGGCTTCCTGGCCACCAGGCTCCCAAACAAACGGGCATTTCCACGGACCCACAGGTCAGAGGCTCAGAGGCCTGCGCTCAGTCCCCTGCGGAGGACCGAGGCCGGCCCAGGCTGGAGCCCCCTCCTCGGGCTGGCAGGGACTGATCTGTGACGCGGGCAGGGACACCCGGCCAGAGAGAAGGGCCCTTTCTTCAGGACTCGCGCGTCACTGCTTGGGGCCTGGCGGGCAGGGACAGAACCTGCTTTCTTCGCCAGATGCCCCGGAAATTCGTAGGAGCAGAGGCGGCCACTTAGATGGCTATTTCGGGAGGCTGGTGACAAGCGAGGGCCGGGTGGTGGCAATGAGCCAGGCCCCTTCTTGTGGCATCTCACCCACCCCTTGCGTGAAGGCTGGTAAACCGAAGGGAGCATGGGGACCCTGGGGGACCCGGTGGGGGGTGGGGGACCGCAGCTTCCCAGGGGACATGGGGGGTGTCCTTCCACCCTCACACCCCCTCCAACTTCCCCAGGACAAATGCCAGAGGGGTGAGCAGAAGGCAAGGGAACGGCGGGCCAGCTCAGCCCCTCCGCCCCCCGCCCCTGCACGGAGGGCCGTCTCCTCGGCCTGGGTGCTCTCTGGCTCGGTGCCCCCACCGGGCACTGCTCTGTCCTCCAGGACACAGCTCGGCGCCCCTCCCCAGGGACCTTCGGGTCAGTGCGCCCCTGAGCACGGGGCAGAGTCAGCTCCCCCGCCACTCGGGGCCTCCCGCCTCCTTTGTGCGGGACCCCGTGGGATGGCCGTGCCCTGTTGCTGTTGGCTCTTTGGAGCTGAGCTACAAATTGAGTGTCGACCACGACGGCAGGCAGGCAACGTCCAGCGTGTCTTTGTCCACCCACCCCTTTTGTTTTTGGTTGAATGGACGGACAGGAGGCCGGAGGGATGGAGGCCACGAAGGGGCTCTGGGCAAGACTCCGGGCACCCGAGTCTCTTTGTCCTTTTGCCCTTCTCTGCAGCGACCTTGCTGGGTGACCTCCTCTCCTTAGATGCAAATGAGGGCCGGACTCCCTGGGGGCCAGCCTCCCGGACACCTTGTCCCCACCCCCAACGGCTGCACGGGTTCCCAGGGGGCTGGTCACGGCTGGTCACCGGCGCTGGTCGATCGGTCCGGGCCGCAGATGGCCGGCCTTGCCTCCTCAGCTCGAGGGCCCGCCATTTGCCAATGAGACATTGTCAGGAAGGAGGTGGGCTGGGCCGTCTGCCCACCCTGCCTGCCCACCCTGTGCTTTTGTCCCCTCTACCGACCCGGTCCGACCACAAGGTGACAGTACTCATGAAACCAGCCAGGGCTGCCCTCGCCCTGCTCTGAGGCTCCCCTGGCCCTGGGGGGCTCAGGGCCTCCTGGGTGGCACACCCCTCTCCCATCCAACCTGGAGGACAGGCTGCGGTCAGCTGGGACCCAGCTTCACGTGACACCTGGCTGCAAAAGTCACCAGACTCACTGGATGTCAGCCTGGGGCCTGGGGTGCAGAAGTCACCCAGCGCTGCCGAATCAACAATATCTGAAAACAGAAGTCCTGTGGGGCCGCTCCAGATTCAGCCTCCCTCTGCCTTCCAGGTGCCAGAAAAAAAGCTGAGAAGCCTCGTCTAGCCTGACCCTTTCCAGCCCTCCGCATTCCCTGAGCGCCTGATCCCTCCATTTCCAACCACACAGGCCTCCAAGCACGCCCCGAGTTCCTTCCTGCCCCAGGGCCTTTGCACAGGCTTTCTCTCTGCCTGGAACACTGTCCATCGCAGCCCACCTTCAACAGCTGACTTCTCCCTCGCCTCTCAGGTCTAAGCTGAGCTTACTCTCAGCCAGCGGGGCCCTGTCTGTGCACTTCCCTGTGCCCGGGACACCCAGGGTCCTTCTGCCGGGTCCCGTGGTGGGGAGAGCCTCGGTGAGCCATCGTGAGCACCGAGGGGAGCAGGCCGCCTGGCTGACCCACGAGTCCCTCCTGTCTCCGTCATTCAGGGCAGCCCAAGTGTTTACTCATTAACTTCCAGAGGAAGCAGGGGTGTCACCCTGTCACTGGGGTGGAAACCCTCTGCCAGCAGGATAAGGCCTTCCCCTTCCCCGGCCAGACCGGAGGCTGAGATAAAATCCCAAGTCCTCAGGGAGATAAGGGGTGTCGTAAATTCCCTCTGAGTCACCGAGGGCCCACCGGGCAAAGCTCACGCCGCCAGAGCAGAGCCACTCACCGGCCAGCCAGTGCCCAGGAGGGCTGCCGGTGACACTGACGCATCGGGTGGCCTGACCTCCAGGGTCTGTAGCTGCAGGCTGCCCTGCCCGGTGCAAATCCTCCCCAGCCTCCGTGAACTGCTATCCTCGTGGGCATCTGCCCAAATCCCGAGCCCTTGCAGGGGACCGAGCCCCCGCTGTACCCGAGACTGTGAGTACAACAGCCCGTCCGCACTCAGCGAGTGGGGGGCCTGCCCGCACTAAGTCCAAAGTCAGGCCTGGGGCTCCCCCCTTTCCAGGAATCCCTGGACCCGCTCCCCTGGGACCTGACTCAGGGCCATGAGTCACAGAGCGCCGCCCCCCCAGGCCCTGAGTGGGGAGCCAGGCCTCCCAGCTGGAGCTCCGGGCTGAGCCCAAACCAGTTAAACCAGTGCCCTTCCCACACCCTGAGGCTGCCAAGGCCACTTCCTCTCTCCGCCCCCTGCTCCCCGGAGGTGGGAGGCATGGCTGAGGCCTTTCGGGGGAGGGGTCACAGGAGGTGGGTTGGGCAGGAAGGTGGCGGCCAGGGAGCCCTCACAATGTGCCTTGGTTTCCATCGAGGAAAGGGAAGGAAGGCGCGAGGTGGCCCTTGCCCCAGGAGGACCGGGAGACAGGGCATTGGCCCTTGCCTTGGGGCACTGGGGTCCTGGAGCCCACTTCCCCTGGGCCTTGGACGGGGAACCTGGAGCTCCATGGGGGAGACTCACTCTCCTGGGGACCTCAGTTTTCCCACCCATCAAAGGAAATACACAGGCTATCAAGCACCTTATATCTTGGGATGAAAGAAGGCAGGGAAGAGAACGGATTGTTCTGGAAGGTAAGGGCAGGGGTGCAGGCAATCTTGGGGGCTGCTCGGGGAAGAGGGCAGTGAGTGGTGTCTTCTGGGCCAGCAGCTGGGATGGAGGGAAAGGAAAGTGATGGCAACAGCGGACATGGGTGGGGCTGGCGGAGGAAGGTTCTGGACAGCCCGCACACCTCGGAGCCGTGCAGGTGGGCCCAGTTCACAGGTGAGAGCACCTGTCCAGGTGACCGTAGGTGCCCCGCAGCCCCTGGGCTGTTGAGAGTCCAGGTGGGTGGGGCAGCATGGGGGGGCTCCTCCCTGCCCCGCCTCTCCCTCTCCTGTCCCCTCTTCGCACCCTGGCCCCCACTTACACGCTCCCAACCCTCTTTCTGTCCTTCCTGGGGAGACTGAGGCCCTCTTTCTCTTGCTCCCACCACCCCAGCGGCTCACGTGCAGGCAGAACCCGCGGTCACTGCCACCCTGTCAGTGCGGCGGGGCCCTCCCTGCCGTGACCCACGAGCCCCGTGGCTTCTGGAATGTTCTCCTGGATCTCCTTCCCTTCATGTCCTCACTGTGCCACCTCCTTAACCCCCGCTTCTAATATGAAGTGCCAGGTTGGGGCTCAGGGCTTGGGGCTCGACCTGAACCAGGTCCTAGGGCTTAAAAACCACCCAGGTGAGGACACACCCCCTCTCCATCCATAGCTGCCTTGACTGCTTACTGGGCACCAGGGTCAGCCCAATGGAGACCCAAGTCCCACTGGCCCCAAGGATTGCTCAGATCTCAGCAAGGTTCATGGCTCGCTCAGGGCGAGGTCCAGAGTCCAGGCACGGCCCTGGGCTCGCACCCGCAACCCACCCGTCGGCAAAACCAAGGCCGACCCTGCCCTCTGCCCTCTCCCCCCACTGCCACCGCCGGTCCAGCTGCGCCCCTCTTCCGCCTGGACTGGTACAAGAGCCACCTCACTGGTCTCCTCACAGTGGCCCTCGCTCCCACGTTCTCCACACATTAGCCAGGTCACACCCCGTTCCTGCTCACACCTGCCCAGGGCTCCATGGCCTGGCCCCCCTGCGCACCTCCCCTCCATCCCCTCCCCGCTCCCCCACTCCAGCCACACCGGCCTCCTCGGTCCCCCAACCTCAGGGCCTTTGCATTTGCTGGGTCTTTGCTTTCCCAGTCGTCCTCCTGCCTCCCCACTCACCTCCTTCGGGTGAGGCCCTGGTGACCACCTGTCCATCTGCCCTCAATCCCACTGTATTACTTTTCACCCCATGCGGCTCATCCCGACATAATAGAAATACATATCATTTTCACTTTATCCGAGGACTTGGCCTGTCCTATTGGCCACCGTATCCCAGAGCCTGGAATCGAGGGCACTTAGTAGCTGTTCAATAAATACCGGTGAGGAAACAGACAAATGGAGCCCCGCCTTTCCCACTCCAGCCTCCTGCCTGAGGAGCTCGGTAGACACAGACATCCACAAGCCAGGCTCTGATGAAAATACTGCAGGTGGGGGGGTGGGGACAAGGACCTCCCTCCACACTGGGAGCTGGTATAACAAGGCCACCCTCCCTCCTGTTCCCCAGTCCCTGGGGATCATCCATCACCCGGTCGCTTCTACTGCTGCTGGGGTCTGTCGCACAGGGTCATTCAAGCTCAGGAGGCCTGGCAGGGTCAACCGAGGTACCCGCGTGCGCGTGCATGTACGAGTGTGTGCACGCGCGTGAGTCACACGCCAGACTGACTCCTCCCCTGAGTGGAGTCCCAGGGCAGCTCCCAGGCTTGCACAGGGACGTTGGGTCACCAGCTGGCACAGGGCCTCCACCCACAGCTGGGCACCCACCTTCCAGACCGACAGCAAAGACTTGGGTTTGAATGAAGGCAAGGGGCAAGGTCCGCTCCTATGAAAGAAGCCGATTTTGAGTGGGTGTTGGGGCCCTGGGAGAGGAGAGGAGGAACAGGGTGGGGCGCTGGTCGCCCAGCAGCGGAAACGAGGTGCCCCTCCCTAGCCCGGCGGGGCCTCTCCAGGGCTAGGTGTCTCTGGGTCCAAGGTTATGCTCTTCTCCCAGGCCGCACGCTGGGGCCGCTGGTACAGATGGTTCTGTGGTTACCGAACCCCCAGGGTCCCCAGCCCAGGGCCACATGGTGCCCATGGGTCATGCCGGCACCCCGCCTCCAGGGCCTGCCTCGGGTTTCTCTAGGTCCAGCCTGATATCGATGGGACCCCTGACGGCCGCGCGTGCCCCTAGCTGGGACCTCCTGGGGCCAAGGCACGGGGCGGGGGGGCCTGCGCCCGCTCTTGTCCTGGAGCGCACCCTGCGGGGCTGCGGCGCGTGCGGAAGGTGCCAGGTGGCTGCCGCGGGGTGGGGTGGGGGCCTGCAGACGTGCTCCTGCTCCGGCCCCGCCCACGGCCAGCCACGCCCACCACTAGCCCCGCCCACAGCGTGGGGCCGGACGGATCTTCCTTCACCTGACCCAAGCTGCTCAACGAGCAGATGGAGAAACCGAGGCCCGACTTCAGCCTTCCTGACCAGCACCCCCACCCTGCCTCCCGGCCCCCGCCACCAGCCCCCCCCCCCCGGGGCCGGGTTCCCGCCTCTGCCACTCACCCGCACGCGGCGCTCAGGGTCCCGCCGAGCAGCGAGCCGAAGATCATGCCGACCCCGAAGCACAGGCCCAGCCGGCCCAGGGCCGCCGGCCGCTCCTCGAGCGCAGACAGGTCGGTGATGACCATCTGAGCGGCTGGGGGCGGAGCGGGGGGCTGAGCGGGACGGCCCCCTTGCGGAGCACCTTGCGGCCCAGGCCACGCCCCCACCCGCCCCTCCCCCACTTGCTCCCCAGGCCACGTTCCCGTGTCACACACCCCCCACCCCAGTCCTGCTCTCGGGCCCAAACTGGCACCCAGAGGGTGACCATCCCACCCTCTGGCTCTGGCCACCCCCACCTCCCTCAGGTCGTGCCCTGGGCCCAGGCTCCCCCAACGTGCCCCCCCCCTTGTCCTCCTGCAGGGGCCCTACCTGGCCCTACCTGGCCCTACCTGGCAGCCCGTGCATGAGTGCCGCAGGCAAGGGCGAGACATAGAGCAAGGCCACGCCGGGCAGGGCCGGGCTGCAGGCGGCCGCCAGGATCAGGTAGAAGGCGGAGGACGCCAGGAAGCTGAGCGTGAACGCGGCCCTTGCCCCGCGCTGGTCGGCAAACCTGGGGGGCCCCAAGCTGTGAGCCCCACGGATACCAGGCAGGGTCCTCTCTCCTCTGCCCCTGACACCCACCCCGTGGGGCTGCCGGGTTGCTAGGCCACAGGGATCCCCTCATGGCCGACGAGGGAGGCCTGGGTGCGGGATGGTCGGGGCGAGGGCCCCTCTGGGGGTCTCAGCTTCCCCGTGCTTCCACTGCGGCAGCTTGCAGCGACCTGCGGGGGGTCTGACCGAGCGGGGCATCCGCACTCCCTTCGAGAATACCTTGTGGGGTCCCAATGGAGCACGGGTCTATGAGTAGTACAGTAAGTGTCTCCCAGGGGCACCTGGGGGGCTCAGTCCCGCAAGCGGCTCAGGCCATGATCTTCGGATCCCCGGGATCTAGCCCTGGGTCAGGCTCCCTGCTCAGTGGGGAGCCTGCCTCTCCCTCTGCCCCTCCCCCTGCTTGCCTGTGCTCTTTCTTTAAACAAATAAATAAATAAAATCTTAAAAACAAAAAAAGTGTCTCCCAGGCTCCAGCCCTTTCTCCACCCACCCCCAAGTAGCCCCAGGAAACCCCCCCAGAGCCCCTGCTGTCTGACTTTCCTGTCTCTGGAGCCCCTTTTCTGCGCAGTTACCCTAAAGATCCTGCCACGTTGATCTGGCCTCCTCAGGGTTTGCGGGAGGATGTCTGCTGCCCTGTCCCTGAGCCCAGTGCCCCCGCCTGAGCCCAGTGCCTCCCCCACTGAACATCCCTGCCCCCTGGTACCTGCCAAACACTGGCCCGCCCAGCAGCTGAAGCACGCCAAAGGCCGTCTGCAGGTAGCCGAAGGCCACAGAATCCAGGCCCAGCCGCCGGGTCAGGTACTGCAAACACAGGAGGGGCCCACGGGAAGGGTCAGGGAGTCCGGGGTGTGCAGTGGGTCGGGAGTGGGAGAGGTAGCCCTGAACTGGGGGGAAGGGAAGCCCTCTGACCACGCTGTGGTGTGCCCGGGAGGGGCCCTCAGGCCTGGAGCTCGGCTACTTATAGCAAGGAGCCCATTGGGGCCTCTGGGACAAGCTTCACCGGGCCCAGTGGTCAGGGACGGCGGCTGCCGGCCCTCCTTCCCCTCTGCAGGGCACACCTCGCCCATTCAAGCTGCCTGGTGGACTGTAGCATCTTCCAGGCCAGCAAGAGATGGTCCCCAAATGCCCTGATGACCTCCAGAAGGTGGCCCATTTCCCAGCAGGACCCATGCCTGCTCTTGGGGGCTCCCAGCCTCTGCAGGTGCCACCCTGGGGAAGGTAAAGGCCGTGACGAATGTCTCTCCAGAGAACGGGAGGAGTCCTGGGGACCCCAGATTAGCCCGCTCTAATCCTCTGACTTCAATATCCCCCACCCTGGCCTCTGAGTTCCTGGCCCCTCCCTCCAGTGATTCCCCCCTGTAATGGGTTGAATTGGGTCCCCCCCACAAAATCCTAATGCTCAGTATTCGGAATGTGACCTTATTTGGAGATAGAGTCTTTACCGAGGGAACCGAGTTCAAGGAAGGTCATCAGGGTGGGTTTGGTGTCTTTATACAGAGGGGAATTTCGGACACGGCCCCACGCAGCAGGACAGCCGTGTCAGCGGACAGTTGGGGCAGACACTGGAATATGTGGTGCCTGGGACGAGCAGAAGCTGGAAGAGGCAGGAAGGACCGTCCCCTGCGGGCTTCAGGGGGAGGCCTGAGACCCCGGGATTCGGACTTGTGGCCTCCAGTCTGTAAGAAGCAAACTTCTGTGGCTCTAAGCCGCCCGAGTTTGGTGCTTTTTCATGGCAACCCCAGGAAACAACTACGCCTCATGCCCGACCCCACACCCTGTACTCTCCCTAAGCTCAGTCAAGGGCATCCCTCCCGCCTGCCTTCTTTCTCACCTGCACACCCCCTTCCCCAGGGCAGCTGCAATCCCAGGGCACTGGGCAATCTCCCCTCCTCCTGGCATGAGGTGGGGCAGGGGGCTGGGGGCGCTGAGCCCCACTGGAGAAGCCTGAAGCCCTGCTGTCTGGTCTCTCCTGCTGGCGCACTTGACTGGACGATCATCGCACGTTCCCCTAATGAGTCCACGCTCTCCCCGCCCACTGTACCCCACCTTCTCCTCGCACTCAAACCTGCCTCATCCTCCCCTCCCACCCCAAAGACCTCTGCTCCATGGCTGATGCCTCCGCCCTTGCAAGGGTTCAGGTGCAAATCCTCAGAGTCGTCCCTGACCACTCCTCTTGTACAGTCACATCCAATCCATCGGCAACTCTTGGGCTCAACCTTCACCACAGACCTCAAAGCCAGCGGCTTCCTGCCTTCCCCATGGCCAGCACCCTCCTGGAGTCCTCGCAGCCTTTCTGGGGCCTTACCTCCTTCTCCTCTCTGCTCACTCCTCTCTAGCTGCACTGTTCTCACTACTGCCCCAGGGCCTTTGCACCAGCCAGGCTTGCTCTTTTTCCTTTAAGCTTGCCTTCTGGGGGAGGCTTTCCTGCCCCCGTCGGTGGGCACTCCCAGCCCCTGCAGCACGCCTTCTCTCACACATGGCACGGTCTAAGGACTGTGTGCTCCGAGCCTGCTGTATTCCAGGTTCTGAGAACAGGATGCACGTAATAGGTGCTCGGTGAGCATTTGCAGAACAGTATGTTCCACACGTGCTCTGCCTTCAGCCATTCACTCATCACTCCCTGCACCGACCCTCCCAGGGAGGGACGTTGTGACCCATTTCACGATGGGATGGCGAGGTGTCTGCCCAGCCCCCTGGCTGCTAAGGAAGGGAGTCAGCGGCCCCTCGCACCCGGATCCCCCGGCATGGACTGCTCATGACAATCCCCTGGGGAACTTTAAAAAGTGGCCGGCTGCTGTGCCATGGCCCCACCCAGACCAGACGGGAAAGGCCCTCTGGGACCTCCACAGCCAGGCCAGCTCCACGGGGGTCTGCTGAAGGAACCGGCAGGAGGGCAAAGGCGGGCTCTGCGGACAGCAGGTGGGCGGGCACCGAGCGCTGACCATGGCCGCTTAGCCAACGGCCTATCACCGGGCAGAGTTCCAGCCCAGGGGAGGCAGCGGGGAGGAGATGGGGCCAGCCCCGCCCTCACGGGGAGACAGAAATAATTTAATATCATGGAACAGGGTGTGGGGCATGCCAACCTGCAGGAGGACTGACCCAGCGGGACCTGGATGGAGGGGAAGAGGTTCTAGGGTCTGGGCAGGTGTTGGGAGGGAGGGCTCCCTGTGGAAGAGGCCCAAGCAGAGGCCTGAGCGCAGGAAGGACAGGAGCCGAGCAGGTGTCGGGGCGGTGGATCAATAGGGCAACGGTCCTGGTGGGGTGGAAGGGACGGAGCCAGGCCAGCCAGGGGGAGGGGCACTGCCACCAGAAGGGCTGCGTCGCAGTGGAGGTGGCTCCCTACGGCCCCTCCCCGGGGCTGCCGTGCACCAGAGCGTAGAAAGTGCTGATGGAGGGCCCAGAAGGCACAGTCCCCGGGTTCCCCGATGAGGGGCCTGGGCAGCCCTGGGCCCCCACCCCTGGCCCCTGCCATTGCACGATGGAAGAAGAGAGGGACAGTGGGGCATGCGGGCGGCTGGCCATCCGGGGGAGGGTACTCACCGGCATGATGGAGAACCGCATGAAGAGGCAGGTGAGCTCCAGGGCAACCAGCAGGTAGGTGAGTAGGATGAGTCGGGGATGGCCCAGCGTGCCCATCTTGCCGGAGTGCTGACCCTGGCCCCCAGGGGCTCCGGCTCCCCGCATCCCAGACAGGTGTGGCAGGAGAGCCTGGACGGATCCAAGCAGGAGGCCGGCACAGCGGGCAGGGGGCAAAAGTCGTGTTGTGCTGGGCGAGGGTGCTGAGTCATGGGGCAGGAAGCGGGCAGTGCCTGGCCCGGCCTGTCGTCGAAGAGAGGGCCTGTGGGAGAGGCCAGAGCTGCAGGACCCCCAGCTGGGCTTCCAGCCACCTGCTACGTGACCTTAGGCCACTCTCGCCCTCGGAGAACGTGGCAGGCGGCCCTTCCCGTCCGCCAGCGACAGCTCTGGGTCTGTGGGCACACAGCTCCTGGGGAACGTGACACAGAGACGTGCCCCCTAGTGTGGGCCAGGCTCCGTTCCCCCTGTGCCTTACACAGGGAGGCACCAGCACCCCATTTTAAGAGGGAAGCCCCGTTTTAGAGGCCCAGATGGTTGCTGACTGCAGTTCAGGTAGGTGTCTCCGGCATGTGTGGGGCTTATGTATTTTGGGTCCCGGTTATTGGAAGGGGGGCTCCTTAGGCCCATAGCGTGCCCCCCACCCCTATGGAGCAGCTTCTGGAGGAAGGCTTAACCCCCCTCGCCCAGTCCTCCAGCCAGAGCCCAAGGGGGCTTCGGAGTGGCCTGAGGGGGGCTGGGGGCCGAGGCTCAGCCTTCCAGGCCCCCCAGGGCAGGCAGCTCTGCCGCACCTCCGCTGCAGGGTCTTGTCTGTCCTCCAGCCTGCAACCGGCTCTGTGGACGCCTCCACAGAGTTTTACCAAATGAACGCTCCATTGTACACTTGAGCCCAGGGTGGCCTTCAGAGCCTGGGGTCCAAGGCTGGGGGTGGGGGTGGGTGACAGCAGGAGGAAACCCCGGCCGCTGCCTCTGGCACCCTCCTCATCCTGGTTCAGGGAGGCTGGGGGAGGCGGGTAGAGGCCGAGAGCCTCGGGTCAGGGGCACCTGGCTGGTGCTCAGAGGCTCCATGCTACAAGGGGTACGGTCAGGGACGCCCCCTCCAGAGTGAGCTCTGACACCTGCCTTGCCCTGGGGTGAGCCCTCCTGGGGTGAGCTCCGGCCTGGCCCTTCCGTTGCTGGGCCTGGGCACCCACGCTCTCTGGGGGGCCTGAGACTCAGCCTTCCTGGGGTGACCTGGGACACCGGCTTTCTTGGGTGATCTGGGACGCTGGCCCAACATGTCCTGGGAGGCTAGGCCCCCCTCACCCTGCAGCTTTTCTCCCAGGTTGGTGGCGGAGGCAGGGACTCTGACTTCTGGAAGGGGGCTGGTGTCTAGTCCACACATGGGGTGGGCAGAGTGGGGAGGTGGACAGGGCAGAGGGACTGGGGACGGGCTGGAAAGGATAGGAGGAGAGAGGGGTGGACGGAAGGAAGGGAGAGGGGAAAGGAAAAGGGCAGGGCTCAGTGTCTGGCCTGCCCCCTCCCTAAGGTCTGCACAGAGACCCAGACGAGGGGTAGGGGACAGGAGCATTTCTGGAAACAGCTCCGGGGTCTCTCCCCACCTCTCCCTACAGACCAGTGGATGCCAACTCCTCACTTCACACGGCTGCCACTCCGCCCGCCTTGGCCGGGGCCACCGGAGACCCACGGAACACAGGTACACCTGGCTTCGAGCGGTCCCTTGGTGGGACTGTGGGGGCTGGGGAACCGGAGTGCTCACAGCCACCCAGATCCCCTGCTGGCATCCTCGGGACACAATTCCCCCGACAGGGAACCAGACGCTGGTCCAGGACACTGCCGCTCCGCCTCCACAGGCCCAAATGTCAAAGTCAAAGTCCCCTCAGCCTGTGTGAACTCAGGGTACCAGGGGCCCGGCCAGGTGGAGCCCTCCCGCGTTGCCCAGGGACGGCCGGGAGGGTGGACCAAAGTTCGCATGGTAGGGGGCAGAGCCAGGGAGCCTGAGGCCTGCTGCTGAGGCCTCTCAGGGCAGGGGCTAGCGGGCCCCCACAACTCACCCCTCCTATGTTTGAGGAAGGCTCTGTCCGAACAGTGCAAATGGGGGACATGTGTTTGTACTGCAGGATGGTGTCCCCTGTCCTCTGCCAACCTCAGGAGTTGCGCTGAGAGCCCAGAACGGGGGCAGGTGGACCAGCAGGGGTTTCTTAGAAGAACCGCACGGAAAGGCTGACCTGTGGAAGAGGGGGGCCATGGTGTCTGAGATTCGGGACCCCTGGGAGGAGGATTGGAGTCCAGGTGGTTCTGGGCTCCGTGGGGGGCAGAGTGGGGGATGGGACTGTCCCCAGGAGGTTCCACACCCCCCAGGCCTGTGGGCTCCAGCTGGCCGCTTGCCATAGACCTGGCCAGGAGGTGGGGACATCATCTGGCCCCTTCTGGTTTCTCTGGGCAGGAGTTGGGGGGAAAAGAGGCAGGACAGGGAGCAGGGAGAGGGTCTCCAGTCTGCCCCAGGGCAGGTGGGGGAGGCGGAGGGCACGTGGGGTGGGCAAGAAGGAGCTGGTTACTCACCCCTGCCTTCCTCCTGCGTCCGGCAGGGCCTTTGGAGGGCTTGGAACTGGTTGGAGCAGAAGTAATCGGCTCTAGCCTGAGTATTTGTCATGAACAGCCTCCGTGTGGGCGGGGAGCTTCCTGGTCCTGAGAGTGTGGGAGATCTGCCCTACGGGCCACACGATGAGTGGAACCGGAACACTAGAATCCCTGACCTGCTCTTCCTTCCCCAGAGTAGCCAGCCCCGCTCACTTAGCCACTCAACACAGACTCAGCAGTTCCCCGGGGCCCGTTCCCAGCCCCGCGGCGACCCCAGCCCCCGCGGCCTCTCGCAGGGCAGGCTGACAACGCTGCAGGGGCAGGGCTGACCCAGGGCCACGGGAGGGATGGGGGGGGGTTAGGAGGTGATACCTCCGGGGAGTCTAAGGATAAGCGAAGACTGGCCAGGGCCAGGAAGGTACTTTGAAGGTGGAGGTGTTTTGAAAACCGAGAACCCTTGATGGGGTGGGGGCAAAGGTGCGTGGGGGGCAAGAGTTAATTCTGGAGAGGGGTGGTGAGGCCAGATCTCAGAGGGTCTCACCGGCCACACTAAGGCCCGGGGGAGCCCCAGAGGGCTGGGAGGGGGAGGCACAGGGGCAGATGTGCCCTGGGGAGGGACCCTCTGGCTCAGTGTGCTGGAGGGTGAGATCCATGTGAGTCTCCCAGAGCTGCCAGGACCCCGGGGCCTGCCCGGGCATCTGAACGGGGGACGGGCTGCGGAACAGGCAGCCTCGCTGACGCCGACTGGCTTTTGTTGAGCGCCGCTGCGTGCTGGGCTCCGTGCCAGGTGCTGGGGGTACTCAGCCCACGGGCGCGACTGCCCTGGTGTGGCTTGCACTGTAGTGAGCCTGAGAGTGCACGTGTGTTCATGCGTGTGTGCACGCATGCACGTGTGTACGTGCATATACGTGTGTGCGTACACACGTGTGTAGGCATGTGCACATATGTGTTTGTACATGCACGTGTGTGCACGTGTGCACATACACATGTGTGTAGGCATGCATGTGCATGTGTGGGTGTGTGCGTGTACGTGTGAGGGGACAGATAATACCCAGTACGTGCGGTAGGTGAATTATACACTGATGGTGAGCGTGTGGGTTGTGCTCTGCGCAGTGCAGCCCCTGCAGAGTTCTGGGCTTTCCTTATGTTCTTCTGGAAGGAGCCTCTGGCTGATGGGACCGACAGGCATGGGCCCGCACAGGGAGGCTTCTGCAGTCCCAGTAGGGTGAGGTGGCAGCGGAGGTGGGGGGTGGGATTCCACACACCCTGGGAGGGAAGAGTTGGACAGGGTGTCCTGATGGACGGGGCATGGCCGGGAGAGCACCTGCGGTATGGGCTGCCCTTCGCGGGGAGGTGGGGGCTTCTGGAGGGAGAACATGCTGGAGCTCAATGCTCAGGTGGGCGGAGATGGGGGTCAGCACACAGGTGTAGGAAGGTGTGGTTTGGGGCTGTGGTCTGAGCTGGAGGTTTGAAGTAGGGCACCATCCTCAGCGAGATGAGCGCCTTTGTGGGTCGACAAGGGGTCGACGGTGCTTGTTACTTTCATTATTCCCCGAGGCCCACCTCAAATGTTACCTCTTCAGGGATGCCCACAGGGTTTTGGCCAGGCCCCGGGCAGGACCAGGCCCCAGACAGGGTGGGATCTCCGCACGCTGAGGTGCAGTTTCAGGCCTCGGCCAGCAGGGGCGCCCGGACGCCTGCAGCCGCAGCTGTGCTCCGGCCTCCGGCGGCCCCTCCCAGCGTGGGGGAGGGGGTCGGACTTCCGCTCCCACGCGGTGCCCGGTCCACAAGGGGCACCCCAGCCGGCTGCGGGCGTCCGGGGCCCGGCCTCAGCTGGCCAGCTCCTTCCCAGAGGCCGTCTGGTTTAGGGTCTTAGAGGGCAGAGTCCCTTTGGAGGTGTCACATGAGAGGCTGGGCTGGCAGGTGCCAAGGAATCTTCCAGAGCTGGAGTCTGTGAATAGGCTCCTGGGGTTGGGGTCTGGGCGGGGGCTGGACCTTGTCCAAGGCTGGTTCTCTGGAGCTGAGTGTCAGGTCAGTTCTGACTCACCCTGTGGGTGGGTTTGTGGGATTGAAGCCTTTAGGTTACAGCATGGCCCCATCCCCCAAGGGAGGCTCTGTTGGCTAGCGGGGGGCTTCTCCACCGGCCTCTAGTGATCCAGGGACCCCAGAGTCAGGTGGAGGGAGGGCAGAGGCCTGGGGTTCTGGGACGGACGAGCACTCACCTTGCACGCACCGAGCTCTGCTCTGCTCCTGGCTGCATGCTGGGACACAGGGTCCCTCATGGTGAGTGTGGGTCACTCACTCCAGGGGCTCAAGCCAGCCAGTGGCCATGACCAAGAAGGATGAAGGTCTCGTTGGGGAAGTGTGCGAGCTGGCTGCTGTAGGCGTCCATGGCGGGAGGCCTGCAGACTGGAGACCTGGAACCCTCCAGTGCAGTGCCGTCTGGGATGGTCCTGTCCCTTTCCTCCCACCATGGTCTGGGCGACCAGAGCAGAGGAGGAACAGGGGACCCCGTCTTGGGAAACTCAGACTCGGCATGAGGCGCCAGTTGCCCCCGCTGGCTTGGGACTGAGGCGTTTCTGGGACATGGGGCTTTCCAGGTAAAAATGGGGACAGTTCCAGACAAACCGGGATGGCTGTCATTCTCCCTTTATGTGTCCCTGGAGGCCAGACAGACTCATGCTGGACCTTGACCTGGAGGAAGGGAGGGAAGATGCTGGGTGGGGGGCAGCAGTATGGGGATGGGAACCGCAAGGTCATGGGAGCCCCCCCTCCAGCCCCCTCAAGGGACACCTCACCTTGACTTCCGTACTCGGGAAGGAACAACAGCTTCAAAGGAGGGGTGTCCATCCAGGGATGCCGGAGGGGAAGTGGGCAGCAGCTGGTGGTCTGGCCTGGCAAGGGCCTCCGAGGGGGAGTGGGAGGGCAGATGGGCTGCCAGGACTCAGGAAGAGATGGGTCTTTGAACTTCCCAGGAGAGCAGAGCTCAGGGAGAGCAGCCCCACACCTGTTCCCCAGGCTGCGGTGGGGAAACCGAGGCAGAAGTGACAAGAATACGTTTTGGTCTCCCAACAGGCACATGCCTGGGGGGCCTGGAGGTTTGCAATGCCTCTTAGGTACCCGAACCTCCCCCAAGCACCGCCTCCTTCTGTCCTGGCCCCGGGTCCCCCACCTGGAAGGGACGACACCATGTCTGACCATCCAATCCCACACCCAGTGTCTTCTAGAACCTCTGTCCATTGGAAACCCAATAGAGAATCCATCCAGAAAGGAGCAGGAAGGACTTCCAGAAAGCCAGAAGTCATAAGCCCATGCACTCCTTCCTACTCTGGATACCCCCTTGGCCGTCATCCGGCCACCTCCCCCTGCCTGGATGGCACTTTTTTTTTTTTTTAAAGATTTTATTTATTTATTTGAGAGAGAGAGAATGAGAGCGAGCGAGCACGTGAGAGGGGGGAGGGTCAGAGGGAGAAGCAGACTCCCCGCCGAGCAGGGAGTCCGATGTGGGACTTGATCCCGGGACTCCAGGATCATGACCTGAGCCGAAGGCAGTCGCTTAACCAACTGAGCCACCCAGGCGCCCCTGGATGGCACTTTTAAGGTGCCTGGCTATTTGGTGTCTCCTGGGGATGGCCACACCGACATCTCAAGAATCAAGAAGGAGCAGCCTCCCTTCTGTGCTCTGGGCACCCTGGAAGCTGGCTGGGCGAGATTCTAGGGGATCTGGCGCCTCCCGCCCCGAGGCCCCTGGTCCCCTGCTCTGTTCAGGGATGGTTGGATCTTGCACACATTTCGGGGAAGCTGAAGAAGAGGGAGTGATAGCCCCAGCGTCTCACCCTGCCCCTTGCCCCCACGGTACTCGGCACGAGTCCTACCCCTTAAAGTCCTCCCTGGGGCCTGTTCCATCAGGCAGTTGGCCACTCTGCAGGCCAGCAGCCCCAGACCTGCCCTGGTTTATTCACCTGTTTTGGACTCCACCCACCAGCCTGGAAGCCCCTGGAGGGGAGGCCCCCCCTGAGGTCCCAGGGAAACACTCCTAGCCTAGATCCTGATTGGACATTGGAGGAGGACGGCCCGCTCAAGGTCACACTGCCAACAGGGGCCTGCCAGGCCACCATAGCTAATGTCCAACCCAAGGCAGTCACTTGCTCCACTATTTTCCATAAATCAGCATCCAGAGCATCCGGGGAAAGGGGGCTCCGCAGGGGGTCCAGCAGCCCATGGGCCGGCAGGGTCTGTGCTCAGGGTGGGGCCCAGGGGTTATGCCTGGGGCTCCAAGGTCAGACCCTCTGGGCTGGCATCTCTGTGACTTCCCAGGTCTCGCTCGACAAGGGGCTCGTCCTCTCAAGACTGTTTCCCCACCTGTGAAATGGACAAGACCAGTCCCTGCCGTTTAGGAGCGTGAATGAGATCGTGGGCATGTAAGGTGCACGGCACGGGGCTCCCCGACCCGGCACAGAGAGGGTGCCCACAAGCGTCCAGCCCAGGGCTGGCGGAGGGCACTGCTGAATGTTCGATGGACGCAGGCCTGCCAGAGTCGCGGCCACCTGCATCCCGTGGCCCCCCCAGACCCTGGAAGGGGTGCTAGCGCTGTCCAGGCTGCTGAGTGTATAAATACCATCCCACCCTGCCCGGCAAGGTATTAGGGAATGCACGTGACTGGGGGGGTCTGAGTCCCCCCACCAGCCCATGTGCCTGCGCTCAGAGCAAATGTCCAGTTTACGGTACAGTGGCAGCTGGAGGGGCCGCTGGTTGGGGCTGTGCGTGCCCACCCCTCCGGGTCAGCAGAGAGACAGTGACGACAGGGAGCGCGCTGGCCACTGCGCCCGGTGCGTGCGGACATGGCCCCGGAGCCTCCTCAGGAACCTGGCAGGGGGAAGGCAGAGGGACAGAGAGGTTAAGCGACTTGCCCCTGGCCACACAGCCGGTAAGAGGCCGTTGCTCTGCCTGGTTCCGAAGCCCCAAGCTTTGGCCTCGGCTAGGGAGTGCTGCCTACTTGGCCCCGCCCCAACCCCCTGGCCACGTGAATGCTGTCGGCACGGAGTGGCCAGCAGTGGAAGAGCCACGGGGCTGCCAGGAGGAATCTGGGCCCACCAACACCCTGGGGGTAGCTGTGGGCTGTGGTCATAGCCTCTGTCCCCCCAGCAAAGGCCTGCTCCCCTCCTACCAGCACTCCAGCCCCTCCTGGTACCACCCTCCCCGATGCATCCTGCCCTCTCCTTCATCACGCCCCATGACCCAGGGGCCCAGTGCTCTCAGAGCTCGTCCTTCCGGGCCCCCAGCCCTGCCCTGGCCTGGGGCACCATCGTTTCCTGCCCACCTTACTTCCATGATTCCTCACCCCTGCTCCCGATCTCTGCTCATGGCACCTGCGTCGACCATTAAATCTTAGGACCCTGGACCCCAAGCCAGAAGCCTCCAAGGCTCCTCGATGCCTTCAAGAAGTCACCAGCTGCTGGGCTGGGGGCCCAGGCCCCGCATGCCTGACCCCGAGGCCCTCCCCGTCAATCCGATTCATTCTGGGCTCACTCGGTACCAGCCGTGACCGGCATGGCCACTTCCCTGCCTGGGATCCCAGCCCCGCCCAGGATCCCCCTCCTCATCCCAAACCTGGGTGGGCTCTGAGGGGGGCTCCTGCTGTTCCCACTTCCTGCCATCCTAGCACAGAGCACCTGGAGAGCGACTGGAGGCAGACCCAGGCCTTCCCTGCTGGCCCACGGGGCTCCCTTCAGCTGCAGGTGGATCTCTGGGGGGCAGCTGCCAGAACCTGTGGGGCACAGACTTCTCTCGGGGCTTGCTTTCCTGTCCGCTGCTAACCCTAACCCTAACCCTAACCCTAACCCTAACCCGTACCCTAACCCTAACCCTAACCCTAACCCTAACCCTAACCCTAACCCTAACGGTGGGGCCCGGGCTCCCTGCGCAGAGATGGAGTTACGCTTCCTGGGTCAGTGGGCCCAGCTGTGAGAAGTCACGGGAGCGGGTTGTTCTTGACCGAAGGCGCGGGTGAGAGTGTCCGCGGGGGGCCGTCCAGGCTCCAAGGCAGGGGCCCACCAAACCGGGGAGGCCGAGGCCGGACTCAGGGCTCTCAACTGCCCGACTGCCCAGGGCTGTGACCAGCAGCATTAATGCGGGGAGAGGAGTCAGATGGGGGGGAGGGGCAGGGCAGGAGCAGGAAGAGGAGCTGGGGATGAGGAGGAAGGGGAGGGGCTGAGGAGCCGCAGGGGGAGGGGACGGGAGGGGCCAGGCCTCACTTTGGGTCTTGAGCCTGGTTGAGGCTCCCCTTCCTCTCCCTGCTCCTTGGCCCCCTGGCCGCCCCCTACCCCCCGACCCACTGGAGACAGGAGAAATCATGTGTTATTTCCCAGAGAGGTGTGGGTGACAGCCCCCCCAAATACCTAGGGGTGATGGGGATTTTTTTTGAGAAGGAGGCTTTCCCCCTGCACAGCCCTGACCGGCCACATCGGGCAGCCCGCCCCCCCAGTTTAGACTTGAGGAGACTTGAGGTCCCAGAGAGCAAGGCCCTTGCCCAAGTTCCCCACCAGGTGAGGGTCGAATGGGGTGGGCTGAGGGCGGCTCTGGGGTCCACCTGGGCTCTCTTTCCCAGTCCCCAGCCTGCGGGCGGGTGGGCGGGCTCCTGGCTGCAGTGTCATCCGTGGACACCAGGGGGCAGCAGGCGCCCAGCTTTCCGCCTCAGGGCCTCGGGCCGGCGGCCTCGGGGCTCAGGGGCTGTCACCTCTGACGCCTCCCCAGACCCCCGAACCATGCCTAGGCCATCAAGGGAGGTGGGGCACAGGCGTCCCTTCTGCTGAGTCCCTACTCTGTGTGGCCTGCAGGGCACTGGGGAGGACTGGCCAGGGCTGGGCCACTTCTACCGTCTGACCTCTGTGTCCACCAACCACTGCTCACCTTTGAAACCCAGCTGGGGGGAGGGGGCAGGGGAGGTGTGGTGAATGAACGGGGTGGGGGAGGCTCTCCTTCCCTGGCCGTGGCCGCCTGGCTCGCTCTGGGGCCTGCTCACACACTGCCCGGCCCGCATACACCGTGTTGTGCTTGCTGCCCCCGAGGCCCGGGGAGACCCCACCCCGGGGCCCGGTGGGCGTGCGGGCTCCTGCCTCTTGCCCTGCCCTGGGGCGGGATAGGGGTGCGGGGGGGCCTCCGCGTCTCCTCCCTGGCTGTCAGGCTCTTCTCGGAGCACCATGTGGGTGTGTTGGAAGCACGGTGAGAGCTGGTGTCCCCAGCATACCCTGTGGACGGGAGATGCTGACTCATGGGGTCCCCACTAGCTCAAGGAGACTGGGCAGGAAGGAAGTCGGGGGGCACCCGCTCACCCAGATTCATTTTTCCTGGTCTTTCCTTGGCAGAGTGAGCCTCTGAGCCCCGGGGACCTGCCTGGTCTCTGTCCTGTGGGTGCAGGGGAGGAGGGAGGCCTGGTGGGGCTCCAAACTGGCCACAGGGTGTCCTAAGACCCGCCTGAGTGCCTGTCCCCCTACCCTGGGAACCCTCCCCAGCCCTGGAGGGTCGTCTGGAGCCTAGGCTAACCCATGGTCAAGGGCCTCCCGGGACGGTCAGTGCTGAAACCGGAACAGTCCTGGACAAGCGGGGAGGAGGTGGTCCTTCTGCTTGAGACTCTGAGGGGAAGGGGCCCCTGGCCCGTTGTGGGGACCGGGCAGCAGAGCCCTCACGTCCAGGGCTGTTCCCTGCTCCCTCCACACCTCCCCCAGGGCCTGCCCAGCCCCTCCTGCTAAGTCCCGGGGAGTGAGGACCCCCGGCCCGGCCCAGACGGGAGCACAAGGCAGCCCCTGTAATCCGAGCTTTGGATTCCCGTTGTGCGGCATGTGGACGCGTCACCGGAGGGAGGCCGGCACCTGCGGAGGACGTGCCTGGCAGCCGCCCCGAGAACAGCCCGTCCTGGGGGGGCTGGGGGCGGGGCGAGCCGAGCGCGGGAAGTCGGTGCGGGGAGGAAGGTTCTCGCTGCGCCGGCGCTGGGCCCTGGGCCAAGTGTGCTAGGAAACCCCCCCCCCCAGCCCCGGCTCAGAGCTGGGCTGGCTGCCTGTCGCTGGAGGCTGGCTAGTTAATCGGTAACTCTCCACACTCCTCGGGGCCTCCGGGCCTCATCTTATGGGGGAGAAGGTGAGGCTCCGAGGGGCAGCAGCCTCCCCAGGGGTCTGGCCAGGCCTGTCCAGGCCCACTGTGGGGTGCTGCGGCCGGGGGGCGGGGGGGGGTGGTGGTGGTGTGGGGGGTGGGGCAAGGGCTGGCCCAGCCCGGGGCTATGGGGGAGGAGGTGAGGAATGGATGGGGCAGCGGGCCTTTGCCCTGGTGGGGTACACAGTGGACAGGCCAAGATCTACACAGGAGAGGGCAGACTGGGCTGGGCAAGAGCTTGGTCACCTCCCTAATGGGAGGCGCCTGAGGGGTCCGCCCTCCCGGGACTGGGCCACAGGCCCCCACAGATGGCCAGCCCCGGCTCCAGGTTTGGGGGATGGCAGGGGAGGTTAACCCCGGGACTCTTGCTTTCTTTCCTCTCCTGCCTTTGTGCTCACCCGCCCCTCGTGGAAGTCCAGGGAGGGGCTCAGGGCCGGAGAAAGGCACCGATCTGCTGTCCCTGGGCACTGAGCGCTTGCTCGACCTCTCTGAGCCTCTGGTTCCTCCCTTGCAAAACAGGCATCAAAATGCCTCTCCGTACGGGTTCTTGGAAGGATTAAGTGAGGCAAGGAGCTGCGCCCGGGTGCAGGGCGGGCTCAAGGTGTCTGGTGCTGTCAGCCTGGGGAATGTGCCTCCGTGTCTGCAGGGCAGTCCGGGGGGCCTGCAGACAGACGTCCCTCGCAGGGTCCCTGGGGGCACGCCGGGGGCGGGCCCCAGGACACAGGCTGCCCTCCTGGGCTTCCAGAAGCAGCTCCACGCGGCTCCCCAGAAGGAGGGGGCTTTGGGACACCCAGAGTGGAAGTCAGCCAGCAGGCGGCAGCACGTGGCTGAGGTCGGCGCCTCCCGCCCAGCTCTGCCACTCGCTTGGGCAAGGGTGTCTCCCCATCGAGCCTCAGTTTCCTGGACTGCAAAAGGGGCCCACTCCTTTGGCACTGGGGGGCACTGCCAGGGGAAACAGCCCCGCGAGGCCCTGGGTTAGGGGGTTAGCTGCCTTAAGCCCTGGAGCAGGACCAAGTTCTTCAATCTGCCCAGGCCTGTCCCCTCATCCAGAAAATGACACCCCAAACAGGCCCGTGCCACGCAGGGGAGTCGGGGGTGGGCAGCGCTGGTGGCTGGGACAGACAAGCCCCCCGCCCCCGCATGTTAGTGGCACTCGACCCTTATTTCTCACTCCCATCTCGGTCAGGTGGGCGTGCGGAGGGAGCTCGTGGCTCTGCTCCCTGTGGTCATTCAGGGCTTCGGCCACCCAGGGGCTCTGCTGTCCCCAGGAGTCCCTCCCTGGACCCCCCCACCCCACCCCCAGTCTGGCTGGCAGAGCAGGGACAGGAGGGGGCAGGATAGCTTGGTTGGTGTGGATGGGCCCCAGGCTGGAGGGGGTGGGTGCCTTTCTGCTCTCCTGTCTGTGGCCAGCACTGGCTGAGTGGCCCCCCAGCCGCCGAGGGGCTGGGAATGTGGTCTTTGTTCTGTTCGGTCAGAGGAAGAGGAAACGGTTTGGGGAACACAGTGCTTTTGCTTGGTTGCTCCTCCACTGGACTGGGTGGTGAGTTCGGAGCGAGGTACGCCGGAGAAGCCAGCAGGGGGCCGGGCGCCTGCCGGGCTCCCCCACTCCTGCGTGGGCAGGATTTGGGGTGCTGGGGCATCCCGGGAGCCTCTCCTTGCTGTTCCCCCGGGGCCAGCACCCCCTCTCTGGTTCTGCTCTCTGCAGCAACAGAGTACAAACATTGTTCCTTTTGTTTCTTTTTCTCCTTCGAATATATTTTTAATTACAAAAGTAGAGCTTGGTTATTGTATTCAGACAGAGGTTTGCACACTTGGGGGGGGCCCTTGGGGTGGAGGCCTGGGCCTTCTCTCAGACTCCCAGCCCCCAGCCCTCAGCTGTCCGCCCCCAGGTCTGTCCCTGGCTTGGGGGAAGGGACCCAGCCCCACTGTTGGGACCGGCAGGTCAGTGAGCCAATGGGTACCATCCTTGACTGGATTCAGGGTCACATACTCAGAGAAGGTCACCTCCCTGCCCTAACAAGCCCAGGAGGGGAGGTGTCCTCGTGGCCCTTGGAGAAAGAGAAGCAGAAAGCCCCGAGGGAAAGCAAAGAGAAAGCCAGGCAGCGGGTTGAGGTTGAGTCAAACCTTGCTCCCTCCCCCACTATGCGTGGCCCTGGTGGCTTCCCCAGGCTCCCGCTATCAGCTCCGGCCCCCTCCCTTCCCTGCACACAGGTGAGGCCCAGCAAGGGGATGCAGGGAAGCTGTCCCGGCAGCGCTTGGCCCCAGCGAAGGGGGGCCGCTATTACCACACTGTGTGACACGAGGTGTGGGGGCCTGCCACTCCCCGTCCTTGGAGGCAGGACTCAATGTCACAATCCGTTAGGCTTATCACTGGGAGGGGGCTGGGACCCACCTGGCTGAGCTCAACTGGCCCCCAAGGAGGTGGCAGGGTGGGCACCAAAGGCAGTGGGAATGGCCCTCTAAGCCCCCCCCTGACCTGGACAGTGCAGGCTCGGCTCCTGCTCATTTATGAAGCACCTTCTAGGTCCTCTGCCCTCAGGGAGCCGAGGGCAGACAGGTGTTCATAGCGCCAGGCAGTCCCTGCTAGGGAGGAGAGCTCGGACTCCCCTGGGTGTCTGGAGCGGGGCCTGGGAGTGGGGTGGCTTCCTTCCTCAAGGAAGGGAGCCGGCCTGGAGGCTGAATCTGGCCTGGGGGTGGGCTACTTCCCCAGCCTGCCCTCCTGGACAGCTGGAGCCAGGGCATCCGGACCTCTCGGGAAATCCTGGGGGCCACCTGGTTCCACATTCTGTGGTCACTACCGGCTGTGGCCCTGGGGAAGCTGATGTGACCTTGGCACCAGGGCTGGGCCAGGCCTGCCTCCTTCTAGCCCCAGGCCCGGTGACGTCAGCCTGGTGTAAGGAGACCACAGAGCTTGGGGGACCTTTCTCAGTTCCTCTTTACGTTCCTGAAGATACAAAATTGTAACATCTCAATGCTTATGGGAAATGTGGAATGCAGTGCACAGAACAGAATAAAAACCAATCATGAACCATCGCTTGGTCCTCCTATCAAGACCCCAGCACCCTGCCCTGTCCCCCCCTCCCTCCCCTGCGCCAATGCCCGCTCCTGTTTGTCTCATCCCCTCGCTTCAACCCTCGCCTCCCCTGGACCCAGGATACCTCCTCCAGGACACATTTGCACATTATCACACCGTCCCATCCCTGGGGAGTCCTGGAACCCACCTGACCCTGTGGGACAGGCGGTCTGGTTGGGGTCGGGTCAGCCTTATTTTTCTTGCTGGGCTCATGGGCTCACCCGGGACAGGGGCTGACAGCTCAGGGCTCTGCTGGACCCTCCAACAGGTGCCTGACCCTCCCCACCACCCCAGCCCAGGGCTGCTTTTAGCTTGGGCTGGGGTGGTGGGGAGGTGGCTGGAGGCAGTTCCTAGGCTCCCCGCCCCACAACAGGCTGGGCCAAAGGGAAAGCTGCAGAAAGTAATGGTGTCCCACGGCCTGGCCCTGCGGGGATGAGAGCCTCTGGGGAGCACCTGGGGCTGTGGCAAGGCCCAGCGTGTGGGGGAGAAGGGGTGTGGGTCCTGGCAGGTCCTTCCCTTTCCCCTGACAGCTGGAGTAGGGCCCTCTGGCTCGCGGGCCCCATCATTCTCAGGGCATGTTTTCTCCCAACAACCAACGATATTTATTGGGCAGGATGACAGGGTGCTAGCCTTCCAGGACCGTGGGACAGATAAAACTCCTATAGCAGCTAGAGAGGGGCTGCCCACTGCTCACCCCCACCTCCCGCCTGGGGGTTCCCTGTGTGATAGGGGATGAAGCTGGCCCAGAGGATCAGTATACCCAGTCAAGGCCCTAGGGTAGGCCGGGCCAGGCCCACCCCGCTGGACAAGCCTCTAGTGCCCTGTCCAATACCCCATCCAGGGATAACAGCCTCCAGCCAGTCTGGGCACTCAGACCTCTGGCATGGTGTGGCCGAAGCCTGAGAGGTGCCGGGCACCTTGTCCACGACGTGGTGGGCATAGCCCCGGACGGGCTCCGCCTGTTTCCCATCCACTGAGCAGGGCCGGGCAGGCTCCCAGATCTGGCTCAGGACTCAAGGGGCTGAGGGTCGGCTCTCCAAGGTGTCTGAGACTTCGCCCTGTGGTGGGGGGGCGGGAAGAGTGGTTCGAGGGCCTTAGGGCCAGCAGGTGTGTTAGGGCTCCAGGTGCGCGGAACCCCGCCAGGGACTCACAAGCCCCGGGCGCCGCAGGCCGCGCGGGGGCAGCCGAAGACCCCGTCTCGCTCCAGCTGGGGACGAGATGCCCGCGGCTGGTTCAAGCCCCTTCAGCTGGCGCTGGAGGCCCAATGGTGAGCGCGGGCGGCGGGGCTGGCGCCCCCGGGGGGCGAGTCGGAACTGCCCGGACGCCGGGCCCCGCCGCGCCAAGGAGGGCGCGCCGGCCGAGGGGGCGCCCGCGCCACCGCCGCCGCCGCCTCGCAGCCCCCGCCAGCAGACAAAGGAGCCGGAGGGGGGCGGGAGGGGGGGGATGGGGCGAGGGGGCGGGGCGCCGCGGTGTCACGTTACCGCCCGCAGCGCCCTTTAACTCGGGCCCCGCCCCGCTCACCGCCCCCCGCCCGCTGCCGCGCGCGGCCCGCGCCCCGCCAATCGGCCCGCGCGCCCCGCCCCGCCCTCGGGTGGGTGTGTGCACGCGGCCAATGGGCGGTGCGCGGGGGCCGGGCCGCCAGCGGGGCGGGGGCAGAGCGGCGCGGGCCAATCGCCGCGGTGTTGTTGAAACTGAAAATACTACATTATGCTAATCGCCGCGGGGCCCCCGCGCGGGGGGGGGGTGGGACCCTCGCGTATAAAGGGGCGCGCGAGGGCTGGGCGTTCCACAGGCCAAGTGCTCTGCGCTCGGTAGGTGCCAACCAGGCCCGAACGAGCCGAGCGGGCGAGGACAGGCACTGAGGGGGCGCGGCCGCCGGCCGGACGACACCGCAAGCGAGACTCAGGAGCAGCCCAGGGCCCGACAGCCAGGTAGCCGCCGCGCCCGCCCTCCCGCCGCGTCCCTTTGCAAATGCAGACTCCGACTGCGCGGGGTCTCACTTGCGCCCGGCCTCCGCCCTCCTCTCCTCTCTTCCTCCTCCTCCTCTTCCTCTCCTCTCCTCTCCCGTGGCCCCGGCCCGCGCTGCCCCGGGCCAGGTTCGACGTGTGTCTCCGCAGCGCATTGGCAATGGAGCGCCTTGTCGCCCGCCGCACCTTTCCCCTGTTCGCGCGCACCAGCGCCTGCCGCAGCCTCTTCGGGCCGGTGGACCACGAGGAGCTGAGCCGTGAGCTGCAGATCCGCCTGGCCGAGCTGAGTGCCGAGGACCAGCGCCGCTGGGACTACAACTTCCAGCAGGACGTGCCACTGCGCGGCCCCGGGCGTCTGCAGTGGACCGAGGTGGACAGCGACTCCGTGCCCGCCTTCTACCGCGAGACGGTGCAGGTGGGGCGCTGCCGCCTGCTCCTGGCGCCCCGGCCCCGCCCGGAGGGCGCAGGCGATAGCCCGCCCCCCGCGCCGCCGGCCGATGAGCCCCTCGACGGCCTCGGGGAGGCGCCGGCGCCGCCGTCCGGCGGCCCGGTGGTGGCTCCCGCCCCGGCCCCAGCCGCGGCGCCGCAGGAGAGCGATGAGCAGGAGGCGGTCCCGCCGCCGCGCAGCCAGGAGCCCCTCGCCGAGCCGCTGCACTCAGGGATGTCGGGGCGCCCCGCGCCGGGCACTGCCGCTGCCACCGGGAGCGCCGCCGCCGCCACCAATGCCGCCGCCGCCGCCGCCGCCGGAGGGGCTGTTGCCACCACCGCTGCCGCGGGAGGCGCCGCGATCAAGAAGCTGCCCGGGCCTCTCATCTCCGGTGAGTCCCGCGCGGCCCCGCCCCGGCCCGGCCCGGCCCTGCTTTGTCCGGCCGGCCGGGCTCCCCCGGCCTCGGGGGCCTCACTTGGTCCCCGCCTCCTCCCGTGGCATTAAAGGGCCAGCAGCGCGCAGGGCGCGGCTGCGCCCGCACCGCGTCCCGCCCTGTTGTTGTGCTCCAGGGCGGCTGGCGCGGGAGGGATGGGAGAGCGCGCGCTCGGGCCCCCTGGGCGCGCGATCCTCGCTCTGGCCGCGGGGCCCCCTCCCCGGGCGCGGCGGGCGCGGCGGGCGCGGCGCGGAGGGGGTTAAGCGCGGCGGCAGCCCCGGGGGGCTTGGCCGCGGGACAAGGAGAAATGCTTACACAGCACATTGCGCGGGCGACGTAAACAAAGCTGACCCGCCGCGGACCTCGGCGCGGGCGGGGACGGCGCCCCCACCCCGGCCCCTCTTGGGTTCCCCTGCCGACCCCGCCCTGACCGGCTGCGCGCGCTGTCGCCCGCAGATTTCTTCGCCAAGCGCAAGAGACCCGCGCCCGAGGCCAAGGCGTCGAACGAGGTTCCCGCGGGATGCGCCGCCCCAGGCGCCGCTCCAGCCGTAGGCTCGGCGGAGCAGACCCCGCGCAAGCGGCTGCGATGAGGTGGGTACGGCCCCGCGCGCGCTGGGCGGGGAGGGGTCGCCCCGCGGGGTCCTCGCGGCCACCGTGTCTGTCTGCTGTCGCTCACCGCGCCTCTCTCCCGCAGCGTCGCGCGTAAAGAGCCCTGAGGGAGCCCGCTGGGCAGCGGACAGGACAGGAGCGCGGGGCCTCGGCTGGGACCGTCCATGTAGCAGCAACCGGCGGCAGCTGCCACCGAGCAGCGTTCGGTTTCGTGTTTAAAATTTAAAAAAAAAAAAAACTGTGCAATGTATTAATAACGTCTTTTATATCTAAATGTATTCTGCACGAGGAGTACACTGGTCCCAAGGTGTAAAGCTTTAAGAGTCATTTATATAAAATGTTTAATCTCTGCTGAAACTCAGTGCAAAAAAATGAAAAAAGAAAAAAAAAAGGAAAAAAGAAAAAAACATGTATATTTGTACAAAAAGTTTTTAAAGTTATACTAACTTATATTTTCTATTTATGTCGAGGCGTGGGCCGCTCTGCCACGCGATAGCTCGGTTATTGGTTATGCCAAAGGCACGTCACCGCATCTGGTTATCGACAAATGTAAATTTATTTTTATAGCGGACTCTGGGGGGAGGGGGTCGCTCACAAGCTGTAGCTGCCGTACAAGCCCATCTAGCTAGCAGTTCTCTTCGCGCTTTCGCTGTCTCTTTTTATTATTATGATTATTTTAAACTTGAAGACAAATTTGTTAACATGGTTCCTGAGCCGTCTGCACCACTGCCCCGGCCCCTCGTCCGCCGGGTTCTAAATAAAGAGGCCGAAAAACGCTGCAAGTCAGCTCCGTGTGTGCGTGAACTGCCTCCAGCCTCCTTCTCTGGCACCCCCAGAAGTTAGGGAGATAGGACAGCGGACACAGGGGGCAGCCCAGCTTCTTTTTAGGCCACCCGTCCCAAAGCGACAGGGACTTTCTCCTGGTAGGGCAGGCCCACCACCACCTGCTGCAGGCCCCTAACTTAGGGATGAGCGGCCCCGCCCTCTCTGTCACCCCTCCCTCCCGCCCCCCTCACGAGCGGGGCTGTGCGTCGAGACTGGGGGGGGGGGGCTCACTGCTTCCCCTGTTCCAGGGAAGCCACCCACACTCCAGCCGCCCTGGGCTGAGCCCCCATGGGACTCAGGTGGGCACTTGCGGGGGCTGGGCCAAGGCCCATTCCCCCCGCTGGCTACCGCGGCGCCGCCTGGGAACCAGGGCTTTCAATTCTTCAAGCCTCGCACGGGGTGGAGGCCCAATGGCTCTGGAGTTCCCAGCTTCGTGGGCCAGGGTCCACCGGGGTCCGGCCAGAGGACCCACCGACGGGTTCCGGGCCTGTTCGCGCTCGCAGTGGGGGAGGGGCAGCCCAAAGGCCTGCGAGGGAGGAGGGGGGCAGGGGAGGTGCCACGGGCCAGGGAGGGGTGGGGAGGGGTGGAGAGGGGTGGGCTCCGGCTGAGGAGGAACTCGAGGTCGCATCCAGGCGCATGCACCCACCAGCCTTCTGGTTTCAAAGTACTCCCTTTCAGTCGAAAAGAGGAGGTTTATTTTATTTTATTTTTTTATAGCTGACCTATAAACCTCTGAAAATTATGGCTTACAATGGAAAGGATGACGTGAGGTAGCACAAACTGGCGGCCAGCAGTATTTGTGCGGGTGCCTTGGGCCAGGAGAAGCCGGCGACTGGTGGTGTATTTAAGTTAACCGTTGGGGGCTGTAGGCAACACTGAACGTCCCCGACGGCTCAGGGACAAAGGCTGGGCTCAACCCTTGAGTCTGAAGATGCATCTAGATGTAATTAACTTCACCTCCCCCCCCCCCCCCCGGCCCCGTGCCTAAAAGGGCCTGGAGGAGGGAGATGGGGCTGGACAGGTCACTGAGAAATGCCCCAGCAGTGTGGGTCGGGGGGCATGGCCCCCCTCCAGCTTGCTATCAGCCTGATTACAACATGGGAATTAGGCCTGCATAGACCTGACATCAGGCTTCAAGCCTCTCCTGTCCCACAACCCCCCTCCCCGCCACCGTGTGACCACAGCGGGGGGAAGAGGAAGCACGATGGCAGTTGAGGCACGAGTGGGGGGCTGCTGGGCCCGGCACCTGGCAGAGTCCCCTGCGCTCTACCTGAATCTGGCAGGAGAGGGGCACCTCACAGTCCCCAAGCACAGCTGTGCCCTGCTCTGCACACAGCCCCGGCATGAGAGCCAGGGGTGCAGCCCAGCTGTCCCTCCCTGCTTCCTGCTGTCACCCAAGGGTGGCTTTCTCCAAGGCAGGGCGAGCGCTGCCTCCCAATGGGAAGGCGAAAAATGCTATCGTTTCTAGAGATGCCCCCCTGCCCCCCAGCAGGAGCTGCTAGAGATACCTAGAGGGTGCCCTCCACAGGGAAAAAGCATCGGATTTGGAGCCACCGTGTGACCCTGGGCACACGTGGACCCGGCAAGCCCTTCTTTCCCTCGGTGGGTCTCCGTTTCCTGCCTTTGGTGCCCTGCGGTCGTCATATGAGGATATTAGGGACACAGTAACATCTGGTGGCCCCCAACTCTCCTCATCTGTGCTTGTGACGGTGAGAATGGGCATGCGCCCTGCTGTCAGAATGGGCCCTTTCCTCTCCGCATGCCCAGGCCCTGCCCAAGCCCAGAGCACCTGGGAGCAGACTGGCAGCCAGCACACGTGTGGAGTGCGTGTGCGGTGCGTGTGCCCCTCACGCAGTCAGGGGCTGGCTCCAGCTCCCCTGGGGATCCATGATGATGGTAATAATAATAATAATAGTACTAATACTACAGCCACAACCAGGACAACCAGTCTTGGGGCCCTAATGGCACGAGCTGAGCACAGTTCAGCAAGATCTTACCAGTGCAGCCCCGCCATGTTCCCCGTTTGTCTGAGGAGGAAACTGAGGCATGGAGCAAGCTCCCGGAGGGCGAGTCACTGACCTTGGCGGGGCTGCATCGCCCTAGCCTGTCTCTCGGAAGGCGGGCACGAGGTGGGGAGGGGAGCCAGGCCCCCAGGGCTGCAGGAGGGGAATGTGAGCTCACACGCACAAAGCGTGGAGCCCTGCACCAGGCACACGCACTAGGTGCGCAGTGATCGTCAGGGGCTCAGATGACGGGTCTTCTTCAGGCTCCCCCAGACACTGACTGAGCGCGTGCCGCAAGCCAGGCACTGTGCTAGGCTCTGTGCATGGCAGCTTCGTGCAGGCCGGGCTGGGCACAGACTGCAGAGCCTTTGACCAGGCAGCGGCTGGGAACGGGCTGCCCCGGGCAGGGGTGGGCAGGGGAGCTGCAGGAGGGGAGGGCGCCATGTGTGCAGCGGGGACGGCGAGTGTGTCTGAGCTGGAGGGTCTGAATGAGGCCAAGAGTGGGGCGAGGAGCTGCTTGGGGTCTCTTCTGGCTCCAGGGGCCCTCGGCCGGCCTGGCCCGCTGCTGGGTGTCGGGCCCCCACACGGATGAAACATTATTTCACCTAACAGTGCCTTTTGGGGTGTGGCTGCCTGGCCTCCCCACTCCCTGTCCTTTTCCTCTGGTCTTCTGGACCTTCCTGGGTCTGAAGAGCTGGGGTCAAAGGTTGGATTTTATCTGTAGGCAGTGGGGAGCCCCTGGGGTGACAGAAGTTGCGGCAATTTTAAAAAGCGTGCTGAGGCTGCTGGGTGGGGAGGGAGGCAAGGGTCAGCAAGGGGCTCCGGCGGCCATCCGGGCAGAGTACCTGGTCGGCAACTATTCCAAGGGCCTCCAGCCTGCCACACACCACTCTGGGCACCAGAGACAGGGCGGTGAATGAAAGGGACCCAGTCAGTCCCTCGCAGGAGCTGCCTCTGTCGTGGCAGGTGGCATAGTGAAACGTGCTGAGTGAGCCACGGCAGAGGTGGTCATGTCCCCGGTAAGCGGAGCTGAGCCCCTGTGTCAGGGCGGAGGGCGGGGGGCTACTGTCTAAAGCAGGCTGTGCCCGGCCCCCAGCAGGTGACATCTGAGCTTGACAGGGGAGGGGCGCACACCGTGAGGATTAACTGGGAGAGGAGTTCTGGGCAGAGGGCACAGGCGGTGCGAAGGCCCGGAGGCCTGGAGTGTTCACGGAGTGATGGGCCAGAGGGGCTGGGGTGCGAGGTGGGGTCCAGAGAACTGAGCTGGCCTGGCAGGGAGGGCGAGCAGGACTTGCTGGTGGGCTGGAGCGGGTGTGGAAAACAGGTGGAGGGTTTGGGGCTCCCGTAAGTGGGTATGTGGGTCATTCTCAGAGCTGAGGAAGCCGTTACTGAGAAGGGGAGAAGGGGAAAACAGAGACAGGGCCTCTTGTTTTGGACCTAAATTGTGATCCAGGCCCTTCCCTGCCCCGATTCCCATTCTCACCAGGCCTGTGGACCCCAGGATGCATGTTTAGTGCTCAACCCTGCCAGGGAGGTGTTAGCACTCACAGGCGAGGACTTCCGGAGCCACTGGCCTGGTCGCCAGCTCGCACCCAAGCTCAAGAGCACTTTTCTTAAAAACAAATTTATACACCATTATTAACTAAAGTTGACATTTTATATAAGAGGTCACTCTCAGTGGTGTGCGTCCTGTGGGTCCGGACAGATGCTTGATGACGCGTGTCCACCACCACGGGGTCATGCGGAGTGGGGTCCCCGCCCTAAAGCCCTCCGTGCCCCGCCTGTCCACCCCGCCCTGTGCAAACCCTGACAACCCCCGATCTCTGTCCTGTCTCCCTCGTTCTGCCTTTTCCGGAATGTCGTAGAGCTGAGGTCGCGGCCTGCGGCCTCCTCAGACCAGCTTCTCTCACCCACTGATGCTCATTGACGGTTCCTCCCCCACCGGTCTCGGCTCGAGAGCTCACCCCTTTTCAGCACCGAGGAAGATCCTGTTGACTGGACGGACCAGTTTATTTGTCCACACGCCTCCTGAAGGACTTCCTGGTCGCTTCCAACTTTGGACAATTATGGATAAAGCTGTGCAGGTTTCTGGTGTGGACGCACATTCTTAATTCCACTGGGTACATCCCGAGGAGCATAACTGCTGGGCCGTGTGGGAAGACGGTGTAGAGTTTTGTAAGACACTGCCGCCGCCCCGTCTTCCAGAGTGCCCCCAACTCGGCACGCCCAGCAGCAGTGAATGAGAGTTTCTGCCCAAGGCACTGTTTTAAGAACGTTTCTCTTGTGAGGACCACACTGACCACCAGGTTTTAGGTGAATTAAAAAAAAAAAAAAAGAGAAAGAAACTTCATCACAATTTAGACGCAACAAGGACAAAGCAAAGTTAAAAACGCACACGGACAACAGCGGCTTTCGGTGAGCGCCTCGCGGGTTCCACCGGGCTGGGACGGAGAGCCTGGGCTGGCAGTCAGCTCCTGTTCCAGTTGGTGCTGCTGGATTGCAGTCCTGTCCCAATATTTGCTGCCCTGCCTTGCGGGAGGGTTCTGCACCACCTGCGGGTTGGGACCAGACTTGGCCGACGCGGTGTGCTCGGCGTGGTATTGGCTGCGGCTAGGAGCCGCCCTCGGGTGCCACCATCTTCCCTCTCCACCGGGAGACCCGCAGGGTCCCGACAGAGGCTGCTCCTTCCCACCAGGGCGGGACAGTCCCGGTCTGCAGGTGGCCTCAGCCGTCGAGGTATTTGTTATACAGCGTGAAGTACACTGAGCTGACCGCTTCTTTGAAGATCCCAACCCACTGTTTTAGGTTTCCAGGAAAGGCACGAGGGCCCGGTGGCCTTGTCAGGTTGTCCTGGATGCCTGGACGGGAGTCCAGAGACTATGGAGACTCCTCGGTGGGCACTAGGTCTGTACCGTCTCGTTTAAGGGCTGGAGGCCAGGTCATGGAGCTCGGTGGGGCTCCCCGCCCCCTCCGGCCGTCTTCTGTTCTGTGACTGCTTGTGCTTTAAACGGTGTCCGGGAGGTGAGGCAGAGAGCGGCCCGGGCAGAGGGGCTGCATGTGGACCCATGGTGTGCAGCAAATGTGCACGTTTGCATGGCTGGTGTGACAGGGACCCCGATTCTGCCCGCATCGCCGCGTGCCATGCCCATGTGTTCATCCCCACCGCGGGGATTAATCACCCTGAGCTTTCCTGGGGCAGCAGAACCGGTAACAAGCTTCCGAATGAATGAAACCCCATGCAGCCCCCCCGCCCCGCCCCGTCCCCTACCACCGCACAGTGTGGCTGGGCTGTCCGGGGCCCGGGCTCTGGAAGCCAGGCTCACGTCCACAAGCCACAGCGGACCGACCGTGTCAGTGGTGGGACTGAGGCTTCGAGTGGCTTTGTAGGAGGCTTGGCAGCCGATGGCTCAGGTGAGGTTTTCTCCAGGGCTGGCTCTCGGTGGGAGAGGGCCGCCTTGGCCGGAGTCCACCTTCCCCCGGCGGCCCACCTCCACCGACTGGTGGATGCGGGGGACAAAGCCCGGCCCCTTGCCTGGAGCACACAACTCCGAGCCGCCGCCCCAGGGCTCCCGGGGCCACTGGCCGAGAGCTGTGTCTCATCCATCTTCCCCCCCCGCAGCCTCTTCCCTCCCCCGCAGGGGTGTGCCCAAGAGCATCCCTGCCGAAGCCTCCTGCACACGTATGCACACATGCAGACACCCGGAGACCCACACACGGACGTGCATACAGAGACACAGAAACACGTTCACATGGAGACACACAGACACGCACACAGACAAATGAATACACACAGACACACATGTCCAGTAGTTCTTTTTTTTTCTTTGACAAAGGAGGAAAAACGTCAACTTTGGGACTTGGGCACAGACTCAAAGATGGAGCTGTGTGCCCATGGGCACCCCTAAGAAGGCCCAGTCGCCCTCCCCGGTGTTGTTGAAGCCCCGGAGTGAGTGTCTCTAGGGGTGGTGGAGACACAGATTATATCACTGAGAGACGCTCCCTGAAATATGAAATGGAAAGGCCGCGGTGGCCCGAGTGGTGTCTGCTTTGATCTTAGCTGTTGTCTGGAAGCCCTCGGGTGGGGGGTCCTCCTCGGGCAGCTTCCGTGTCAGGGGGCCCCGAAGCGTGACCACGACCGTGCTCCCAATGCTGGGGGCGTAACGTCAGGTGAGCACGGCATCCGGTACCTTCTCTTCCATTGGCATGAGAACACCTGTTCCAGTTATTTCTTGCCAGGTGAAAACTATCCGGGTGCTTTGCGGTTTAAAACAACGGTCTTGTTTGTACCTATGATGTTATGAGTCAGGAATTTGGGAAGTGCCGGCAGGTAGTTTGGCTCTGCTTTATGGGGCGTCAGCTGGGGGGCGTTGGATCGAGGTTGGGGGGGTCAACCTCCAAGCTGGTTCACTCCCACACCTGGCCTAGTGGACCAGCCGCCACCGGGGGCCTCTGCCCCTCCTCCTGGGGCTTCTCCACGGGCCGCCTTGGGCTTCCTCACAGCGTGGCTGCTGGATTCGGAGGCCACTGTCCTGGGAGCCAGGCAGGAGCTGCAACGGCTGCCCCCCCCCCCGCCTAGCCTGGCCATCGAGCAACAGCACCTCGGCCTCGTCCAGCTAAGCTGGTGACTTACGGAGACCGCCCAGGACCCAAGGGTGGACACCCCCGCCCTGCTTCTCCAGAGAGTGTGCGCCCACCTTGGCCACCGCGCCCCTCCTGGAGTACCCAGCGCGGGTGCTCCATCCCTAGCACGTGCTGGAGAGTTTCCTTCGGGACTCACCAACCAACGATGAGCTCAACTAAAAACAAGATTGTTTTCCTTTCGCGTGGATTTTCAGTAATACAGAAAACCAGGCCACTGAGTACTTCTTGGGTTTGAGCTGACCAACACCAGGAGTGGTGTTTTGCTCAGACATCAGAGCTGGGTGCAGTCCAGAGGCAGAGCTGTGCGCACGATCGAGCGCATGGACGGCACGGACGCCTCCTCTCCGAGACCACGGACACGGTCCCACGACGACACCTGAGAAGCCCTTCTGCCTCCTTTTGCTGTGTGCCTGCTTATTTATATACGCGTGCGGGTGTGTATGGGTCACACTGTAAATATATGTTCATATAGTGTGTGTATTATGCACACACACGTACACCGTGTATTACACACACACACGTACTGTGTATTATACACACACGTACTATGTATTACGCACACACGTACCGTGTATTATGCACACACATACCGTGTATTACACACACATATATACCATGTATTACGCATACACATACTGTGTATTACACATACATATATACACCGTGTATTACACATACACATACCATGTATTACGCACACACACACCGTGCACTACACACACGTTTACTGTATATTACGCACACACATACCATGTATTATACACACATGTATACTGTATATTACGCACACACACATACCGTGTATTATACACACACGTATACTGTATATTACGCACACACACATACCGTGTATTACATACACGTATACTGTATATTACGCACACACACATACCGTGTATTACACACACGTATACTGTATATTACGCACACA
>NW_022589719.1:36253283-36351937 GCF_004348235.1 Phoca vitulina
TATTACACACACGTATACTGTATATTACGCACACACACATACCGTGTATTACACACACACGTTTACTGTATATTATGCACACACATACCGTGTATTATACACACACGTATACTGTATATTACGCACACATACACCGTGTATTACACACACATACTGTATATTACGCACACACACATACCGTGTATTACACACATGTATACTGTATATTACGCACACACACATACCATGTATTATACACACATATACTGTATATTATGCACACACACACATACTGTGTATGACGCACAGCACACACACATACATTTACATACTTTCTTTTCATTAACTTTGTGGCTGATTTTAAACTTACCGAGCACTAGTTACAGTATCATTGTACCTCCTTGAAAGAATCCTTGTGGGAGCTCATCATCATGCACAGAGTTAATGGAATAGCGCGTGGGTCCTGTGTACTCACTGGCCAGTGCTGACGATCATTAACATTTTTCTAATCTTGTTGATTTGTTTCATCCCTCCAGCTTTGAACTTTTTTTTAAACTGGATCCCAGACCCTGTGTCCTCCCACGGGCGGATCTTTCCTTGCAGCAGGAGCAGGCCTCATTCTCGCAGGTGCAGCCTGGACCCGCGGCGCCAAGGCGTGCGCCCTTCCCTGCCTTCCGTGCGCCGCCCCCCAGCTTTGTCCCGGAGCCATGCCTTTCCACCTTACTCCAGAAGAACATTGTTGGCTTCCAGGGAAGGCCCCGCACTTTGTTTGAAAATGACACAAATCGGCTGCCGACCTCATGCCACGCCAGGTTTCCCGAGACCCCTCGCCGGGGACCCTTCCAATGATGTCCTCACCGCCCGGAGGGCCCCGCTGCTTTCCGGCTGCTTCTGTGGCACGCTGCTGTGGTGGACAGCCCCTGTGTGTGGAGGCCGTCCTACGGTTGCCCCGGAGCCCTGGCGTGTCAGCCTGTTGCTGCTTTTCAGGACCTCTTTTGAGCCATTGGCCCATCTCTGGTGACTGCGATCATATAAACATGGAAGCGTCACACGGACACGGACCGATGGCAGAAGGCACGTCTGCAGAGCTGATGGGCGGCTGCCCGGCCACACCGTCTGGCCCTTAGGACCACAATGGGGTCACACGGGTGGTGCGTGTGTGGACACAGATCGTCCCCCTTCCCCTTGAAAGTGCCATCTCCCTGCGGCTGCTTCCCAGAGGGGCTCCTGGGGCGCAGTGGGGCAATCATCAGGTGGTCCTGGGGACCCGTGGGCAGGGGCTGGGGTCGGGGTCGCTGGTTTGGGGCCAATGTAGAAAACAGGCAGGGAGTTCGTACCAACTCCAGCTCGGGGACTCCAGGGGGTCTGCCCAGCTTGTTGGGGGCGGGCAGCAGGGGCAGGGAAGCAGCAGGCGTGGGGGGAGTTGGGGGTGCGGGTGGGGGTCATGACCAGCACTGGCTGTCTTCTGGACTTCCCCCTCCTTGCTGGGCTCTCACCCCGGGCCCTGCTGGTCTCTCGGGGGTGGGGACCCTCCATGGTGAGGGAAGCAAAGCTTGAGCCCCCTCCCCTCTCTGAGCCTCAGTTTCCCCTCTAGGAAAGAAGAGCTGGGGCCTCTGAGCTCAACGTTCTTTGGGTCTCTGAAGCCCACGGTTTGAAATCCATGCCCCTCTGCGGCTGGTGCGGACCCCACCCCATGGCCCTCCTGGATTCAGGCTCGGAAGACCTAACTGGCCCCTCTAGTGGGAGAGAGCCCCCCACCCTGGAGCTCTGGGTCCCCGTGGCTTTATTTGATGGTCACGTGGTTTATTACCTAACCCCGGCACCCCACTCTCGGTCCTGAGAACTGCCAGTGGTGGTGGAACCAGGATAGCAGAGGCCAGAGTGAGTCCACCTGTCACCTGCTGTCCACTGACGGAGGTGGGTCAGGTGCCGCTCCCCCAGGGAGCACCCAGAGCAACTGACCCACAGCCTCGGCCACGCCATTGCCTGGCTCTGGTCCTTGTGGGAGTCTAGCTGTGGGTTGAGAAAAAGGCGTGTCTGTCTCCTCTCTTGTCTGGTGCAAATCTCCCTCAGCCACTGCTTTCCTGTGCCAGGAGATCCCTTTTTGGCCTATTATACCCCAAAGGGGCAGGGGCTGGGACCTGTGTGGCAGCACCTGGTTCCCACTTGCCCTGAAGATATTCCTATTGGTGCTGATGGTTCTTTAAGCCCAGAGCCCTGTGTGTGAAAGAGAGAGAGAAAGAGAGAGAGAGGGAGAGAGAGAGAGAGAAGAGAAAGAAGAGAAGGAAGGGAAAGGAGGGAGGGAGGAGGGTAGGAGTGAAGGAAGGAAGGAAGGAAGAGAGAAGGAAGAGGGAGGGAAGGACGGACGGAAGGGTGGCAGGAGGGAGGGAAGGAAGGAAGGAAGGAAAGACGGCAGGAGGGAAGGAAGGAAGAGAGGAGAAAGGAGAGAGGGAAAGAGAAAGACACCATTTCAGTTCTGTTTGTTTTTTCTTTTGGTGGCTCCTTTCAGGGGTTTTGCTTTTTCAGTTTTCACTTGCTGCTTTGGGGGCTCCCGGAGACCACTTAGGGAGCAGCCTCCAGCCCCCCACCCTGCTGGCTCTCACCCCTCCCGTGACCCCCGGCTGGCCCCCCACACTCCCCTCTCCTGCCCCCCCAGCTCACCCCATCAGGGAGGCAAGATGAGCAGTAGCCCCGGCTCAAAGGGGGAAAGCCATCAGAAAAACGGGGCACATGGGTCTTGGGGAGGCAGATCTGTGTGAGTATCTGGGGAGAGACCGGCATCCCAGGGAGGTGCCTCTTGGGGAACCTCAGGCTCAGGCCCCGGCCTCAGGAGAAGGTGGGGAAGGTGGGAGGAAACGGGGCCGTTGGGCGGCCGCACGGGAGGAAGCAGAACCGGCGTCAGGGCGGGGCCGCGAGGAGGAGCCGAAGCCACGCAGCCTGGCTGGTAGAAGTCACTCGAGGTCAGAAATGCCCAAGCAGGAAATGAGATGCAACTTGTAAAAGACATCAAAGGAAATGGAAAACATTCTTCTAATATGTCATGGAGAAGGGAGGGAATGGGGAGGATGCGGCCCTTTATTGGGGAGGGAAGGGGAGGGGAGGGGAGGGGTGGGAGGAGATGGCACCAGATGATGAAAATCCACAGAGCCGGCGACCTGCCGTGGAAGCCAGCACCTCTCGGCAGCCAGGAGACCCCAGACACAGGTGGGAGCCCTCCGGACATGCCCCTCCACCTGGCACGCCGGAACCACCCCAGCTATGCTACTCCAGGGTCAGGGAGGCCTCCTGGCTCAGGGTGCACGCTTGCGGGCCACCAGCACGGGGCCGGCGATGCCAAAGACCTGGAAGCTGAATATGTGCCCTTTCCTGAAGGAAACACTAGCTGATTTGGTGTGCCCACACTTGCAGATACCCCAGAGCACCCTACTGCCAGGACACGTCCAGGAGCCTGCATCTAGCCCCCTCCATGGAGAGGCAGTGTCCGTCCAGCCGAGGGGGTGCTGTGCTAGAGAGAGGAGCTGGCCTCGGCCCCTGGCCACAGCCAGGAGTCACCCCTCCCCCTCTCAGGTCCAGGCGCATCTCCAGTGCCCACCTGAGTTGGCTGTCTGGAGTGGGGCCCTGCTCCCTGACTCTGTGGGCTGTGCCCCCAATGAGCCTTTGCTGCTGCCACATCTGAGCGCCCCCCAGGTGGGAATGCAGACCTGGTAGTAGCTCCTGACCGCTTTCTGCCTGTCCACCTTCCAGGAAAGAGATTTGTGGGGAGATAGGAGGCTCCATCACACGAAGTGGAGGGATTAGTGGTCAGAGCCCCCACTCCCCAGGCCTGGGCTCTGAAGAGTGTGTGCCTTGGAAAAGGCTTGCCCCGCCTCGCCTGACCGCCCCCACCCCCAGCCGGGGTCCACGAAGGTGACCACAGGCTCCAAGCTGGTTTCTTCATGATGGTGCTGGGTGTACCTGTAAGCATGAGGAGGTTAGAGCTGCAAATTCAGGCTCCTGAGAGTGTCCCTCTGTTCAGCTGAAAGTGCCAGCCCGTCCTCTGAAAGGGGCAGTGGCTAGGCAGTGCTGGGGGGGGGAGCCTGCTGGCTGTGGCAGGGACAGGCAGTGTCAGTCCCTGCTTTTAAGGGTTGACAGGTCCCCAACTGGGCTGGGCCTTATGTGGCCAAATGGGGCTGAGACCATCAGCCTCTGCAGGGTGGAGCTGTTTTCTGGGGCCCTGGGGAAGCAGCTAGGAGCCTGCGAGCCCTTCTCCAGAGAGGGTGCTTCCCCAGCTCCCAACACCATAAACTGCACCAGCAGTCAAGGCTGGGGTTCAAAAGTTCAAGGCTTTGGTTCAAAGGCAGCCGAGTGGGCACCCTGAGCCCGGGCGGGCGGGCAGCCGCCTGCTGGGTGCGTGGCCGCGCGGGCGCCCTGCGGAGGGACCGCGAGGGAGGGTACCGGCCACGCGAGGGGCCAGCAGCCCCGGGGCGCAGGCCTCCAGGGAGGGGCCGCAGCTGCACACGGGCGGGCGGGAGCGCAGCGGTGCCCGGCGGCGCGGCCCGGGACTGACGGCGGACGCGGGGCGGCGGGCGGAGCCTCCCCCTCCGGCTGCGGCCGCTCGGCTCCCGGGTCCGCGGGGAGGGGCGGGAAGGCAGCTGGACGCGGCGGCGATTTATGGGCCTTTCAGGCGAGCAGGTGCCTCCTCAGGCCGCCCATTGTCTCGCCGGGCTCACAATGGGGCCGCCGCAGCCGCAGTGCCGGCCCCCGCCGCGGCCCGAGCCCTGCACGGGCGCGATGGCACCGGGCGGCGCGGGCCCGCGGTCCGTGCGCCGTCGGTGCGTCTGTCCGCGCGGCCTCCGTGCGCTTGGCGTTGGGAGCAGGGCCCGCGCGCCCGGCGTCCGTGCCTGTGCACAGCCCGCCTGCCAGGCCTGCGGGGACCCCGCGCGCCGACGGTGCGCCCTTGGCCTTGGCGCTCGCTCCTCCTGCGCCGTCGGGCACCCGGCTCGCCTGGCTGGCACTGCCCGCGCCGCTGCGTCCCGGGCGCACACACAGGGGCCCATTCTTCCCGGCTCCGCGCAACCATATGGCAAATCCACGTCGACACAGCAGCCCCCGCTCATTCAGGCGCAGAATGTCCCGCAACAGGGAACAATCACAACTCTGTTCGCCTCTATTATGGATGCGAACGGGCGAGAAAAAAAAATCATTTAACTCCAAGAGATAGCCAGCTAATTACCAACCATATGTGAGCCCGGGTTCAAAGCGGTGCCGAGGAGTTCATTCGGAATCGGGGCGACTTTATTAGGTATAGAAGACAGATGTCCCGACAGCACACGCATCACAGAAAATCGTGTCAGGGAGTTCTTGAAATGTCCGGGAGAGCTCTTTAAATATTAAAGACCCTGCCTTGCTGATGGGCTGGGCCGGGGTCCTCTGGGAGCCCTGGGCCCAGGAGCGGGACTTAGCAACAGCCACTGTGGCAGACGCTGGCCCTGCAGGGGAGGGGGGCTGGGGAGGGGTCGTCCACCTCCGCCCCCTCGGCTGGGCTGGGCTGGGGCGTCTGACGCCTGGGCTCAGGTGCTCCCGGCACCCCAGGGAAGTGCAAAGGGTGCCTCCAAGGACCAAGGGCTGGCTCTGTTGGGACAGCGAGGCCTCCCCACCCCCCAGGAGCTGGAGGGAAGCTGCACTTGGGAGGGTTTGGTGACCCAGGCCCAGGCGGACTACCTGGGCTGAGCACACACTAGGTCTTCCGTGGGAGATGATTGAGTGAGTGAGTGAGCGAGTGAGCTGGTGGCAGCCTACATGACAGGAAAATCCCTCCGGGAGGGGTGGGAGTGGGGACGATCGGGAAGGAACAACCTCCTGATTTCTTTACCAAGAAAAGAGCTTCTGGCCATGAGCCTCATTCTTGGAGGAAGGAAAAGGGAAGGCGCATTTGAGAGAGAGAGAGAGAGAGAAATCTTGCTCTGTTTTCCATGCAATGCAATTATGTTCCAGCTTTTTCCCCTTGTTATTCTTTTAAGCCAAATGTCTGAATAAAAGGATTATTCCCCCACCCCCCCAGGACCGTGGGGGCCACTGCTGGCCAGATTAACCGCCCCCATGGCTTCCGCATTTCTTCTATGAAAGTAAGTGAGGTCAGCTGCCATTCATTGTCACAGCATATATATTTGAAAATTTAAATATTTGAATCAAAGGAAAAAGGGGGATTTGCATTTCTGCCCAACGCGACAAGCGCGTTCCGTGAACACCGCACAATGGAAACGTTTCAATCGGAATGAATTGTCTCCTCACAGGAGGATTCTGGATAAAGGCGCCCAGCGCTTTCCCTTTTGTTTCTTCCGCTTTTGTTTTGTGTTGGTGTTTTTCTTTCCTCGGACCCACTCCAATCCAGGAGGGTGTTTTCTGAAACTTGGTGGCTGACTTTGGTTTCGAGGACATAAAGAAACACGGAGAAACTCACAAGAAACGTTCACATCAGAGGCCTCTCTGGCACAAAAGCAAAATTTAATTGAACATGTGCGGGGGGGAAAAAGAGATATGGGGACTCCCAGTGCTGCTGGAATGGGCTAATCAGCTGACTCCAGCTAGACTGGATGCGGCCGCTAATGGAGCCCCCAGTGGGCGGGAGGGAGGCCCAGCCCTGAGCCCGGCTTGGCCCTCCAGCTGGGCCTGATTCTCCAGGGCACCGAACCTCGCAGCCAGCCACCTAGCCAGACTCAAATTCCCACTGTCCCCAATTAGCATTAGGGACACACAGCCGTTGGCTCTCTCTGCACGTGGCTTTTTTTGTCTTGGCCTTGGGAAATGGCATTTTGGGGGACTCCCCGGTTTTGAGATGTGTCCCTGGGTATTGACATGATGCTTCTAAAGGAGACCAGCTGGGAGGCGGCTTCATGCACGGAGTCAGAAAAGGTCTGGAAGCTTGGGTACGGGTGTGGGTTTCTGTTGGAGGCCTGGGATGTGGTCTCTTTGTCCACCCTGACTGCGGGGGTCTGGACATGGGTCCTCCCTCCCCTCTGTCTAGCTGGGGTCGGGTGGACACTGGGTATAGTAGTCTCCTAGGGCAGCTGTAACAGTCCCACACACCGAATGGCTCACACAACAGAATCTACTGTCCCCCGTCCTGGAGGCTGGAAGTCTGAGATCGAGGTGTTGGCAGGGCCAGGTCCTGAGGCCTCTCTCCTTGTGTGTGGGCGGCCGTGCTCTCCCTGTGTCCTCATGGGGTGGTCTCTCCGTACGTGTCTGTGTCCTGATGTCCTCTTCTTGCAAGGACCCCGATCACACTGGATCAGGGCCACCCCAGTGACCCCCATTTTACCTTAATTTCCTCTTTAAAGGCCCTCTCTCTAAATGAGGTCACATTCTGAGATACTGGGTGTTAGGACTCCAAGGAAGGAATTTTGGGGGCACATATCTGTGTATAACACTGGGCTTCCATCTTGGGCCTCCTGCCCTGAGACCCAGGGTGCCCAATGGTGAGCTGCCCTGTCCAGGCCGCTGGCAGCCTGGTTCATTCGAGAGTTGGGGCTGGGGGTTGGCTCGGTGATTGGGCTTCATGACTAATACAACCTCCAGGGCCTCCTACATTTCAGAGAGGCCTCGGCGGCATCTGGGGACTGCCCCCCATTTTGGGGCACCCCGTGGACTGGATATTCTCCTGGAGGTTGCTGTTTCACCCGCCTGGCCCCCCCACGCACACTGAGAATTGGGCCCGGCCCCCTGCACGGCCACCCTGTGGCAGCCAACCCCCAGCCCCAACTCTCGAATGAACCAGGCTGCCAGCGGCCTGGACAGGGCAGCTCACCATTGGGCACCCTCCTCCTCGGTCTCTTGCACCTGGGCTCTGGATTCCTCTCCTTTTTTCTGTTATCACATTCGTGCTTTTTCTTCTCTTTTCTCAAATCCACCCCCACCCCCAAATTCCTAAATCCAAATAAAAGCCCAGTGGGGGCTGAAACATGATGTAGAGTTCACAGCTCTGCAAGGTGACCTGGGGCTGGAGCCCCGACGACGTTGACCTCCGTTCTTGCGGAGGTGTTGCTGTGTGACCCACGCTGGTTTTTTTGACCTCTCTGAGCCTTGGCTAGCCTGCTTCATGGCCAGCAAAATGCCGGCCTGTCCCACAGGCAGAGAGAGAAGGACCTAATGAAAATGGCTGAAAAAACACTCCAGGCATTTAAAAAATGTCACGTAACTGCAAAATAGTAACGACAACAACAATATACTTTGGAGTTTTGCTGGAACCAAGGGCAGGTCCGAGTGGGATTTGGCACGTAGTGGGCCTGTCCTGGCGTCCCTCCAAGAGGCTTTAATTACTGAGGCACACCCAGGACTCAGGGGGTCCTGCCGCCAGACCCCCGTGCAGGGCTGCCCCCCTCCCCACTGGTGGGGCCAGCTCACAGTCTGGTGCTTTTTATTTTTATAATTTCTAAAATGAAAATAGCCTTGTATTTTCCCTGATTGTAGAAATATACGCTCATTGTAAAAAAAAAAAAAAAAAAAAAAGCAAAAAATACAGAAATGTATAAAGAAAAAAGTAAAAGTTCCTCCAGATGGAGTCTCCTCCCCGGAAAGAGTCATGGATGACAGTTTGGGGCTTGACACAAGTTTGAGACCCACACTTGCTCTTTAGGTCCAGGGTTCACATTTTAGTACATATTTTAAAGCTTTAGAGTAAATATAGGTATACACACATAAGTTGTTTTAATTTCAAAATATTTAACCATGATGGGAGGGTTAAGAGACCCATAATGCGAGTGTGGCAAAGGAGCAGACGAATGTTCAGGAGAAAGGCTTCAGTGAGGCTGGTGACCGTACAAGATGGGAGAAGCTGGCTTCCGTCTTAGCAAGTGAGGCGAGCGCCGGATGTGCCCAGGTTCTGGGCGTGGGGGACACTGCTGTCGAAGAGTGGCATCAGGAACGGGAGGAGACGCTGAGGCTCCAAGGAAAGACACGGGAGTGAAGACCCGGCGACCAAAGCCGTGGGTCCTGGTGGTCAGCTGGCTGGTGGGGCTGCAGGTCCCAGGACACCGTGCAGGGCTGCGGGGCTCAGCGGACCAGGAGGAAGATGGAAGTCTCTGGTTCATGATGCGCCTGCAGGGGGTTAAGACCACACCATGTTTGTCTCGAAGGGGTCTATAAATCCTGTTTGAACTGTTTCCTGGAAAGAAATGAAAGGGGAAGGCTGAGGAGGGCACCTGTTATTTCCACACTGATAGGAAACGGTTTCCATCCCACGGCCATGGAAACTTCCATGGTGCATCCTGGCTGCGCATTTCCCACGATCCTCCCCCTGCCCATGGCTCATCCCTGTGTTGGCACAGATCCTCGGCAGGCGGGATAGGCAGCAGGGGTCGGCTGAGCCCTCTGGCCCCAGCCTGAGTGGCAGCAGGAGTCCTCGTAACGTCTCCCAGAGGGCCAGGCCGTGCTGGATGCTGGGCACCCCTAGGGGAAGGTGCTGGGTGGCTCCCCCAGGGAGCCAGGTGAGGGAGGTACCCGGGGACTGCTTGGGAAGAGCAGCCCCTGAAGGGGCCCCAGGTATCCAGGAGGAGGTGGAGCAGGGCTGGAGGGAAGGCGCTCCAGGCGAGGGGCTCAGCGGCCGGGCGGCGCCAGGGCTAGGCTGGCGGTGACTGGGGGCTTCGGACCTGGCCAGTGGATCATCCCTTTGCCTGAGCAGGTTACAAAAATACAACAGAAAATGTGAGGGACCCACGGGTCTCTTTTCTTTCTACTGGTGGCTCCGGCCTGAGTTATGTGTCAGGACTCTGTGCCGGCCGGGAAGCTGACCATCCTTCTGTCTCCCGGCTGGTGGTGGGCCAAGTCCCTCACCCACCAATGCATAGGCTTTCCAAGTGTGTGGTGGAAATGCTACAAGGTCACCGAGGGACCTTTCCCATCATCCTCTCATTCATTCATTCTCTCATTCACTTATTCATTCTGTGCAGACACTCTCCTGAACCCCAGAGCCCCCGCCCTCAGGCCAGAGCCGCTCTGGGCACAGAGCTGCGGGTTGGGGGGGCGCATCCGAAGGCACACTGGGGCTGGCGGCGGGGGCTGGAGACAGTGCAGGAAGCGGGGCTCACGCCCCTCCCCCCCCAGGTTGTGCACCCATGGCCTGCCCCATTCCTGGGTCCTGAGGGAGGGGCGTCTGCCGCCTTCCGGTTGCTTCAAGCCGTCCCAGGACCCCGGCTCCAGTTAAGAGTCCCTGAGCCCGCCCGGACTTACCAGGCCGCCCCCAGGGGCCGCCCGCGGGTGAGGGCTTGCAGTCCTCGGGAGCGAGGGCCCCCGGGCAGGGGTTCCGTGGCCACCCCGCCCGCCCCTCCCCCGCGCCCGCAGCCCCCACCGCCCCGCGCGTCTGTTTGGAGAAGAAAGCGGACCAATTTGTTTTCATTCAGAATCACTTAAGATCCCATTTTGGAGAAATGAAAAGAGAAAAGCGCGCTTCCCGCGCCCGGCCCGCTGGGTGCCCGCTCGTGCCCGGCGGCGCGCTGGGGGGGGCGCCCCTCCCCCGCTTCCTCCTGCCCCCTCCCCCCTCCGCCCGACCCCCCTCCCCACCCGGGCCGCGGCTCCCGGCCCCAGGGCAGCCGGCCTGCAGGCCCCCGGCGGCCAGGCCGCGCTCATCTGCATGAAGCGCACACTCGCGGCCCATCTGCAAAGGCGCAATTAAACGCGGGGGGCGGGGGGCGCCCGAAATTAGCATTTCCGCGGCCATCTGGCGCGAGGAGCGGGCGCGGGCCGGACAAAGGGCGCCGGGCGAGGGGAGAGGCGAGTGTGCCGCGGCATTGACCTGCAAATGAGGCTTTGTCAGCGCATTAAAGCTGGCCGGACCCCCGACCCCGCTCCCGCCCCCGCCGCCCGGCCTGCGGCTCCTCGCGGCCCAGGCCCCGGCCTGGCACCCGGAGGCCTGGGGCGGCCTGCGCTGCGGAGCACCCCCCACAACCGGGCCGGATCCTACCGCGGGCCGCGGCAGAGCCCCGTCGCTGCCCCTGTCATTGCCCCTCTGGGCCTGTCATCACCCTGCCTGCCTCCTGGCCAGCGTGCTCTGGCCTTGCTGGGGGATCCCCGCTGGAGTCCTGGCGGGTGGGCTGGGTGGGGGCCAGGTGTGGGAAAGCCTGCATCGCGGAGATAGTAAAACCTGGCCCCCTAGCCACCCGCACAAGTTTTTGGTATTTTCTCCATGGTATTTAATGCCCCCAATCTTTGAAACCCATGACTTTCAGGGTGGTTTACAGGCCTTCCAAGTCGGGGGCAATCTCTGGCAATGGGCACGATGCTTTTCAGCCTGGTGACCAGGGCTCCGGCCACAAGCCAGGGCTCATTATCATGAGGCTCCTTTCCTCGCCACGGGCCAAAGCCTCAAGAACTCAAAGTGTGCGAGGGGGTACCTGAGGGGGGTGGTGAGACTCCGAGAACACTCAGTGGCACAAGGAGGCTGCAGAGAAGGCCAAGGGTGCCGGAGGCGGGAGGCAGGACCGGGAGCCCTGCACACAGATGCCCGGGTCACTGGTGGCCTCTAAGTCCCCTGCACTTTTGACAGTATTGCTCAGACTCGCACCCTTCAGGGTCTAGGGGTGGTGTGAGGGAGAGGACGGCGTGTGCCTGTCCCTCGGCCTCATTTTCCCCAGGTGGACAAATGGGAGTCTTGGTGATCCTGTTCCGGGGATGTCCATCTGTGACCACTGTCCTTCCTCCCCTTCAGCACCAGCTCCCGGTGTGTGGAGGGAGCCCCTGGCCCAGCCTGAGGGCCATGGGGAGGTTTCCCGCAGGAGGAGGACCTGAGGGGACAGGGACGGCTGTCCATCCCTGGGTCAGCAGGTGGGGCTGGGGCCTGGGCTCCTGGTTAGGGTGTATGAGGAGGATGCTGGAGACGCAGGGAGGGGCCGAGTCGTGAGGCTGTGCGTGCTGGATGGAGTCATGATTTTGGGGGACCCTCAAATGTCCCCCCGTTAACAGTGGCCAGAATGTCTGAGACCTCAGGGCTCGGATATGGCCTTCCTCAGGTTTTCCTTCTGGGGTGCTAATACCATCAGCAAGAGCAAGCTGAGCAGTCAATAACACGCCAGTGAAAATTCATCTGCCAACTAATTTTCTTGGAAATTAGGGGTCCAGGGACTAGTATGTAAACACTGAGCCCCTGGGACGGGAGCGCTCAGACTGGGAGGGCATGGTCAAGCCCGAGCTCCCTGCCCTGCAGCCGTCCATCGGGCTGTGGGAGTGGGGGCTCGGGGCTCTCCCACCTGTCATGTGGCTGAGTGACGCTTGGCCTGGTCGGTGGGCCACGCGTGTGCGGTGGTGCAAAGGTTTCTGGCCTGGGAGCCATGTGGGACTTGGGTGGGGCATGTTTCCACCTGGGCCCTGCATTTTTGCCATGTACCTGGGTTAGAGTAACCCCCTCCTGCCCTTATCACAGGGGTCCTGGGAGTTACGGCGCCTGGGGCGTGGTGACGCCTGGCACTCAGGTCTCCTTCGGGAGCTGGAATCTTCATCAGACAAGGTTACCTGTGTGAGGTGCCCGGAAAGCAAAGTCAAGTCAGCCGTGATGGTGTTGAGGATGGTGGCCCCATCTATGCTGGGTCTGTGCTCGGGGCCTGCTGCACAATACCTGTTCTTCCAAATCTCTGGGGCTGTGCCCCTGGGGGAGATGGGGTGCAGAGAATTTCAGAAACCTGCTCTCCTGATACTGCCTTCAAAATTCTACAGAAGTGGGATGTGGGTAAGGGGGGCTTTGGGGGTGGGTAGGCCTGTAGGGGGAACCCTGGGGGCTCGTGAGGGACTGCAGCGTAACCGGTGTGTGGGGAGGGGGCTGGAAGTGGGTGGACGGCAGGCGCAGGTGTGCGCCCTCTCTCCGTGGTTCCTGATGGGCAGCTCCCGTCCCCCAGGGTCAGGTCAGGTCCAGGCCCAGTGCCCAGTGTTGGGAATGGCCACAGCCCCCTGCTCTTTTCCTCAGGAGTCTGCCAGCCCAGCTGAGCTGGCTTCCTGCAGATTGGCAGTTCAGAGACAGATGCCCAAGGATGCTCTCTGTTAGGCAAGGCCTCTGTCATTCACTGAAGGAGCACTGCCATCTTTAGGGGAGACCGGCAGCAATGGGCACCATGGGCTCTGAGAGGAAGCCCGAGCCACATTTGTGGCCCTTCGGAAAGGCTTCACGGAGGAGGGGCCCCGTGCCCTGGGCTGCGGTGAGTGAGTAGGAGTTTGCTAAGTGGAGAAAGGGAGCTCGGGCCGATGTGGAGGGTAGTGGTGGTGGTGGTGGTGGCACTGGGTGGGGGGTAGCGCGGGAGGAGCCGGGACAGCTGATGATGGGTGTGTTGGGAGCGTGGGGGCTGGGCCTGGAGACCGGCCTCCTCCTGCCCTGGGTTTCCAGTCTCTGCTTCCTGCAGTGGGCTGAGCCGATATTCATGCCTGCTAGCTCCAGGACTAGCTCTTTTCAGGGTGACCAGCCGTGCAGAAGAGCTGAATGACAGGCAGCTCGTGGCCCTGCCTTTGGAGAGCAGGACTGTGTCTGCGCCGTGTCCTGGCCGGGGCTGGATGCCGGAGTGGGAGCCGGCGACAGCCCAGAGGGCGTGCCGATCGGGGGCCCTCGCGGTAGAACCTGGGTGCCCCCGGCTGCCGAGGAGCGCAGGACGGCACGGACGCCCCCGGGGCCCGAGCACACCTCCATTTCCCTGCTCGCTCCATCCTTCTCTTCCTGCCCGGCCCGTGTGTGGCCGGCCGGCCAGAAGACATGGCTGCTGGAGAGCCTTAGCTGGAGCTCTGCTGGAAGAGAGATGACCTCCTCCCGCTTGGGGGGTCAGCTTGGCCTGGGGCTGGGGTCCATGAGATTGCTGGCCACACCCAAATGCGAGGTGATGAGAGACAGACGGGCCCCAAGTCACTCTGGGCCTCGCCTGCAGGAGCGGGAGAGCAGGGGTGCGGGCCACCTCTCTTTGCGTATCCGCTGGCCTCCTAGACTGCCCCCCACAGCTGGCCCACTTGTACAAGAGGTTCCAGAATCTCTGTCTCTGGGGTGGGAGGCCGGCTTCCACAGACCTCACCCCTCCCGGGGCTGTTCACGCCCACTCTCCTCCTAGGCTACCTCTTCCAGTGCTCCTTCGCAGGGGAGCCCTGGGCAGGGCGAGGGGCAGGCCTGGGGAGCCAGGCACACCTGGTACTACCCCACTCTGCTCCTCATCTGTGTAGGAACTTGGGCAGGCGGGTCTGCTCCTCTGGCCTTGGGTTCCTCATCCATAAAATGGGGGCAGCAAGGCCCGCCTGATGTGTTGGGCCCAGGCAGGAGGACTGTGTCTCTTAACACTGGGTTTGGGGGGTCCCTGGGCTCCCCCCGGCCCCGGGCTGCCTGCCGTTGTTGGTGAGGCCCTCGAGGTGGAGCGGGGTCTTGCCTGCTTCTGCACTCACCTCACACCTGTCCTGGGACCCCCTGTCCGCAGCCGTGGCCCCCGACAGGCGGTCTGAGCAGCACTGGCTCCTGGCGGCCGGTGCCCAGGGAGGGAGGGCCCAGGTGTGGGAGGCGGCCGCCAGGTCAGGCCAGGCCGGCTCCGGCACGGGTTGAATGGCGCTCTGTCCTGCCGCCTGCGCCTGTCATCTGCCGCTGGGATTCGGTTTCCTGGAGCTGGTGCGGCTGCAGGTGGATTCTGTGAGGCCGGGTGACCTCGGAGCCTGGAGCCCGAGTGTCTCTGAGCCAGGCGGGGGCTGGGGGGTAAACAATGAGGCCTTTTCCCGGGGGAACGGGGGAGCAGGCAGGGGGAAAGCAATCTGCCCGTGCCTCAGGCCTCGCGGGCTGCTGCAGGGAGAGGGGCTGCGGGGCGGTGGTGCCAGGCCTTGGCAGGGGCTGGAGGGAGGCTGGGCCAGCCGGGCGCCGGGCAACCGAGGCCGCTTGGATGCACGCGGGGTTTTGGGGAGCGTTTTCAGGGCATGGCTCTGCCTGCTTCACCTTGAGGCTGTCGGCAGGGGGGAGATGGGCAGAGCTGGGGGAGAGGAGCATGCGACCGGCCACCTGCTGGCCTCTGGCCTCCCCACGGCAGCTCAGGTTCCGCAGAAGGTGAGGGCAGGGACAGCCCTTCCCGCTCACTTGGTGGGAGGCAGGGGTGCTCCGCGGTGAGGAGGCGGTGAAGAGCAGGGGATGGGGACTCAGGATGGGGGTGCTGGGGCAGAGCTGGAAGTCGCAGGCAGCTGGGTCCGAGGGATGTGGCTGGTCTCTGAGCCGGAGTGGGGCGCCCTCAGCGCTGTGGCCACTCTCTGCGGGCCTGCAGGCTGCCCTGCCCCACGGGCCGACTAGGGGCGGAACCGGGGCTGGGGGGCCCCGCTCTGGGAGAGCGACCGTGGCTCCCGCGTGTGGGTGGGTGTGGGTGTCCCCCAGGGGGCCTCAGTGGCCACAGCTCAGAAACAAGTGAACGCCCACTGGTGGGGGGTGCTGACATGGTTACGGCGGGTGGATGGGGGAAGGTCGAAGGCTCCGCAGCCTCCTTAGTCCCACAAGGAGAAGGGCGGTGGCAGGACAGCCCGGGTCACAGGCCGCTGCAGGTGACCCCGAGCCCCAGGCACTCCCGCGTGAACTTGGACCCAGGGGCCGCTGCTGGGAAAGTATGCGTCTGCTCCTTGGCCTCCTGGGAGGAAGGGGCGGGTCAAAGGAAAAAGAGTGGGCTCTGAAGGACCCCAGCTGATGGGACCTCAGGGGGCTGTGGGCCTGAGAAGTCACCCCAGAACATTCAGGAAGCACCTACCGTTGGCCTTACTGAGCCCAGGCAACCACGTGGGGAGGGACACGGTCTCACCCACGTCTGACCGACGGGGAAACCAAGGCACAGAGGGGTTGCGTTCCTGGCTTCGGAAGCTCTGAACCCCTTCCCTCAACGTCGGACGGCTGCTTGAGCCTCAGTTTCCCTTTCTGTAAGTGGTGGTTCTCAGCTGTTGAGGATTGGGAAGGGATGTCTCTGAGCTGTCTCCCAGGAGGGGATGGTCGGGATGGCCCGGCGCCCACTGAGGAGACGGGCAGCTTAGTGTCGGACGCGGAGTCGTAGGTGAAGCAGGGGCCCACAGGCCCGGCGCGCAGGGCCGGCCAGTCAAGTGGAAGGCCCAAGTCGATTGTTGCGGCCTTCTTTTCCTCTCCAAAGGCCTTTTGACGAGGTCCTGTGGACGGGAGAGCGAATTTGATTAAGACCCTTTGAAATTACTTAATGACATTACCCACCGTCCCAACGACCCCCTTTAGAAAGCTTTTCTCCAGGGGCCTCCCGCCTCCCATTCCAGGACGGGCCCTTCTCCCAGGCGATGCTGTGGACCCTGGGGCCCGCCCAGGCCCCAGCCCATCAGCGGTAAGGGCCTCCGCATCTCCTCCCCCTCAAGTGCCTGGGGCAGCCCTACCCCAGGCCCAGCCTCTCCCAGCACGAGCCTCCTCTCCCTGGGCCTGCCGATCCATCTCCGACCTGTCACCCCCATTGTCCTTGCAGAGGGGCTGCGGCCCCGCCTTCTTGGGAGTGGGCTGAGGGCTCCCTGCGTGCGGGTCCTCTGGTCCCGGTGGGGGTGTGCCGGCCTGGGGCTGAGGCTGACAGGGAGTGTCCCGTGAGTAGCTCCATGAGGCTTCGGATGCCAGGGCGTCGTGGCCTTGCTGTGGGGGCTGCTCAACCCTTTGGCCCCTGGGCCCCTGCTGGCCTCCCCTGACCGTTCCAGAAGAACGGGATGGAGAATAATGAGGCCCTAGGCATAGCGTTAGTCCAGGCGCCGCCCGGCAACTTTGCTGTTCAACGTTGATTTGCTGTCGAGACTGGTACCCGGGGAAGGATCTGCGGTGCCGAGGTGTATGAGGGCACATCCTGCGTACCGCGGCCCATATACACACTCCTCCCTGAGCTCAGGGAGCTCTCCTGCTTGGGCAGGGGCCTGCTATGGCTTCTCTTTCGCTCAGGGCCCAGCAGGCAGCTCTGTGAGGTTGGGACCAACTGAAGCTCAGAGACACCCGGGGCTCTGCCCAAGGATGCGTGGCCAGAGAGTGGCTGGGCCAGGACGGGAACAAGAGGATCCATGGTCTTTAGCTCTAGTGTTTTCCTGTATCCCCACTGCCTTGCCCCACATCCCTGCGAAGACCATTCTTGCACGTGTGTGTGTGGGTGTGAAAGCTAAGAAACAACCAAAATGAATTCAGTGGGGTTTGGTAGATTTTATCAGCTGTCAGGCTTGTAACAGTTTTTTGAGGCTTTGGGGTGGGGGTTGGGATGTTCTTACATGCAGGAGCAATGGCAGCCCTGTTGGAACCAGTGGGCATGACTTGATGGACGCCCTGGCACGTGGCTGAATGGGGCAGGCAGAGTGCTTCCTGGCTTCTTGGCCTACATGGACCAGGGGAGGAGCTGTGTTCAAACCACGGTAATTCCCTGCATCTTTTTCTCGGACCTAGCCTCTCTGGCCTTGCGATCTGACCCGAGAAGGCCCCTCTTGTTTGAGCTGGTCTGTCCCTCCCTGCCCTCAGGCTTCCTGGCCTGGCAACAGACTTCTCTGCCGCTGGAAGTCCCGTTTCTTCTCTGGGGCTTTTCCAGTGCAAATTCGTACAAGTAAGTACCACATCAGGCCAGCTTGGCCCTGGGCCTTGGTTTCCCGCTCTGCACTGGGGGGGAGGACCCATGTGCCCCAGGGCTTCTCTGCTCTAAGTACAATCCGTGCACCCCCGAGCACCCCCAGGACCCCCTCACCGTGTGTTTTGCCACTTCCTACCCGCTTCCTGGGGCAGTAGGCTGGGCAGGAAGATGGGGCTGCCGACAGGATTGATCCCGGCAGCCCGGGTCTCCTGCTTTGATGTTGTTCAGAAAGCTCACATGCTTCCTACAGGCTAGAAAGCAGGGGAGAATTTCGCCGAGCCGGGTGCGGAGGGGGCTGGGTGGGAGAGGAAGAGGTGGGGGGGTTCCGAGGCCGGGGGCGGGTGGGAGTCACTGTGGTGTCTAAGGGATATGCTTTCAACTCCATTCTGACCCCCCCACCCCCCTGCAACCTGAGTCCACACCCAGGAAGCAGAAGGAGGCCAGACCCTGACAGACACCAGGATGGACCTGTTGCTTCTCAGGCTGTGGGACCACTGCCCAGACATGCATGAACCCTAAGCCTGGAAACAGGTGAGGGCTGAGAGGGTGTAGCTCTGCCTGCAGGGGTGGGCTCTGGGCCAGAGGCTCAGAGACGACAGGAGGGGCTCTGAGGTCCACCCTGCGGCGAGCTGTCCCCTCTCCACCTTCTGCCTCGCTAAGGTGCTTGGGGCGCTGGGGACAGTGGGAGGGATGAGGAAGCAGGGAGGCCTCATCCTCAGGAGGGCCAGAGGACAGAATCAGGCCCGGGAGGTCATGGAGGGACCTGCTGAGAGAGAAGGGTCCGGGGCTCAGAGTGGACCCCCACCCCCTGCCACCGGCTGGCACCTGAGGTCTGGGCAGTGGGGGGTGGTGTCCTGGCCTCAGAGGCCTTGGGACGGGGCAGGGTGGTGGCCCCTGCTCTGTCGTTGGAGAAGATCCTTTCTCAGGCCAATGTCTCTGGCTACTGCTGAGAGCCCCCAGCCCACCCTCCGTCCAGGCCTGGTTTGCTGGTGCTGGAGGTAACCCCCTCCCCCACACCGGAGCAGGTGAAAAAACAGCAGCTGGCTGGTGAGGTCGGAGGTCGCCTGCCTGGGGGCTCCTGGGCTGCCCAGCGGCAGGGCCCGCTCTGCCCGCCCGCCAACACTCTGCGGCACAATGGCTTGGAAAGGGCCCAGGTGGGGGCTGTCGCCGTCCAGAGGGCCCCAGCCCCGGGCTCCTGGCACTCCGAGGTCAATGGAAACTGGAGCTCTGTTTGTCCAGCTCTGTGGACGAGCACACTCCAGGCCCAGCTGCCAGGGATCCCTGGGCCTCGGGGGCCGCAAGGATGGGGCCAGGGCCAAGAGGGGGTGCCACCCTTTCAGACCCCCAGTGAGCCACTGGGGTCCAGGGCTCGGAGGTGGTCCCAGGATGAAACCAGGGCATTGGAACAGGTAGGTTTCCGGTGAGCTGGGGAGCGCCCGCAAACCGGAGAGACTGGCTGTATGCTGGGAGGTCCCCGTCCCTCCAGGTGACCCAGCAGATGCCCACAGGAGGACGCTGGCTTGGGGCTGTGTGTGGGGCCATCCCAGGAGCCCCGGCCACATCTGCCTTTTGCCACCCCATCCCCCACCCCAGCTGTCCAGCCACACCAGTCAAAACACCTGCCTGATCGCCTCCTCAGGGCGCTGGGTGGTGGACTCCCTCCCCCGCGCGTCTATCACCTGGCACGGTGCCCTGCCCGCGCCCAGGCGAGCCTGCAGCCCCCCGCGGTGCCAGTAGCCCCTTTCCAGATCCTCATCTTATCCCTTAATTTAACTGGCACGTCCTGAGTAGCGCTGGGCGCTCCTGGGGGCTGGCCTCCCCTTGTGGTCTGAGAGTCCCAGGAAAGCCTCTGGTCCAGTGGCCTGCTGGTGGGCACAGCTCCTGACCCCGGCAGGGTGGGTGTTGCCGTGCCCACACGCGGTTTGGGACCTGACACAGGAAGAAGTGGGAGGTTGGCCTGGCCAGAGACTTGGGGGCTCCTGGTGGGAAATGCCAGGGGTGGGCGGGCAGGGCTGCCGCTCCCAGGGCCTCGAGGGCCAGCTTGGGCGCAGGACCGGGGCAGCGGGCCGGGGTTGAGGACAGCTTGCTCTGGCCTCCAGCGGGGGCCTGGGGTCCAGGAAGCTGCTCTGAGGGCTCATGCCGGCCGGGCAGGAGGGGTGCGTCCGGCCCCCGGGCATCTCCCAGGCTGCTTGTCTGGCTGCCTTTATTAAGCACCTACTGTGTGCCAGACCTGGGCCTGGAGCATCCAGGTCTTATCTCCCATCAGCCCCTCCCGCACACTCTTTGGAGGGGCACGGCTACTGTTCCCATTTGACAGACGCGAGGTGGCAGGAGTGAGGGCCTGCTTTGCCTCTCTGCTCCCGGCCCGTGGCCTGAAGACTGGGAGAGCCTCGGGTTGGGCCGACACGGGCCGAAGACACTGGCCCCTGCGGCTGAGCCCAGCGCCTGTGAGGTGCCACCCGCCCGCCCGGCTCCCGAGGGCACACCGGGGGGGAAGGGTGGGGGCTGGGGCAGAGGAGGGGGTGCCCCAAGAAGCGGGCAGCAGGGCAGCCCCCCCAGCCGGCCCCACCCTGTTACCCCAGCAGATGCTCCTAGCACCCATTGGACACCGAGCACCTCAATAAGGGGGCCCAGTTTGGAGACTGTTGGGCCCTAAGGCCGGGCGCTGCGGACAAATACTCATGGATACTGTGAGCCAGGCAGCCGCGGCGGGGCCCACAAAGGGGCTGGGGGAGGGGGCGTGCACGGCCCGGGCTGCACTTGCCGCCGTTGCCCAGGCGACGGCCCTCTCCTGGAGAGGTCTGCTGGGCCATTGTCCGGGGCACACAGGACGTGTCATACACCAGATGGCCGTGTGCTGTCTAAGTCAGTTATCGGGGGACAGAGTGAAGGAATGCGGCCGGCACGGCGGCCCGGGGCACCATCTGTTCCCGCAGACCGCGGGCACCGGGCGGGCACGGAGCGCCCGGCCGGCCCAGCCCAGCCTCCACCGCGGGCTTTAATTAGCTAATTCCATAATTGGGCTTTATTTCAGGTAAATTGCATTTCACACCCGAGAGGGCCACAATGGCCTGTCCAGGAGTGAAGCACTCGGGGACTTTGTGTGCAGTCGATAATACGGGAAACAAAGCCGGGCTGGGTGCAAGGGCCGTGCCCTGCCCAGATGGGCGGCCCCGCGCCCGGCACACCGAGGGCCGGGGGGCCGGGGGGCTGGGGCGCCACCGCGGAGGGCCCTGCTCTCCCGCCAGCCGCTTCCTGGGGTTTCCACAAATATTTACCCAACAAGGAAACAACAGCTTTTGCCTTTCCAGTAATTGTTGCCCCTGCCCCTCCCCCGGTGGGTGCAGGCGGGGGAGGCCCCAGGCTCTGCGCCGCCCCTCCTGCTCCCCTCCCCACCCCCCCGCCGCGCCCTGGCCAGATACCCAGGCCCCACGGTGGGAGCCCCTGGGGGGCACCGACCCAGTGGGGCTCAGCAGAGCGGGACCCAGGGCCCTCCCATCCCACTCCGTTGGGATCCTGGGTTGCCTGCCTGACACAGGCTGCCAGGTGCTTCCAGTGGCCTTGGGACGGCCCCGTCCTCTAAATGTCAGCCGCCCCCAGCCCTGACGGCCTGGGCTCTGGAAGGGGAGCAGGGGGGTGAGCAGCCCCAGGGGGACCGAGGAGCAGTCAGGTGGGTATAGCGGGCTTACCCACCCCCACCCCGGCCGAGCGTGCCCGCATCTGTGAGCTGAAGGGGAGAACTTGGCTGGGGTGCCACGCTGAGTGCCGGGGTGCCCACGGGGCAGGGCGAGGGCGGGCTGGCTCTCCCCTGGCATGTGCCTCCAGCCTGCTTGAAGCTGGGCAGGCCCAAGGGAGCTCCTTGTTACCGATGGGGGAAATCAAGGCCTGGAAGGGGCAGGCATGTCTGTGTGGGGGCTCTGGAGCCCCGGCCACTCCCTGCACCCACCCCCATAGGGATCCTTAAAGATCCTGGAGGGTCTGGGGCCTGGACATGCCCCACCGCCACGGTAGAGCTCTTGGGTCCTTGGTCAAGGAGGGGCCTGGCCTGGGAGGGGCAGATGGAGAGGCCAGAGTGTGCCCCTGACGTGGTTATCCCCCAGCACCACCCCCCAGCACCCCTAGGTCCTGGCAAGGTGCCCGCCTTCCCCAGGGGCTCAGGGGCTGCTGGGAGATGGGCAGTGACCACATCTTGACCACATCAGGTGGTCAGATCTGCCCCAGGGGGAAGCCCCGGGACCGAAACAGCCCCGATCAGGAGGCATGCCAACCTGGGCTGGAGGCTTTGACTGGATCCACGGCCTCAGGGAGCTCTCTGAAGCCCGGCCCCCTTCTCTATGAAATGAGTTCCTATTCAGCAGCCACCTGGACACCTGCCTCTAAGGAGGCTGTGGGGGTCCTGTCCACCAGGCAGGAAGGGAAGGTAGCTGGCCCCGGGAGGAGGTAGGGGACCCAGATGCCCATAGGTAGTCGGCAGGGGAGGGCAGGGCCCTGTCCTGTCTCCACCAAGCCCTGGGGCCCAAGAAGTGAGTGTGGAGCTGGTGTGAGGGACGTGGGCCTGGAGGACAGGGTCCTGGAGCTCTACCCCTGATGCGTGTCTGGGGACAAGGACCTCGCCCATCAGCCCAATCCCCTCGAGGGGTCCCAAGGCCTGGAGGGGGCTGCTTCTGAGGAGGGGCTTTGAGCTGGGCCACAGACCACAGAAGTGACTTCAGTAGTGGTGAGGGGTGAGGGCAGGAAGAACATTCCAGCAAAGGCGCCAACAGGAGCAGAGCCTGGAGGGCAGGCCATGTTTCTGGTTGTGTTCTTTCCCTCTGCTCAGCTCTTGTGGGCAGAGCTGAGTTCAGTGTTGGCTACAGGGCTGGGCAGTAACGGCCTGGCCTCAAGGTGCTTCTGGGTCCCTGGGGCGGGGGGTGGGGGGCTCTTTCCCTTCCCTGGGCCAGTGCAGACGGCAACGAAGGTGCTCCGGAGTATTGAAAGCTGGGATGGCAGCTCCGCAGGAGGACGGGGTTGTCCCAAAGATGGACCGCTCCCTCAGGAATGAAGGCAAGGGCAGGCCCGAGACCAGCTCCATGACTCCACGTTTATTAGGAAAAGCGCCACAATTAAGAATCAAAATCACACTGTGAAGCTCATTAAAACAGATTCCAAATCACCACAAATTATTCTGATTTCTGTGAGATGTGACGCCCAGGAGGAGCCCCTGTCTCGTACAGGGATCGTGACACCCTTATGCCCGCCCCCCGCTCAGCAGCCGGCCGGGGGACGGGCCGGTTCTGTGCGTCTTTCTAGCTGCTCAGACCTGGTGGGGAGCTGAGTTGGGGGCCGCGCGCAGGGCAGGGGATGGGCAGGAGAAGCTGCCAGTCCACAGCGGGGGACAGTCCACCCCCATGGAGCACTCTGGGCACCATGGTGGGCCGGTCCCTCCTGCCGGACGCTGTAGCCTCAGGGTCCCCTCCGTCACAGCCCTGGCCCTCTGAGCCAGCGTCTCTGCGGGGTGGAGAACACGGCCCAGGCCTGGGGCCCTCTGAGCGGGGCCCCTAGGCCTTGATCATGGGCATCCTCGGTTTGGCACGGGCTGGGCCAGCCCTGCCCTGCCTGCCTCCTCCCTGGGTCCTGGGTTCGAGTCTGAGGGTGGGGTACCCGCGGACCCTGTCCCGACCGTCCCTCTGTCTCCCCCCCCAGGAAGTCCCCTGGGGCCTACCAGGGTGGGCCTGCACGCACCTGTGCTGTTTCTTGATCATAGGTAGGCTGGACCAAGGGCCTAGGATGCCCGGCCCCCCGGGGGTCTAGACTGAGCCCTGCCACTGGGTCCCAACTGCCATACAAATGATGTGGGGGCCATGGTCTCAGAGCTGAGACCCCAAACCCAGCCAAGTTCTAGTACCCGTTGGCTGGAGTGGCCTCGGTGACTCCTCGAAGTGCAGGCTCTCAGGACGGCGTGGCCCATGGGGGGCCCGGGGCCTGGGAGGGAGGGGCTGCTCTCTTGGGCCTTCGAGGAGGTGCCGGTGACCTGTGGGGTGGGGTGCCCCTGCTGGGTGGGAGGTGGGCCAGGCTGAACAGCTCCTCCGGCCCTGCCCTCGCAGGCCTGGGGCTCCAAGCCCCCATCAGGACCCCTCGTCGGGGCCCCTGCGGGGCACAGTCAGCTGCTCATAGGTGGGCAGGGTGTTGCTGGGCAGGAAGAGCTCGGGGCTGATGGTGCTGCAAGGCTGCAGGGCCTGGGCCCCCACCTCGCTGGGGGGCCGGCCGCCCGGGGGGCCGCCCTGGTGCAGGGAGAGAAGCTGGTGAAGCAGGTCTGTGATGAGCACCAGCCTCTGGTCCAGCTGAGTCACCTGTGGAGACAGGAGCAGGGGTGAGTCTCGGGTGGGAGCAGCCCAGGCGTGTGGACGGCCTCCGGGCCTGGGCTCGGCGAGGGCTGGGGCAGGGCGGGTGCCCAGGGAGCAGGCCCGAGGGTCCCTGCACACATGAGCCGTGCACAGGCCTGAGTGTGCGGGGAATGTGCGTGCGTGTGTGCCCCCCTGCGTGTGTCTGCACTTGCAGAGACCCCCCTTCTCCTGTAGGTGGACCAGGTGATTCCTCCCGGGAAGGGCTCGGGGGTCGCAGGGTGGGGTCCGTCTTCTGCCTGCCCCTCTGCCCCCCTCCCAGCGGCATCACTGTCTTCCCGGTGAGTCCCACCCAATCAGGACCCCATCTGCACCGATCCCCCAGGGGTCAGGCCGGGGCGCTCTTTCTGGCCACGTGGCCCAACCCCCTTTTATCAGAAGCCTGACCCGCTCTGAGCTCTGGGGCTGCCGATGGGGAACAGAGGGGTTCACCCTGGGAGACTGGAAGCAAACCCGGGGGCAGCATGGGCCGGGGCCAGCAGGTGCGTCCCCCACAGCGGCTGCCGGGGGCTAGGAGTGCGGGGGCTGAAGGCAGCCCGGGGCAGCGCAGGGCGGCCCGGTGGGCCCTGGGTCGGGCGCTGTCGAGCGAGGGCCCCCCCCGCAGGGAGTAGGCCAGCAGAGGGTGTGGAGCCAGCCAGCCGTGAGCTTGTGGGGTCCAGGCATGAGCCGGGGTTGCAGGGCCTTGGGGGTGACTCCTTCCCGGGGCGCGTCAGAGGACAAAGCAGGCCCTCCTGCTGCTGCCGTGGGTGCCCGGAGCGCCCGGAGGACGGGGAGCAGTGCGGGAGGGAGAGGAGGAGGCCGGTTCTACCTGAGCGCTCTGTCCGGGGCTGCCCGGGGCCAGCCTGCTCCCCGGGACACCCCTGGGCCCACCGCCGGCCGCAGCGGCCCTTCCCCGGGACCAGGCAGAGCTGGGTGCCGGCTGCACTGCCCTGGGGAGCCTGCTGTTGGGCGAAGTGGCCCTAAACCCCATGAGGGCTGGAGGAGCTGGGTCCCCAGGGTGGCCGGCTCCAGAGGTGGGTGTGGCAGCCGACAACCCTCCAGCCCGCCACAGACCTGAGCTGCAGGGGAGGGGAGGGGAGGGGAGGGAGGCTGGCAGGAACAAGAAGAAAAGAGGGGTCTCTCCTGAGGAGCCAGAGGAGTCCCTTACCCCGAGCCCCTGTGCCAGGCAGGGCAGGATGGGGGCCGGGAGGAACCCCCGTCCTAAGCCCTCCCCTTCTGTTGGAAGGGCTGTCTGAGGGGGGCTGTGCCCTCCCCAACCCAGGCGATCCATCTCCCCAGCTTTGCAGGGCTGAGGCCGGTGCAGTCTCTGCCTCCGGCCGGTGGCCCTGAGTCTGAGAACTACCTGTCTCAGGCCCCCTGGGACAGCTGCTCGTCTGAGGCCCCATCACCCGGGGCCCAAGGGGCTTGATCCTCTATTTTCTGGGATAAATCTGACGCCGGAGCCCAGGTGATCAAGGGAAGGGGTGCAGGGCTTCCCTGGTTTGGCTGGGGTGGGGCCTGGGGCTGCTCAGCTCTCCTAGCCCCCAAACTGAGACCTACACCCCAACCCACAGACACAGACCCTGAGGCCCCAGGAGGAGAAGGGCCTTGCACATGGTCACCGGCTGGGACCCCTGCCTCTCCCATTTCACCCCTGCAAGCCCCAACCCTGGGCTTCCATGCTGGGAAGACATGCTTGTCAGTCTGGGAGGGGTCAAGGCTGATGCAGCCGGACCTGGGAGGGGGTGAGGGTGTGTGTGGGGGGTCCAAGCTGAGCTCAGAAGGCTGGGTGGACACTCACAGTGAGCAAGGCAGGAGGGGACATGGGGTGGAGGGACTTGTCTGCGGTCACACCTAAACCCCACCCCTCTTCCTGGCCCGAGATCCCCTGGGGCCCCTTAGTTCTACTACCTGCGGGCGCCCTGGGAGGCCCCCGGGAGGTCACCTGCGCTCCCCGGGCCCTGCACACGGGTGGCTTTGAAGGAGGCACGTCCAGGCGTGGCTCAGTGTCATTTAACTGTGCAGGCCCCAGCTCGGGTATCAATTGGTTTGGCATTAATTAGAGCCCCAAATACATTACAGAAGAGAATTTGTGGTTTCATAAATTTTCACTCTACGGCACTTGAACATCTGTTGGAGCCCCCAGATGTGTAAGTGGGTATGGAAGCCTTTACAGGGTGTTCTCGGACAAAAAGGAAACAGAAGTGTGGTTGGGATGCAGGAGGGGTGGGGGCGGCTGGGCGCGGCCGGGGGAGGCGCTCGGCCCGTCCCGCCACCGGGCACTGTCCTGCAGGCCACACAGTGGCAGTCAGGGACGCAGTGAACGCCGGGGGGGTGTCAAGGCTTCCGGAGCCCTCCCAGCCTCTCCCCCGCTCCCTGCAGAGCTAGGCCCCCTCCTGGAGCTTGGTGGCCTAACCTGGTGCCCCCCCCGCCCCCCTAGGGCTGCCTTGGGCTCAGCTGCTGGCACTGAGTACCCCAAGTTTGCTGTGATTGCCCAGCCCCCCAGCCCCCAGCCCCCCAGCCCCCAGCATGGAGTCAGACACTCTTCTGCTCCGGGGCAGGGCATCAGGGTGGTCCCAGGACCCACGCAGCAGCTCCTTGGCAGGGGTCTCCCTCCTTCTCCCCGGCCTGTGAGCTCGGGAGGGCCCGAGCCAGGGTGACGGGCAGGTAGCTCCTGTTGGCCTCAGGCCCCGCTCCGTCACTTCTCAGAGAGGTGGCCTTGTCCCCCTCCCTTCTCCGCTTGGGCACACGGTGCCTTTCTCCGGCTCACACATAGGGTGGGGGCGCTCAGTGGCCAAACCCCAGCCGCAGAGAGGTGCGTCCACCTGGCGGGTGCCCAGGGGAAGGCAGCCCTGCACGGGGCCGCGACGGCGCTCCCCAGAGCCGCGGGGGCAGATCAGTTTTGGGGATCTTGGACCTCATGGTTCCTTGCAATCTGATAGAGACTGAAAGGACAGGGCCGACAAAGGGCCCTTGTTCCTCGCCTCGACTCACCAGATTAATAACCACAGACGACGCACGCGGCCCTCCAAGGAGAAAAAAGCAATTAGAGTAACAGCTAGCGAGAGGACCCCGGGCGGCTGGTGATCAAACCCGAGGCGACGGGGTTCCTGTGTGATGTGGTTATGAATTTGTTTTCAAAAGAAAATCTTGAAAAAGAGTCTTTCAAGGGAGATTTTTGCAGGACCTGTTCAGCCTTGATCCCGGCTCTCGACCTGCCAATGGCCCTGGCTGTTCCGGTGGGAGATGGGCAAGAGGGGGGCCCATGGAGGCCTGGGGCTCAAGGGGAGGGAGCCCCTGGCCCCGAGAGGCAGCGGGTGGTGCCCTGGCATCTGTAGGTGGGGTGGAACCTCCTCCTGGGACATCCCAGAGCCCTCTGCGGGGTCACCGGCGAAGGTCACCTGGGCCCTCCTGTTTGCAGACTGTCCTGGACCCACCTGGGCTGTAGGGAGTTGGGGGGTTCTAGGCTCAGGGCTGGGCATACAGGAGCCCAGAGCCCCAGCTAGCTCACCCTGGCACGCACACCGGGGACGTGCATGGTGACGTGGCCATGATCACTCAGCACGTCTGCATACTGGCTCTGCCTTCCCTTCATCCTCTACCTGCCCCCCCCCCCCGGTCCCTCCTGCAGGCCTCTGGCTCTCCCTGGCTCCCCCCCACTTCACAGACACAAGGGAGGTGCGGGAGTGAAGGGCCGGGGCATGGGGGTGCCGTGCGGCTGCCATCTGAGCCCATCAGACGGGTGATGCAGCCGAGGTCCGGGGAGTGCCTCGAGTCCCTGGAGACAGAGCTGGGGGCAGGTCTAGGAAGGGCTCAGGGGAGGGGTTCCCGGGGCCACCCTCCCAGCCCCCACTCTGGCCAGGCCAGGAGGGAGCCCTGAGGAGTGCTGGAGAGCTTAGGTCAGAGGCCCACCTCCCCTGGCCAGGGCCCCTGAGCCCCAGCCACACCTCATAGTCTCATGGGTGGGCGGTGTCACCCTGCCACCCCTCCCAAACATACAGAGCTCACTAGATGCCCCCAGCACAGGGTGGGACGTGGGGTCTGAGGAGTGAACTCTGATTGGTGGATAGGAGTGTGCGTGCCTGCCCCGTCAAAGAGCCTGGCCACACCAAGGGGTCCTCGGGCCCTGCTGGACACAGGAAGGGCTTGGTCTGAGAGGGGTGACCCCCCACCCTGGGCTGCAGGGCTGCTGAGCAGATTACAGGAGGTCGTCCTGCCCCTCCCACCCCAGGACTTCTGAGTTCTCTATCCCCATAGAATGTCATGCTTGTGCCCCCTTCCTGTGGGCATGGCCCTTGACCCTCACTCCAAAAGCTGCTGCCTGGTCAGGGAGGGTGGTGGTGGGGGTCACAGGGACCTATGACCTCTGCTCCCTGTGCCCTCCAGCCCATGCGGGTGACGCCGAGCTCCCACATCCCCTGAGAAAAGCCACAAAGGGGAGGGCATCGGCTCCGTCTGGGGTCTGCCTGCCCAGAGCCCTCCCCACTGACTGACAGGAGGGCCACCCCCCATCCTCTGACCTGGAGCACGCCAGGCTCAGGCCAGGGACGCACCCAGCACCTGCACGTGCAGCCCCAGGCTGAACTCAGACTGTGAGAACACAGCTTCTTGCACCCCCGTCTAGGTCCTTCCACCTCTCCGGGCCCATCCTGATCCTTCCGAAGTCTCCTCATCTTGGGAAAAGGCTCCAAATCTCAGCATCACGCTCGGCATTCTGTCTGTCGGCAGAACCTGGGGGACCCCTCCATGGCCAAGCCCAGGCTAGGCAACCATCCTCTCTTGCTGGGACAGGTGCAGTAGCCTGCCAGCCAGCTTCCCCGCCTCCCCCAACATGCTTCTACAGGCCTTTCCGAACACACGCCGGGTCCCGTCGCTGTCTTGCTCACACCCTCCTGAGCTGCCATCCCACTGCCGGAAGCCTGAGTCCCTGCGTGGTCCCCGGCACGCCCCCCCTTGGCTCTCTGGCCTCCCTTCCTCCCTCCTCATTTGCTCCACTGCAGAGCCCTCGGCTGATCCTCACACATGGTGGCCTTCGTCCCTGCTGCTCCAGCTGCCTGCACCAGTCACCCCCGAAGCCCCCCAATGAGGTCTCACCAGCATCGCTGACCTGAGGTCACCTCCCTCCCTTGCCACAGCCCTCCGGATCCCCCCGGAGCAGCCCATATTTTCTCCAAGACACCTGGTGTGTGCTTGTGTCTCTCACTAGAATCAGGCTCCACGAGCCCGGGGCCTCTGCCCTTCCTCGCCCTCGCTAGCACCGGGGGTGGGGGGGTGGGGGGGGCGGCGGACGCAGCCAGGGCTACACTGCCCAGCAGCTGGACTCCAGAGCCCCCCGGGGACGGGGAGGGGGCGCAGGGTGCCCGTCCGCCTGCCTGGGGCGAGCTGTCCCGGGATGTCCCACCCAGCGGGCAGCCGGGCCGGCCCGGAGCGCGCATGTGGCCCGCAGGTCCGCCCCTGGCGCTGGGCCTCTGACTCCTCAGGGCTCGGGAGCGCCCCTCCCCCACGGCAAGAAGCCGACAACAGCGCCCATAAATCACCCTTTCGTTAGGGCCCGTGGGGCTGGGCCGTCTTACAGAGCTGGGTATGAGTGGGAATAGATCACAGCGCTTCATAACGTCCTAATTTATGGCAGGAGACGGTGTAATTGTGTTTATGACTTTGTTTTAGTGCTTTAGCTCTTGGAGAAAACCCAACCGTGTTTCTAGCGGCAGAGGTTTTACTGCCAGTCCCAGGGCCGCCGCTCTGCGGGAACTTTCCACCCTGCGGCGGGGCGCGCACCCACCACCGAGGGGGCGGCCGCAGGGCCTGGTGCGCGGGCCACGGAGCCGCGGGAGGTTCTGGGGGTGTGCGTGGCACTGGGTCCGGGTCCGAGGGGAGGAGGGCTCGGGCACTGGACGGGCCGCCTGGGGTCGTGTCCGAGCCCGGTGACCTTGGCCGAGTCCCTTGGCCCCCGAGGCCGGCCGCACATGTGTGGCACGTGTGTGCGTGTGCGCGTACACGGGCTTTCTGGGGCACGGAGAACGTGCTGGAGAATGCACGAGCCGCCCCGGCTGTGATTTTACACAGGTCACCGTTCACTAAAATGTTCCCCGAGCTGCCGAGGGTGCGAGCGTGTCTACCAGGACCTCCAGGCCCCTGGGCCTTTGCACGTGCCAAGGAGGTGAGCTCCCCTCCACACCGACGATGCTGCTGGGACAGAGCAACTCAGAGGCTGAGCAGCACCACCCACCCCCCGGCAAGGGAGCTCTGTTGAATGCCAATGTCTTCTAACAGGGACTCATGGTCACCAACCCGTGTCCTTCCGCCTGTCTGCCAGGGCCCTCTGCTCGGGCGGAGTCCAGGCTAGGGGTGAGCCTCGGCTCAGCGGGGCAGGAGACGTGGCAGCCGCTCGTGTCTTGGCCCCAGGACTGGTGTCATGGTGGGGTCGATGACTTGGCACTTGGCTAAGGTGAGCGTCTCAGAGGCCGCAGACCGAGGCCCCTGTGCTAGCGTCCGTCCCTTGCATCTCCTGCTATCTGGGCTGCAGGGGGGGATGGAGGAGGCCACGCTATGGCAGGTGGACTGAGCCACTGCCGAGGTCAGCCGTGTCTCAGCTGGGTCCTCCGCACAGCGTGACCAAATGGCTGAGGACCTGGTCAGCGCCCCCGCCCAGGACCCTTCTGGAGGCCTGCCGGCGCCTGGTTGGCCCCCCTAACCACCGCTCAGGCGTGCAGGCTGCTTCCCTCCGAGAGAGCACCATGACGGGGAGAAGGTCCTTCCACCAGCCCCACAGACACCTGCTTGCTTGGGGGCCGCCTCACGGATGCCCAGGGGCTGCCCGGGAGCTCAGCAGTGCCTTGGTCCAGGCTGACCGTGGACAGGGGTCTCAGGGTCATTGCACCTGTGTTCACTCGGCCGGCACGACCTCACCCACCCTCTGCGCCCAGCCCTAGGACCTCCCTCTGCACAGACACCCCCAAGTCTCGGCCCCGGCTCTGTGCCCTCCCTGGGGCCCCAGAAGCTCGCCTCCACCGACACGTGGGCCTCACAGCACCTCAGCACAGCAGGTCACAAAGAGAAGCGCGCCCAACCTTGTCCTCCTGTCTCAGGGTTGGCGCCGGCCCTCCCACAGTGCAGCGCTCAGCTGGGGTCCCGCGGCGCTCCAGGGCACGTGCCCTGAATCCCACCCCTCTCCTCTCCTTCCCCGACACCCCAGCCCGGGCCACCCACATCCCTTGCCGGCACTGTCGGGTCTCCTCTCACTGACAGGCTCGGCTACCTCCCATTCAGCCTAGACAGCTGCCAGGCTGAGCTTCTCCCCGCTGACCTGAGCTAGCGCCCTCCGCAGGATTCCCAGCGGGTGCACCCAGAGTGCAATGTAATCTCTACAGCCCCCTCAGTCAGTCCTCCCGGACCCCCTTCTCTTGGATCCCGAGCACACACATCCCTCTTGATCCTGCCCCAGGGCCTTTGAACGTGCTCTTCCCTCTGCCACCATGTCGTAGAACCTCAGCTCAAATGTTGACCAAAAGCGGCCTTCCCTGACCTTTTCAGCCAGGAGCCTCCTTATTGAATCGCTCACAGTTCTATTCGTAGCTCTCACCACTCCCCAAAATGTCCTCATTTGCTGATTTGCTTGCTCGTGGCCCCTTCCACTCACTGAAGGCTCCTGAGGCCAGGCCTTTGACCATGCTGTCACTGTGGTATTCCCAGACGGTCTCCCAGAGCCTGGCATGTAGTGGGTGCTCGGTAAATACATGTGGGATGGAGTCAGTGCTCTGTGAATACTTGCTGGATGAGGAAGTGAGGCCCCCTGACATTCTTCCGGGGCCCCAGTGCCAGGCAGGAGGTGCAGAGGTCCTCCAAGCCCAGAGTGCTTGCTCCCTCCCTGGCTGACACTGCTGGCCAGGCATTTTCATTGTCATTGATTTATCAGGGCTCTTTGTATATTAAGGAAGTCTGTCCTTCCACACATACATCACAAATGTGTTTCCCTAGTGTGCTGTTTGTCTCGTGCAGTGGTTTATGGCAATCATAATTATTATTTTTTGTCTTGCTGCACAAAAATCTTACTTACTCGTTTGCTTTTTCATGGAGTGGGAGTTATCCCTCTTTTCCTTTATGGTTTCTAGATTTCTGTGCACATGTGGAGTGGCCTTCCCCATTCCAACACTGAAACATTTTTTCCTAGAGCTTTTTGGATTTGTACTTTACCTATAAATCTTTGATTGGCATGGGACTGATTTTGAACGACAGACCATTGATGTGCCACGTTTTACCGAATAACCTACCTTTTCCCCACCGAAACAGAATGCCCTTTTTACATGCTAAGCTCCTCATGTCTCCACCTACCTTGCGGTCCCCACGAAAGCATGAGTAATGGTGGCCTTATAACACACTCTGTTCTCAGCCATGGGTGCACGCCAGGGCCCTTCTCTCTGGAGGTGAAATCCCTCGGTAGATCCATCCCGGGGGCCGGCCGGAGAGGCTGTGAGGGAAGCGTGGACCAGCTCACCTGGACAACGCCAACGCCCTCCGCCCTTGGCCCCCGCAGTCTGAGGGATCTGGTTCTTCTGCTCAGAACTGGAAGACTGTCCTCTGAGGTCTGAACAGACATCCCATCATGGTGGCTGGGGGCGCTGTGTGGTCCGAGCCCATCACCCGCCTGTCAGCCCCAGCCTTGGGCCCCTGGTCTGTCCCCGCTCCTGCCCCGCAAGGAGCATCCTCCTGGGTTCCATGTGGCTAGTGCCCTTAGCTCGTCTGCACTTCTGCTGTCTCCTCCAGGAAGCCTCCCGGGTTCCGTACTGGAAGCACTGACCTGCCGCCCAGGCCCCGGCCTCCAGACCTCACACACCTGCTTCTTGCTGCCCCCCATCCCCTGCTGCCCCAGGATGAAAGCCCCGCAGAGTCTGCGTGTGCTGTGTTCATCGACGCAGTCCATACTCCTGGACCCTTGGCCCCCTGCCCTCCCCCTGGGCCTTCGCTGGGGCCAACACACCCACAGCCCCACCGAGCCCCACCGAGGCTGCTGCCCGTGGACTTCCAGTAACACCTGAGGGAGGAGAAGGCTCATGGGACATGGGGGGGTCAGTGGTAGAGTTAGGGGCCTCGGAAGGAGACCTGGGTGGTGGGGCCAGGACCCACAGCTACCAGGCGGGTGGGCTGGGGGGAGACCCTGGGTGGGGCTCGGGACTCCCCGATGGGCTGGGCCAGCCCCTCACCAGGCCTCCGGGGGGTCCTGCCAACAGAGGCTGAGCAGGGGCGGCCGCCCGCCCTGCCCACGTCCGGCAGCCCCAGGCCGGGCCGACGCAGCCTCCCTGCTCGGGGGGGGGCGGGCAAGCGGGAATGTAGGGCAGACTGGAGACGGAGGCTGGAAGCGAGAGGCCGTGTTTGTGTTGGCGGCAGGAGGCCCCACCGGCATCTGATTCCCCCCGCCTCCCCTCCTGCACTGCCCCTCTGACGGGCCTCGAAGTCCCGGAAGCCAGGGGGACGCCGGGCAGAACACTTTGTACCTGGAGCCAGCGAGCGCCTGGCCGCCTCCGCCAAACCCTGGGCTGGGTGGGAGGGTGACACCAGGCCCAGCGATGGCTGGCAGGTGGGTTCTATCTGCCAATGGCCTCTCGGGCCGGGCCCGGCCACCCCCACACCCCCACCCTGAGACCCCAAGCCCACCAGCCTCCTGGCCACCCAGCAGTACCCCCTTGACACTCAGCTCACCACCCACCCCACGCCGTCCTCACAGCCCATCCTTGCTTTGAATAAAGCCCCTGTAGGTCTCCCCGCTGCTCTCGGGATAAAGACACAGCCCCGCCTTGGCCACAGGGTCCCTCATCTGGGCCCTGTGTCCACCTCAGTCACGGCCCCTTCATGCCCCAGGCTGGCTTCTTCCAGTTCCTTGGATGTGCCGTAACTCTCCCTGCCTCAGGACCTTTGCACCAGCTGGCCCCACTTCCTGGAAGAACCTACTCCTCCGCCGAGCCCGCAGACCCTTCTCATTCTTCCGGCCCCAAGGGGAGGGTCTCTTTCCTGCTCCCTCCTGGTCCACCTGCCGGCTTCTCCCTGTTCTTCTCCTTCTAGCCCTGCAGTTGGCCGGGGTATCGCTTGCATTGTCTGCTTCCTAAACATCTGTCCTCCCAAAGCAGGGACACAGCCAGGCCATCCGTGACCCCTCACTGGCTGGGTAACTCTGGGCCTAACAGGGAGGGGACAGTGGGTCCATCCTGTAGTGTAGGGCAGCTGTGGGGGACCCATCAGAGAATGGGGGTCCATGAGCATGTGTCTGGGTCTCCTGGGGGCAGGGTCCACCTCCCTTGGACAGCCCCTCAGGCCTGTGAAAGTCTCTGGGGGAGAAGACCCCACTGTGTCCCCCGGCTCCCCAGCACCTCACAGCTGCCTCTGACCACTTCCCTGTCCCCCAACATTGGCTGCACCCCCAGCCTGGTGCACGGCTCTCTTGGACCACACTGTCTCTGCTCAGCCTGGGACCACGTCCTCTCTCTGGACACTTGCACCAGCCTCCCCGGCTGCTCCCCGACGGCACGCACCCCACCACCTCGTCCCGGGACGGCTGCAGCCCGTCCACCCACACCAGCCTCCAGGAGAGCGCCCGCTGTGCCCCCTCCCCGGCCCACAGCTCTGCCTGGCCGCAGTCCTTGCCTTTAGACGAGCCTGTTCACCAGGTTTGTAAGACAGAAGGACTCTTCAAGAACACTGTCCCCCAAAAGTGAAAACATTTCAAAGAAGCATCCTCTTCGACTGGGCCCACCTCCCTGGGTCCTCTCCTCTCCCAGGGCAGTGGCGCAGGGATCTGCCGTTTATCCTTGCAGCCCCGGCAAGGCCCCGGCTTGTGCACGTGGTGCAGAATCCCTCCGTGGCAGGTTTTAGCATAAATGGTAACGTGAGATACTGTGGCTCTCTACTTGCTTGTTTTCACTCAACGCAGGTTTGAGGTCGCCTTGTTGAAACATGTCCATGGAGCTGGCTCCTCAGGGCGGCCGCGCAGGGGGCCTTCCCGTGGGGCTCGGGGGTGTCACGTGGCCAGTGTCCCTAGCGGGGCGGGGAGGCCGAGAGCTCGGCTGATGACACCCCTGTGCCCGCCCCAGGGGACGCCGGGGAGGGGACTCTGCTCCGGGAATGGGTCTTCTGGGGGCCATGGCCAAGGCCATGCTCTGCAGTGGCCCTTCCACGTGGCCCCTGCATCTGCCCTTCTGCTTCCGCCGCCCCCTCCTTGCCCCTGGGGCTCACAGTCAACCCTGGAGCCACGACCCTCCCCTCTTGATGAAGGTTTCTGCATCCTTTATTCCTTTCCTGGGATGGGGCCTCCCAGTAGATGGGGGGGTCTCCTATGACCCTGGCTCCAACGTGTCTTCGACCCCCCCGACACCACTGACCCGTGACTGAGAACCTCTGTCCTTTAGCCATCTCTGTCACCTTCCCCATCCCGTAGCCTCCAGGAGGAATCACTTCTGCCTGGCCATGCAGCTCCCCAGCCACATCCAGCCCAGGGGTCTCCCCGGACTCTGCTGGCCAGCCCCCCTGCCAGCCCGCTCACCTCCCACCGTCTGCCGCCTTCCCAGAACCCTGCGCCCTTCTCCGCTCTGCCCCTCGAGGACCTGCAGGAGAGGAGTCCTCTGCCCTGGCCTGTCCTCGGGGCCGTCCAGCAGCTATCCGAGGCCGCCCCTCCGAGAGCACCCACCCAGTTTAGCCCTCTCTCCCCTCCCCAAATCACCAGCATGCCCCTCCCTCCACCAGCAGACACCCCATCCCCAACATCAAAACAAAGGAAGCCCTCTCTTGATTTTGCCATCTGTGGCCGTGGCCGCCCGTCTCTCCTGGGCCCAGGCCACAGACCCCCTGCCTGCTCGGCCGCCCCTCCAGGGTGTCAAGGCGTGTGGAACTCAGCGAGTCCTCTCTGGACCTGAAGTGTCTCCCAGTCTGCTCCTCTCAGGGCTTCCGGCTTAGCTAAGGGGTCAGGGCAGCGATCCTGGGGCCGCCCCGGCTCCTTTCTCTCACACCTGTCATCTGACCCAGCCCCAGAGGCACCAACATGGTCAAGGCTGGAGACCTTCGGGGCCCAGCAAATCCACCTGGAATCTGAGCCTCCTTCCTGTCCCCCCCCCCCCAGCCATGGCTCTGGACTGAGCCACCAGCAACTCCTGGATGCCACCTACAGTCCCATGGCCCCTCTTAGGCCCCAGGGGAAGGATGTTAAAATGGGAGCTCCCTATACCCTCAGTGCCAAGGCCAGGGTCACTGTTGGGGCCTTGAGGCCCATCACAATCTGGTCACACCTTCCTTGCTGCCCCTGCTGATTTTGCTCCATCCTTGTGGGCCTTCTGTGCCGGCTTAGTCCTGCCGCAGGCCCTTTGCTCCTGCTGACTATAAGGCAGGCTCTCGGCTCCACGAGCTTCAGGCTGCCTCTGCCTTCCTTTAGATGTTTACTTAGATGCCCCTCTCAGGACCCGCCCTGGCATGTCCATGACCTATCTGCTGCCCGTCCTTGGCACTCCTCACTGTTTTGCTGACTTGTCTCCTTTTCTGTCTCTGTCCACTGCAGACGGTCAGCTCCTTGAGGGGGGAGCTCCTGCACCGTTGCTCGCAGCTGCTAGCCCAGGGCCCGGCACATAGTAGGTCCTCAGGGAAGATGTGCAGAATGAGTGAATAACCAGGCCTGGACGCCAGAACTCTTCACAACAGCTCCAGGGAGGGGGCGACCAGCGGAGGGGCTGAGGCCTTGGCCTGCGTGAGTGTGCCGGCACGTGTGCGTCTGTGTGTGTGAGCATGCACACACACAGGCTTCCACCAGAGCTGGGCTGAGGGCCGCGCTGGGTGTGGACGCTGGGGGAGCTGGCACCCGGAGGATTCAGGGGTGCTGGCAGGGATGGGGTGCTGGAAGAGCTAGGTACACACTGGCCTCCCTCAGTCTCCGGGGGGCCCTGCCTGCCCTCTAGGGGCCGGGGCGTCCGGCCTCACTGCTTTTCCCGCCTTGGTCCTGGCCTGGAGACAGCAGTCCCATGACTCAGCAGCCCAGGGCCGGGCTGCAGCTGCGGCTGACCTAGACGGGCAGGCAGCCCCCGGCCCCCGGGCCCCCGGCCCCCCAGCCCCCGGGCCCCCGGGCTGGGACCCAGCACAGGGCCGCTCCCCCCACCCCCACTTCCTGCTCACGCTCCTAGGACAGGATTCCTTGAATCAGTCTCCCCTGAGGCTGGAACCAGGTTGGAGGCTGGGGCCCCAGGGCTCTGGGCTGGGGTCCCAGATGGGGGCTGGGTGGCCAGACCTGGAATCTGGAATCCGGCCCCTTTCCTGGCACCTGGAAGAGCCTTGTGGGGAGGGAGACGTGGGACGTGCCCGACGGCAGGGCTGAGCCCCCTCCTGGAACCTGCCTTCCTAGGGAAGTCACGGGGGTCTCCTCCCCTGTAGGCTCAAGCCCAGTGTCCTGCCTGGAATTTGAGGCCCGGCTGGGGGCTTGGGTATGCCTTCCGCACCTCGTGGAAATGACCGTGCCCTCCCCAGCCTGTTCCCTCCTGACTTGTGAGGCCCAGAGCCCCCCAGCCTGCCCTTCCCCTGCCGGGTGCTGGCTCCTGGGGCAGCGGCCTCGGCATCTCAGGCAAGCCCCGCATCCACGCTCTGGGTGGGTGCAGCTGGTGCGGCCGCCCCGGGCAGATCCCTCGGAGAAGCGGCAGCCCCAGCAGAGTGGGGAGAGGGCCTCCCGGAGGCTTGGGCTGGGGCGGGAGTGCACGAGAGGCTCTGTGAGGCCTCCCACATCTCTAGCTGTTTCTCCAGCTATGGAGAACAACGAGGGACCCTCCAGGGCCCCCTGTCCTTTCTGTCCTGCAGGGCCCCCTCCGTGGCATCTCAGTGCCATGCCCAGCACCCCACCTTCTACCTTGCCCGTGCTCTGCCCACCTACCCCCTTCAAGTCCCTCACCCTTCATGGCTGGGCTTGGGGTGGTTCCCACATCGCTGGGTCTGGGCACCTCCCCAGGACCCATCTCACGGGGAGGTGCGGGTCTAGGGGGGCCTGGGTGGTCACCTGCCCCAGCCAGGCATGGTAGGTGCTCCGTGTCATGTGTGGGGCTGGACCCGAGCCTCTGCCCACCCCCAGCCCAGGTGCCCAGGCCCCGGGGCACACGCCCTGTGGCTAAGCGGGGGTGCTGTTGCGCCCTGCCCCCACCCTGAGACCGACCGTCTGGGACGTGGGTGAGGAGGTGGGGGAGCAGGGTGGGCGGGCAGGAAGTCGCTGGGGCTCCAGGCCAGGCCCCGAGTGCTCCAGCCCCATCTGGACATATTTGGCAGGTCCCGCTCCCTCTCTGCTCCCAGAACCCCTCCTTCCCAGGCAGGCGGACATTCCCAGCCCTCCCTTCCGTCCCTGCTCCCTGGCCCACCTTCCCCACTGCTGCCTGCAGTCCCGCCCTGGGGCCCCCGCTTGTAGGTCACACGGGCTCCCCTGTTCTGTGGCGCACAGCCGAATGCCCCGTCACCGGTCCGGGCCTGGCCACGTGCAGACGTGGGACATGGCCCTTGGCCGCCTTTCCCAGCTTGTGCTGCGGGCTCTGTAAGACAGGAATGTGAAGGGATGCTCCAAGAGGCGACGGAGGGTCAGGTCTGCCCGCCCCGTGACCTGCGCCAGTCTCTGACCCCCTGCACGGCAGCCTCCCCCTGGTCACGGGGACAGTAGTTTATGTTCACAGTCCCTGGCCAACAATACAGTGCAGGGCCAGGCGGGCAGGGGCCCAGGGCAGACCCAGCATGAGGTGGCCGTGCCCAGGGGCCCCTCCTGGGGCTCGGGTGACCTACTGATCAAGGTGGTCTTCAGAGAGGTGCTGGGGGAGGGCACAAATCCCCAGAGTTCCAGGGTCCTGCTTGGGGCTGTGTCCTAAGAGGTGGGGCTGGGCTCTGTGGGCAGGTGGGGGGCCTGGCTCAGCCTCTGCCTCCCCCATCCTCACGCACCTTGGGTGGAGGATAGGAGGGCTGCAGCGAAGGCCACCTAGGCCAAGAGAGACAGTCTCTAGACATAGGGGCCTCTCTTAGCCTGGTTCCCTGGGGTTCTAGGGCCCACGCTAGCCCCTGAGTGGTGGGCACTGCAGGGCATGGGCCCCGTTCTGTGGCTCTTGGGCCTCTAATATGCTGGCTTCTCCAGAAGCCCATAGACCTCCCACCATTTGGGGAAATGAGGAGGGGTCAGGTCCTTTGCCTTTCTATGTGGCCAGCTCCTGGGGGACTCCTGCGGTGCTGTGGGGGGTCATATGGACCCTCGACCCAGAGCTTCCCCTAATCACAAAGGCCCAGCAGCCATTCCGCCAGCCTCCTGACTCTGGGAGAGCTGTGGGTGGTCTCATCCCCCACCTGGCAGGCAGTCCCGTACTACCTAGGAGCACCCACCCACCACAGGCAGGAGGAGTTTGCGTGGGGACCAGTCAAAATGGAAAAGCAAAGAATGATGCTCCTCAGCATGGCGTCGCCTCACCCTTACGGACACTTGACCAGGCCACCTGCAGCTCCTGCGCAGGGGACAGCATTGCCCCTTACTGCCATTCCCCTGCACTCTTGTCCCCACCTCAGTCCAGGCTCCACACCAAAGCTGTGACCTTAGGAAGCCGAACTCTGACCCTGGCCAGGGCACCAGTGGTGATAGACGTGGGGTGTCCTCGGGAGGTCGGACCCGAGAGCCGCTGAGTGGTGGGGGCTCCCAGGAAAGCCCATAATGCTCGGAAGGTGAGCGGAAGGGCGGGGAGGCCTCCACCCAGGAAGGAGGCCGGGGGCTGGCTGGGGGCCCATCTGGCCCAGGCTGACCTGAGGGCTGATGAGAGATTCAGGCCCCATCCTGCGGCTCCCAGCCCGCCCTTCCTGCTCTTGGAGCTGGGAGGAAGAGCTCCTCGGGACACCGGGCCTGGGTGTGGGGGGCACCCTCAGGGACCAGATCGGGTGTGGTCTGCCGGCCTCCAGCAAGACCCAGGTCACCTACGGTCACAGCCTGCAGGTTCCCCACTTGTGCCTAGATACAGGGGCCTTGGATACCACCTGGATCGCAGCTCTGGGAGGCCCAGCTGGGCAGGAGCCCCTGTCCTTCTGTCAACCTGAGTTAAAGGTGGGGAGTGGGTGCCCACTGGTAAGCCCTCCTCTCTCACTGCGGGCCCCTCTCACACAGCCCCAGGCCTCCGGCTCCGGTCCCAGGGACCTGCCAGCTCCAAGTCTGCACATACAGCGAGAAGTGCCTGCCTCCTTACCCACTCTTCTGCTCTTCCCAAACCTGGCAACACACCCTCCCCGTTCCCCCCTCAAAGCCCCTGCTCCTCTGCTGACCATCTCCTCCTCCTCCTCTTCACCAGGGCATTGTCAGACCTTCCATTCTCCTGCACCATCACTCCCTCCGTTATAGAGTTTTCTCACCACCAGCCAGCAAGCCCACTTGAAGAGCTCCTGTGGGTATTATCTCCTCCATCCCCAGAGGCAACTCCTCAACACTCTCAAGCTGTCTCTTGGCTTTACCTTGGTATTTCTAAATCACTTGCTTCTACTGATTCCTTGCTTTTGCAGTTTTAGACATTATCTAGTGACTGCCTAACATGGAAGATAAGAGATTAAGATTTCATTTTCACAACCTCTGCTTTTGCCATTCCCCTATCCTCTCAACATGTTGCAGTTCTAGACTAAATAAATATTTAGTGGGGCCCCTGAGTGGCTTGGTAGATTAAGTGTTTGCCTTCGGCTCAGGTCACGATCCCAGGGTCTTGGGATGGAGCCCTGTGTCAGGCTCCCTGCTCAGCAGGGGTCTACTTCTCCCTCTCCCTCTGTGCTCTAAGTAAATAAATAAATAAAATCTTTTAAAAAAAATTTACTCTTTGCATTTTGTGTAAAAATTATGTAACTTTATATGCCTACATAAATGAGGTTTTCAGCTGAATCATGTGGTCTTCTATGACTACAACTTTTTGTTTTCCCTGGCGTTAAGGATTGCCTTCATGTTTTACTTAATTTTTTTTAAGATTTTATTTTTTAAGTAATCTCTACACCTAATGTAGGACTCAAACCTACAATCCCGAGATCAAGAGTTGCATGCTCTACTGACTGAGCCAGACAGGTGCCCCTGTTTTGCTTAATTTTTAATGCATCTGTCACTAGCTCATTCGTGAACTTCCTGCCAGAATTGTAAAACTTCTATTCATTCAATTGAGAACACCAGCAATCTACCAGCTTTATTATTTTTTTCTCCTAGAAATTTCTTCCTACAGTCCTTAGAGGACTGGTTGCTCTTCAGGCCTGCTGAACAGCTGTAATACTAGAACTTCTTTCCCCCGCATGTTGGGAATTTTCTTGGCTGGTTGGTCTATCTATCTATCTATCTATCTATCTATCTATCTATCTATCTATCAATTATCTATCTATCTATCTATCATCTATCTATCTATCTATCTATCATCTATCTATCTATCTATCTATCTATCTATCTATCTATCTATCTATCTATCTTTTTGGTGTTGGATTCTCCTGGTTCTTGGATCCTATGCTTGTCTTTTTTGGTTTTCCCTTCATTTTGCTGAAGCAAATCCCCAAGTAACTTTCTGAGAAAAAGCATGTGGTAGGTAAAACTTTTGACTGTCCATGTCTGAAAATGTCTTTAACTTACTTTTATACCTGAGAGTTTGATTGGGTGTAGAATTCTAGATTGGAAATATTTTTTTCCCTCAGAAGTTTGAAGGCATTTCTCCATTATGTGCTAGCTTTTTGCATTGCTGTTGAAAAGTCTGATACCATTTTGGCTTGCTATGCTGTGTATGTGACCCACTTTTTCTCTCTGAAAACTTAGGATGTTCACTTTACTGCTGGTGTTCTTAAATCACAAGCTTGTGCCCCAATGAGGGCATTTGGGGATTTAAGGAGGGAAGAGGGTAGGAGTATTACTTTTTAGCATAAATGTGCTCACTGAATCCCATTTGTTTTTATCATGATGGCTCAGTATCCACCCACAGCTGCTCCTGGTGTCCCCATATTCAGAACCTCTCAGATTCAGCTTCTCCAGGGACTAGGCCTCTTGTCTTTGGCTGGGCTGGGGGGATAGGCAGTACCTGGCTTCATGGGCTGGGGGGGCGGGTGGTGGTGGTGGTGGATATATGACCTGGGAAGTGTCTGCTGCTCAGCCAATCTTCAGTAAATATCCTCCCTGTCTGCAGTCCCCTCTAGAACTTTGGAGGCTACCTGGGGAGCCTGACCCTGAGCCTGCCCAGGGTTCCAGGCTGGGAGGCTTTCCCTCATCAGTGTCTATTGCTTTTGCAGGGCGTGGTGTCTACACTCTTGGTTTCCACAGGTCCTTTGCCTTCCCCATCTCTAAACTTTGGTATCTTTCTTGCCTTTTCTTCTGATCACTTTAGCCTTGTTGATCTATATCTTAAAACACTTAAATGCCATTACTGTCATCTTAGTGGGGTGTGGAGGGGGTAGAAACAAACACATGTGTTTATTTGCCATATTTAACCAGAAGTTGTACATTAACTTCTCAGCCCTCTTACTCTGGATTGTGGTCTCTGGCACCCACTGCTCTGGTTACCAGTGACCTTCCAGTGGCCACTTCACCGTGTCTTCTGCCCTGACTTCTCAGAGTTTTCCTCTGTGGAAGGGGCAGGCTTCCAGCTCCTGGGACACATGTTCTCCTGGGTTTTCTCCTCCAAGTCGGCTATGTGCCCCCTTTCTCTGCTGGCCATTGCCTGGTGGCCACCCCTACTCTTCCTCTCTTGCCAACCTTATCATGTCCACACACTGGTGGTTCCTGGTTTGGACTCTCAGGACCAACCATGCCATGGAGCCCCAGGCCCTGGCCTTCCCACTCTGGTGTTTCAGGGCCATCTTGAATTGATGCGTTCTGTCCTCCCTGCACTCTTCATCCCAAGACATGGACATGCCATGCAGCCAGCTGCCCAATGCCATGCCCTCCTCTTTCCTCCCCACCAACGTCCAGTTCCCACTGAGTTCCATCTAGCCTCCAGACCACCTACAGAATTTGTTCTGTGCAAAGATGGTAAGTTGTCCTAATAGCTGTTCTCTCTCTCTTTTTTATTAACAGGACCATGAATTAAATGGGTTGTATGGCTGCCTGGAGTGGAGATCTGGTTTCTCAAGGGTCCTTGTAGTGACATTCTGGTCAGTGGAAATAAGAGAAGCTTATGCAGGTGGCTTCTGAGTAGGGTCTTGTCCCTCCTTTCTGCTGCTGGAATGCAGATGTGATGGCAACTGTGGGAGCAGCCATCAGGAGCCATGAGGCAGAAGATGTGTGTGGCGGACAAGGAAGCAAACAGAGAGCAGGGCCCTGGGTCCTCCTGCAGTGCTGTGCACACCTCAGCCCTGGGATTCCAGGGGTAGCAAAGCTCCCTCTGGATCAGCCTACCACTGATGTCATTGTCTTGGCAACAGCTGGGACCCATCTCCTTGCCCTGAACCTAGTCTGTCACCTCTGCCAACGGTTTCTCTGTACCCCCTCTGGTGTCCCCACACCATTCACATGGCAGCTCAGATGCATGTGAATCAGAGCATGTCCCCTCTGGGCTTAGAGCTTCAAACCCCCTGCACCTTCCCATCAGAGTCCATCTCCTTATGGGGGCTGCTAGGTCCTGATCTGGCCCTGCCAGCACTCCACTCTCACTGTGTCCCACTCGCCAGAGTCCCCTGTCCCTCACCCCTGGACCTCAGGACTGATGTCCCTGGCCCCTTAGTAAAGGTTTGTTGAACGACGTAGGGAACAGTTAAGCAGATGAGTCAGTGCAGCCTTCAATATCAGAAAGTACGGGAAGCTTCCAGGGCTCTGGCGGGGGTCAGAGCCTGGCCGTCAGCACCATGAGGTGTCAGGAGGGCCGAGGACGGCTGGGGCAGCCCTTCCCCAGCTCCTGGATGCCTGTCTGGCTCATGAGTCCCTCACTTGGTTCCTGCTACCACCACCGACCCCACTGCTCACTCACTGGGGTTTTCTTCCTCCTGGTCCTTGCTGCTCTATCCTTGGTGCTTGTGGGCTTTCTGCTGGTCCCTCCCTGGGCCGCGCTTCTTGAGAAAGGGGTTTGCGCGGCCTCCCTAGCACCTGGCGCAGCTCCCGGCACATGGTAGTTGCCCGAGCCACTGGTTGATGGATCTGGGGAGGAAGCAGATGCCCTGCGCCCCTCTCTGTGCTCCCAGGGACCCACCGGCGGCGGGCTGGGTGGGCTGGGCGAGCCACCACCCCCCGACCCCAGAGCCATCTGCACACTGTGGGCACCTGGCCGCTGATCGTGGGAGCAGAGGGAGGAAGGGCTCAGAGGCCAGGCCTGGCGCAGCCTCCAACACTGCCGTCCTCCCGAGTTTCCGTGACTGTCTGTGCGTAACCGCACGGCGGTTTCCATCAGCGCTGCCAAGTGGCGGCTGCCGGGCCTGGCCACGGGTTCTGATCCCCAACAAGCCTGCTCTCTGTCAGGCAACCCTGGGAAGCTGGGGAGCACTGGGGGCCCGAAGGGTTAAGCTGCCCTCCACCACCCCGGTCTCAATTTCTCAATTTTTCAAAGGCCGGGCCCTCTTTCCTTCCAAGTCACAGCTGACGTGAAATGTAGCCTTAAAATGCAGCTGACATGAAAAACAATAGCACTCCCTCGGAGAGGTTCTGCTGTGGGCTGGATGGCCCCCCGCCCCCCAATAATTACTCAAGACATTGGCATGAGCCAGGCCTGGTTAGGTAACAGGCTGCTTGCTCCGGAGACTTATAACTCACAGGCAGTTACACATGATCTCCGCAGACAACAAAATCGTTTCCAGGATGGCGGGGAGGGTGAGGCCTCAGGGAGAGGGTACGGGGGGCAGGAGGAGCCTAGACCGGGCCGGGTGGGGGTGGGTCCCCGGGAGGGCCTCTGGGGGGCCCCCGGGATGCAGCCTGGGAACTTGGGAGCCAGGGAAGCTTCTGTGGGAAGCCGTTGCCCTGCTCCTCTCTGCTCTGACCCCCCACCCGCACCCCAGTCTCTGGAGTGTGCGGCCACCCTGGTCCAGTCCGTTACTGAGGAAAGCACAGGAAAAACTCATTCATACTGAAGTGTGAATGACTAACTGTGTTGGGAGAATTCCCTCCTTCTCTGCAGAAGATAATTAATTGTCTGTTTACTGTCCGTGGCCCCATTGTACATTACTCCCTCAAGGGCAGGTCCACATACTTTCCCCCGTGTTCCCAGAGCCTAGTACATAGCAGACATTCAGAAAATATTTGTTGAAGACAACATCTAACCCAAAGAAGGAAGCGCCAATGGTGTAACTTCAGGCACTTGGGGTGGGGCCTCCTGGCAACAAGTGCCCAAGGGATGCTGGCAAGTGGATGCCCATGGGCGCTCCTGCCCCCCTCAGTGCCTCTTTCTGACACCTGGGCCCTGGAGCTCTCCCACGGGAAATGCCCATTTCCCTGGAAGGATGCTGAGCCGGGGTGGGTGGAGGACTCAGAACGTGTGGGCTTGGAAGGCCCTCCCTCCCTTCCCCGCCGGTCCAGGTCTGTGCTCTGGCAGCCGGGCAGCAGGCCCAGGCCCAGGGACCCGATGTCTGGGGCTGCAGTGGGAGGGAGGCTCCAGTGTGGGCCCGGCCTCGAACACCCCCCAGGGAAGCAGCTGCTCCCACCCTCTCAAGGTCCATTTTCCTCTGTGATCGGCTCTGGCCACAGGATGTCCCTCTCCAGGTCCATCTGACCTCCGTCTCAGGCCCAGGCTGTGGTCAAGCCTACCTCCTGCACCAGCACCACGTAGAAACCAAAACGTGGACAGTGGAGCAGGCCCTTGGCTCCCCTCATCGGGCCCCTCTGCTGGCTTCCATGGACACCTGGCTGTCCTTGCCCCAAACGCTCCCCCACCTCGCCCAGGCCCCTCAGGCCACGGGAGCCTCTGGGGCACCTCCTAAGCACCAGCATAGGGGGGCCTGGTGACCAAGGTGGTGCGATTTACATCCCCGACCAGCACAGGGTCCAATGAGGTCAGAGTGGAGTCAGAGCAAATACGAAATTCCACGGCTCCATGTGGTCGTACCCAATGGGGTGTACCCGTTGTCTCCTGTCCTCTGGGGGCACAGGGCACCCCTTTGTGAAGCCAGCTCCCTTGAGCTTCGAGGAACGCCTGAGCCCCAGCTATGGCCCGTGCTCCCGCATCTGCTCGTCCTTCTGTGGCCCGTGGATGGCCCGGTCCTGGCTCACTCTCCTGCCCCTGCAATCTCTTGCTGGTGACCCTGTCCATACCCCATCTTCAGAAGTGCCATGAGAGCAGAACATGCTCTCCAGTGTCCATGTCCAGGTCGGACCTCTCCTCTGGGCCTCACGCCCTGACTGCAGGTAGGCTCCCCCATGCAGGCATCTCAAAGACCCGTCACATCATCCCCCGCCATGTTCCTGCCTGGGGATCACAGTGGCCTCCCCTCCCTGACTGCATGGCCAACCAGCGCCTGGGGGGAGGGCTTTCCTGATGATCCCCCTCCCTTTCCCCCTGACCCAACCACCATTCGAGGCTTGGTTTTGGTTCCTAAATGTCTCTTGCTTCCACCCTTCTGGTCCTCTCTCCCTTCTCCCAGGACCTCGGCCATGGCCCCTCATTTGTCCCCCTGTCTCCCCTGTCCCTTTGCAATCACATCATGTTCCAGCCAGACAGCGGCCCTTCTGGGAAGAGGTAACTACACGTGGGTGAGTGTGGCTGGGCGCAGTAACCCAAAGGATAAGCTCACTGTACAGCTTATGAAGAAGAAGAAGCACATGGGGCCCAGGTCATGCCCTGTCCCACTCATGGGACAGCTGCTTGGCTCCCCTTTGGCGGTTCTCTCATCAGCCTTAAGAAACATGCACACCATGAGATTCCCCCATGTATCAACTTTAGACATCCTTCCTTGCAGGAGATAAGGATGGAACTCTCACACCATTTTATGATTCTTGGGCCTCCCATTTCCCCGTATAGCTTCACTGTTATTTTGATTCAGTCCAGTGATCTGTGCCCAGTACTTGGTTCCCTTGGAGCCACAGGATCCATGGTTCGCCACTGTGTTTTCTAGCAATGCCTTTGTCAGTGTGATGCTCTGCTGTTTCAGAAGCCCTGCTGCCCCAGGTCTACTTCTGAGCCCACCCCTCTCATTCTCCTGGGAGGCCTCCCCTGGAGCTGCTGTCCGCTGCTCATGCCTGGGCTGGGGCCACCCCATCTTCTCCCTGCCCACCTCCAGGGCCTCCTCTGTTCTGGTTTCTCCCACATTTTGCTGGGGCACACTCTCCATAACTTTCGGAGAAAAGGCATGGAAAGAGAATTTTATGAACTCTTGAGTGTCTGAAAATGCGTCACTCTTGATGGATACTTTGGCTGGGTATAGAATTCAATTTTCCTTTAGAAGTTTGAAGGCGTTTCTGTAAATCTCTACTGAGGACCAGCCAGCGGTTTGGTAGGTCATCCATCAGTTCTTTAGGAAGATTCCTGGGAGTTCCAGGGTGGAAGGGCATGAGGACACGGCAGTTGCTCTATCTAGCACCAGGTTCTTGGGCGGCCCCTCCTCTCATTTACATCCCCCCACCCCCCCAAGCCTTCTCCCATCTCCCTTCCTGGAATGTCTGGGAGTTGGGTGGTGGGTCTCCTTGGGTCGACCCCATGCTTCCTGGATGTTCCCTCTTATTTTTCATCTCTCTGTCCTTATTTCCCTGTCTGGGAGATTTACTTCAATTGTTCACTGAATTTTTTTTTTTTATTCAGCAGACTATTTTACAACTCCAGGGGCTCTTTCTCATTCTCTATTTGTTTCTTTTTCACAGCATCCTGTTCTGGCTTAATGATTACATTATCTTCTCGAATTTCAGAGTGATCTTATAAATGCAGAGCTCTGTTGCCTTATGTCCTTTGGGGTACCCCGCTGTCCTCACTCTGAGAGGACCCTCAGGATGTAGCGCCATCTGGCAATTCACCTCCCTCACCCTACTCTCTCCCTTGGCCTGTGCTCAGCCCTCTACTGCCACTCAGATCCACAAGCCAGGCATGTTCCCTCCTGCCTCAGGGCCTTTGCATGTGCTGCCCCTTGTCTGGATGCTCTCTGCATCCCTCTGCGTAGTCTACCTAATTTCCACACATGTTTTGTGCTCAGATCACAGGGTGCTTCCACGGGATGCCTTTGCTAACTTCTGAGACAAGGTCACAATCCCCGTGATACGCCCCCAGCTCTCTTTAGAGCACTCAGCATGGTTCTAACTAAACGCTATCCCCACTCTCTCCCACCTCCTGGAGGACAACCCCCATGAGGGCAGGGTCTGGTCCACCTTGTCTGCTGCTATAGCCCAGGGCCTGGCACCACGCTGGCGCTTGTATCAGTAGTCCCACTGCTCCTGTGACAAGGCACCACACACTTAGGTTGCACACACTGACTTACAGCTCTGGAGGCCAGGAGCTCGTGAGGCTAAAGTCGAGGTGTCATCGGAGCTGTGCTCCTTCTGGAGGCTCCAAGAACAAATCTGTTTCCTGCTTTTTCAAGCTTCTAAAAGTGCTGCCTTCCTTGGTTCATGGCCCCATCCTCCACCTTCACAGCCAGCAGCCTAGCATCTTCTCTCCTCTCTAGCGTTTGCCTCCATTGTCACAGCCCCTCCTCTGACTCTGACCCTCCTCTGTCCCTCTTGTCCCTGTGACCTCCTCTGTCCCACAAGGACCCTTGTGATGACACTGGGCCCACCCGGACAAGCCAGGGTAGTTCCCATCTCGAGATCCCTTACTCAGCTGCATCTGCAAAGTCTCCTTTGCCATATGAGGTGCCAGGGAGTACGTCAGGGACATCCCTGGGGCTGGCGTGCTCATATGCACTTGCAGGGAAAGGACACGGTTCCAGTGGAAGGTGCCTGGGATCTCTTGGAGGAAGTGCCCTTCCAGGGGACACCTCAAGGATCAGCCAGGTAAGGGGGTATGTCACAGGCAAAGAGATGAAGGTGAGCAAGAAGGTGGCATCTCTGAGCAGTCAAGGACTTCCGGGGGAGGTGGTGAGGGAGGGTGGTCAGGGCCCATCTCAAAACTTCAGAAGCCACCATGAACAGGCTAGAATGACAATAAGGGCAGGGGACACTGTTGGTGGCCATGGGGGTGGAGGTCAGCACGATTCCTGCCTTCACAGGGTTCTTCTGCAGACCACTCCTCCTTGGTGTCCCCTAGGCTCTCTACCTGTCCTCCTTTGCTCTGGCCCAGGTCTGATGACCTTGCATCCCCTCTGAGCCAACCTGGCCAGCCCCCATGTGTCCCCTGACCCCTGCTGCCAGAGCAATGATTCTGAGCACAAAATGGCCACCCCTGAAACCTTTCCAGAGTTTCGGTTGGGATTGGTGTGAAGACCCAAGGTGCAGGATTCCAGTGTGCGCCCCCAGACTCGCCCCACCTGGCCCTCAGTCACCTTGCTATCCATACTCCTGCCCTGCAGGAGGCCTTTACATGTGCTGGGAGGCAGAGGCAGCAGCGGACTCCAACGCTCACATTGTAACCACCTCCCGAGTGACAGGGTGTCACCTCCTGAGATGAAGAGTCACCAAACACTGGGGGAGCCCAACCCTCCCCGTGGGGCAAGAGCCACGCTGCAGGGGTGACCTCACACCCGAGGAGGGCGAGCCGAATCGGCCTTCAGATTAGATCTGATGTCCTCGGAGAGGCTGAAGGGCTGGGCGTCTGCAAACAGAAGGGGATCAAAGACCCTATCCGAGGAGGTGGCCACGGAGCAGGGTGTGAGCAGTGAGTGGGGAAGGGTGAGGGCCCCAGAGGCTGAGGTTCCAGAGAGAGAGATGGAGAGGGGCCAACCTAGCGAGGAATAGAGCCCGTTGCCCAGATCTGTGGGGAGGACCCACGTGTGCCTGGAGTGTGGAGCAGGAGAGATCAAACAAAACCAACACGTCATCAGGAGATCCACAATGCTGCTGGCAGCTACGGCGCCCTCATCAGAAGCTGACAAACCACAGTGGGGAAAACAAACAAACAAAACAAGGATGTGGAGGAACTGAGTGCCTCCGCGAACAAGTCCAAGTCAGTCAGCAAACCAGCCTCCACACGTGAACAGAAAGGTCACAGAAACGACCTCCTCAGGCCCCCAAGGAATAGTCCACGCATTTCCAAAAGTCCATACCTTGAAGTAAAATGGGAAATTAATAACCAAAAGGGAGAGACAAGACTGATAGCCAAGGAGCTTTACAAGATGCAGTTCTAAATAATGCTTTGGATAAAGAGAAAATAAAATAACAATTAAATCCATCTGGAAAGATCCACAACGAGAGTTATAACATATAGAAACCCGTGGGATAGGCACCTGGGTGGCTCAGTTGTTAAGCATCTGCCTTTGGCTTAGGTCATGATCCCGGGGTCCTGGGATTGAGCCCCGCATTGGGCTCCCTGCTCCACGGGAAGCCTGCTTCTCCCTCTTCCCCTGCTTGTGTTCCTGCTCTTGCTATGTCTCTCTCTGTCAAATAACTAAATAAAATCTTTTAAAAAAATTAAAAAAAAAAGAAACCTGTGGGATGCTGCCAAAAGGGTATTCAGAGGACTATTGATAGCATTTTAGAAAATCAGAAAGGTTAAGGATAAGCTTCAACTCAAGGAGGTAGAGGGAGAACACCAAAATGATTGTGAAGAAAGAAGAAGAGAGGATAAAGGAAAATATTAGCAGAACAGAAAAGTTTTTATGAAAACAGAATCAACCAGTAAAACCAAATGCTGGTTATTTGGAGAGCCAATAACGCACATAAGTGTTAAGCAAGTAACAAAGAATTAGGAACGGAGCCAGGGAGCAACTCTAGATGCAGAGTGAGTTGAATACATCATGTCCTATAAAACTAAAGACTTGATGGGATGGATCCCTTTTGAAGGAAAAATTACCCAAAGTGCTAACAGAGGAGAAAATCCCAAAAACTGAAGGCTCCTGGAAGAGATGAAATGATAGTCACTTCCCTTCCTCCAGACGGGCTCAAGCCCAGTTTTTGGGGGTGATTTCCAAAGAAGCGCCAAACATGGATCCCATGCAAAGTGTCCCAGCGTACAGGAAAGACGGAGCATTGACTGATGTAGGAGATAAAACCAGGCGCCAAACCTGGCCAAAGCTGGCTGCAAACACAGATGAAACCCGCCCCCCCCAATCACCGTGGCAACATTGTAACACAGCAGACGGGATCTGGAGGCTCAGAGGTGCTTCTAGAATGCAAGGCCATCTCAACCCTGGAAGCTGAGCAACGCACTAGCTCACGCGGTCTGCTTTGGCCCTACTCCTGGCTTTCGTGTGTTTTCAATCTGACTTTCACTCCTGCTGTGGGCCGATGGGTTCTGGGCTATGACTCCCATCCCCGAGCTCCCAGCCCGCCCCAATCATGCCAGCCCTGTCTGCCCTCGCTTGTACTCTGGTGTGCTGTTTGTCTGCATCCCCTCAGCCCCCCACTCAGGGCCAGGTGCACGGCAGGCACCTGGGGGCCCCTGTGGAGTCGATCTGGTGTTACTGTAGGTCCACATGGCTGTGTGCAACCTTCCCCACCAACCATGGTTCTTGCACAAATGGGGTGTGCCTCTGGGATGGGAGAGACAGAGGGATGGGTGCACAGTGGGATGGGGGAGGATAGGAGGCAGCCAGTGGTGATGCCTGAGACCCCAGCCTCCCCACTCCAGCAAGCTGAGGTGGACAGGAGTGGAGGGTCCCCAGGATCTGCAGGTGCAGGAGTTCAGGTGTTACCGAGTTGAACCAACCCATGGATATAGGTTGGCATTCCAATGACCTCTCAGGGGATAGAGAATTTAGGGTTCTGGCACAAGAAGGCTGGGAATGCTTCCCTGGGAGCACCCACCAAATGCCTTCACCATGGACTTGAGCACCTGCTAGTCCAGCGAGACCCGCGCCCCCAAGCGCCCCTGGGCCGTGCACTCTACAACAACAGACCCTTGCGGGTACCTGGCTGGCGCTCAGGAGACATGGGTGGAGCCAGGCTGGAGAGAAGCACATCCTCAAAAGAACCAGGAGGACAGGGTCTGGGGCCTCTGCGGGAAAGGCCCCAGGCCCTGCATTTCTACCCCAGGGCTTTTGAACCTGCTCTTTCCTCTGCCTGGTCTCTGCCAGGCTGCCTCCCTCTTGCCATGTTGGCCTCAGCTCCTGAGAGACACCCTTGGGCCCCTGGTAGGCCCCTCTATCAGAGCCCCCCACATTCTTATTGTTATCAGAAATTTGTCTTGCTCACTTGTGTTTCCCTGATTCCTGTCTGTCCTCCCCAACAGATCACAGCCCTTGGGGGCCGGGACCCCCATGATCTTGCCCACCACCGACGCCTGGAGCGTGCAGTGCAAGCTAGCTGAATGAATGAATGAATACGGGAATGAGTGAGGCCCAGGAGAGGACACTCCTGGGTCCTGCTGGGCAGAAGCTCTGGCTGGTCTTTTCAAAGGGACGGGAGAGGCCTGACCCCATCCAGGCTGGGATGGGGAGCATAATGAGGTGGGGGTCCTGCAGGGCTGGGGTGGGGGCTGCATGACTCGGCTGGAGGCTGGCCCCTCACGCCACCTGCCTTCTGAAGTGGCAAGTGGGCTGCTGCCGCCCACACCAACACGTCTGCTGGCCCGGGGGCGGCGGGGGGGACGCCTGTTGGCGCGGGTGTGGTGCGGGCCATGGTGGCAGCTGAGTGCAGGGCCTGGCGGGCTTGGGGGAGGCCTGGGGAGGGGGGCTCCGGGCAGCTGGTGTGAGGACCTGTGGCCTGACAGGTGGGCCGGGGTGGGGGCTCGGCAGCTGGGCTGCTAACAACTGGACTCAGGGTGGGCCCCCCGGGGGCCACGTCACGGCGCCTGAGCTGTGTGCACAAGTGTGGGCGGTGGGGACCACGGGGGACCCAGTGCAGGAGAAGGGACAATGGGGGTCTCTCTGGGCCCCTCTCCACAGTGGCGACGTCCGGTGATGGCCCCAGCATCAGGCTCAGACGTGCCACCAGCTTGTCCACCTGAGACAGGCCGTGGCCTGCCTCTCTGAGCACCCCTGGGCAGCCCCGGGGTCCGCACACTGAGGGGGCGTGCGAGGACAGATGTCAGGCGGAAACAGGGGTCAGCACACGCGTGTCCCGCTCTGGGGGACAAGAGAGGCTGGGCTCCCTCAGCGTGGGACACAGGCTGGAGAGGGGGGTGACTGCGTGTATTTTTGACAGTCCTGGAACTTCCCCGACAAGATACTCACTTCCATGTTACTGTGTATGTGCCAGAAAGAGAATACAGGTTTTGTGGATGATAGTCATTTGGGAACAGCAAACAGTTAAACAAAGTAGGTTCTCCTCCTGCGGGCCTTCTCAGGGCATTTAACACGCAGATAAGCATGTTCTGCACAAAGCTGAGGGAGTGGGGCGCAGTGGGGAAGGGAAAGTGTCCCGGAAGTTTCCTGAGACTCTTCAGACCACAAACCCATGACCCACGGTCGGAACTCTGAGCAGCACGTCCCAAGGACTCGAGTTTCCCTAAGTGCCATGCTCCGCCTCTGCTCTGGACTCCGCGTGGGAAGGACCGGCCCCGAGCGTGGCTCTGCCACCTGTCCCCCCACTCGCGGAGGCTCCCACGGCCTTTGTGGAGCTGGGACAGCCCCCACTTGACGCCCCGGGCTCTGCCCCGTGGCCAGGGACCCCCGGCTGGGCCTTGGGAAGGCACCAGGAACTGAAAGCGGGGAAGCCGCTCTTCCCGGGGGTGGGTGGAGGGAGTGCAGGGAGGGCTGGCCGGCTCAGCCGGGATCCAAAGGGGCCCCGCCGGCGGGGGCGGCTGCCACGGTGGGGTCAGCTTCACTCTGGGGCCACTGGAGTCTGTACGAGGCTGGGGGGGGCGCCGACACGGCCCTGGTCTTGGGGTATGACGGGGGTTCAAGGTAGCGCTCAGAAACTGGCTGAAGCCACGGAAAGAGCCGTCGTGGGTTCTGTCCAATGTAGTTAAAAACATCTGACTGTGACCACAAAAATGCTGGCATCCGGGCCTGCTGCAAAAACATTTTCATGTGAGATGCAAACGCACTGCTGCCTAAGGAGTTCGTGCGTTAACCCTTGGAAGGGAGCGTGCTCGGGTGGCGCCGTGGCCTGGGCCCCCGCAGCGACGAGGCCGGGCACGGTGCCCCCACCCCCGGGGCTGGCGTGGGGCGTGCAGAAAGCCGCTGGGCTCTGCTGCCCCGAGAGCACCCCGCTCGGCCTTGGACCTCCATGCTCACGGCATGGGGACAGCTCGGTTTCAGGGGCGACTTCCAGAGGCAGAGGGGCAGCCCCTCCCGGGTCAGGCCATGGCTCACAGGCACACGTGGTCCAGTGTGTCAGGGGGTGCACACGGGGCGACGCGCACGGAGCAAAGCCTGCGGTGCTTGGGGGGCATCCTGGAGTTGGGGGGGAGACGCGATAACCAAGGCAGTTACATTCCGAGAATGGCAGAGGGTACCTGGGGGTCCCAGGGGGCCTCTGAGAGCGGGGCACGCCTGAGGGATGAGCGGGAGGTTCACGCAGCGCACAGCTCGTCCCAGGAGCCACGGCCCCGCGGCCCCCCTCGGGTGAGTGCACCCCTCCACCAACACGCTCGAGTCTCAGCATGGTTCTACCATGGTGGCTCGCCGGTCCCGCTCTGGGACCGCAGGGAACGGCCTGGAAGCCTGTCCCACACCAGGGCCTGGCTCTCCGGGAGCCATTCTCGGAGGGGTGATCACGGGACCGAAGGGCCAGCCGGACCCCCATTCTGATGGCCGTCGAAAGTCTCCCCAGACAGGCGGGACAGCCCCGGGTGCCCTCATCATCACCAGCACTGAGCACTACTCTCCTTTTCAATCTTCACCAGTCTGCCCTCTACGGCCCGCCTTCCCAGGCCTGAATCTGGGGGCTCCTGGCCCACCGGCTGTCTTTGTGGCTGTGGCACTTTCTCATGCCATGTGTGAGCCCACTGGACGCCGTATGCCATGCCTGTGCACCCTCTCAGTGCCGTATGCGGCACGGGGGGCGCCCCCAGAATGGGGAGATCCTGTCTCACTCCCCGAGACAGGACGTGCTGGGAGGGGACGCGCCGAAGGGCCTCGGGCCTCATTGCTCTCTCCAGGCCAGGCCACCAGCTGTCCACATTCATCTTGCATGGGCGACCCTCACCCAGGGCTGTGTGCACATCCCGGCCCCCCAGTGCCAGGGGCTGCCTGCCAGGGAATGTGTCCAGCTGGTCCAGCCCCCCAGGCCTGCCACCCCCCGCCCCCAACAGGTGCGGGGTGACTCAGCACAGGCAGCTGTTGGGTATGGCCTGGAGACCCCTGAGCAGCCTGCCCCGGCTGAGAGTGGGGCCTCAGAGTTCCGGGGGAGTCTGGCGGGAGGGGGTGGGGGTAGCTCAGCCCAGGGCCTTGGGCGCTCCTTCTCTTCCCCCACTCTTGCCCGAGCAGGTCCTTCAGCACCTCCTGCTCCTTTTCGGCTGGCGCAGGGGTAAGGGGGTCTCCAGGGAGGGGCCTGGGCTTCTCTTTTGTTCATGCTGGCCTGGGACTGGGGGGGCTGATGGGGCCAGTGCCATGTGACGGTGCTGGTGGGCCAGGCTGTCCTGGGGCCCCGTCTCCCGTGGGGTTGGCCACTGCAACAGGATGCTCTGTCCCCACTCCCAAAGGCTCTGGAAGGGGCACTGGGTACCTGGATGTACAGAGAAGGAGGAGCTCTAGGACCTCTTTTGACTCTGTGGGCCAGCAGAGGGGCCCCAGCACGTCTCTTCAGAACCTAGAGATGCCCACAGAGACCCTCACTGAGCCTGGGGTCCCATGGGCCCCTGCATGGGTGTGTACGAGACAGGGCTGCAGACTGGACACACACTTTCTCACCAGCCCCCAGCCAGCCCCGGACGTGGGGGGTCAGGCAGGTCAGGAAGCAGATGGGGAGCACCTTCTCACGAGCAGGGAAGAGTCCCGAAGGGAAATGGCTCAATATTTAGGCCTTGGCAGTATGACAGAGTTGTTTGCTCTGAGGCAAATGGAACAGGGAGGGAAGCCAGCCTTGAGGGCTCGAGGCCCACACATTCCTTCTCCAAGAAATCCTTGCTCGAGGTCTACTCTACTGAGTTTGCTTGTTGCTCACTCTCTATCTCCCTCCCATCTGTCCATCTGCCATTCCATCCATCTATCCATCCACCCATCCACCCACTCACCTACCATCCATCCTTCCACCGTTCCATTCCATCCATTTGTCCATCCATCCACTCACCATCCATCCCTCTACCATTCCATTCCACCCATCTTTCCACTCATCTGTCCATCTATCCATCCATCCATCCACTTACCTACTATCCATCCCTCCACCATTCCATTCCATCCATTTGTCCATCCATCTGTCCATCCATCCATCCATCCATCCACTCACCATCCATCCCTCCACCATTCCATTCCATCCATCTGCCCATCTATCCATCCATCCACTCACCTACTATCCATCCCTCCACCATTCCATTCCATCTATTTGTCCATCCATCTGTCCATCCATCCATCCATCCATCCATCCATTCATCCACTCACCATCCATCCCTCCACCATTCCATTCCATCCATATGTCCATCCATCCATCCATCTATCCACTCACTTACTATCCATTCCTCCACCATTCCATTCCATCCATATGTCCATCCATCTGTCCATCCACCTATCCATCCATTATCTTCCCTCCCTCCCTTCCTTTTCTTCCTTGCTTCCCTTTCTTTCCCTTTCTCCCCCATCCATGCAGCCCTCGTTCCACCTCCCCACCCACCCCCTGCCCACCCACATTTATTCACACCACCCCACCCCTGCCCCTGCCCCAGGCCTGTGTGCCTGCTTTCATTCTTTCTATAAGCAGTTAGCAGCTGCCTCCTGTGTATCTTGCAGCAATGACAAGAAGATCAAAAGGCCTTGATGACGCAGCCACTGGACTCTGGAGTGACAGTCTGCCACCAACTAAAAATAGACCAGGATCAAGATGCTGGCCTTCTCTCTATTCCTTCTCTGTCTCGAGTCCCTGCCTCTCTCGACAGGGGACACACTCCATGTGGCCAAATGGCCCCAGATCAAGGGAGATCACGGGGACAGGCACGGGGAGTGTTGTCAGGGCTTGGTGACCAGGTGTGGGGTGGATGAAGGGGGTGACTCTCAGGGTCTTGGCTGACATTGTGCATGGAGCCATTTGCTGAGAAAGCAAGTACCCAAGGCAGCCAGGCTTGGGGGAGGAGGAGGAAGGACCTGGTCTTGGCCTCAGTGAGTGTAGGAAGCCAGGGTCCCCAGGAGCCCCAGCGACTGTGGAGCACAAGGGCACACAGATGTGGGCTGGGCCTGTGCTGGGGTCCTGGGATTGTGTGGCCTTGAAGTGGCCCCTGGGCATTTATGGGGTGGTCAGAGCCCCCACTGAACTGCCCTGGGCACGTGGGAGCTGGGACAGATGCCGTCTGACTCCCACCTGCCCCGATGACCTGCGCCAAGAGGAAGATGGCGGGGGTGGGGGTGGGGGCTTGGCTTGGCCTCTGTTCATGGTTAATTCCTTCGGACTGCAAGGCCAGCACGCAGAGTTTGCTGGGCCCTCACTACACGCCAGGCTCTGTCCCGGGCACAGGGCTTTGGGAGGGACGGTCCCACACCAGCCCTGACATGGCAGAGCTTCCATTGCTAGTGGGGAGCCAGACACCCCAGCCAGGGCTCTGGGGGCACAGACCTGACTGCAGTGAGGGGGACCAGCACGTCAGCTGGGGGAGGGGCAGGAACGGCCGCGTGGCTGGCTGGCCACGGCCCAGCCGGCGTACCCTTCGCATGGGCCCGGGGGCCTTGAGGATGGACCCCCAGGAGGCTGGCGGGCCAAACGGGAGCTTCAGGCAGGTAAGGCTGGGAGGGACGCGTGAGGCTGCGGGGCCCACGGGCCGTGGAAAGGCGCCTGGATTGCATTCCAGGAAGAAGGGGCTTTGAGCAGGGAGCGCGTGGTCTGGTTTATGTTTGAAACGTCCCTCTGGCCACTGCGTGGAGACAGGAATGTAGGGGGGAGAGGGAAGGCCGGCGCCCCTGGGGATGGGCCGGCCCTCATCTTTGGGAAGGAAGGCTGCATGTGTACACGCTGTTCCCGTCGGCCGGAAATGCCCTTCCGCCCCTGGCAGAGGCTGCAGAGGAAGGAGGCTGTTTCCAAATCCATCTCCCCATTACTTAGGACCCGTGCCCCCCGGGTGCACTGCTTCCCTCTCTCCACACCTCTGCTTTCTCAGCTTCAGATGACCTTAGTAAACCCAACCACAGGGCTATGGAGAACCTGACTGACCTCAGGGCCCACCTCTTCCAGGCAGCCTTCCCTGGGTGCCCACGGCTCAGGTGGCTTCCTCCTTCGGGGTGTCTCTGCCCTTTGGGCATTATGGGGACACTGGGCACACTGCAGCCCCTCACCTCTGTGGATGGCTAGCCCAACAGACAAGGAGCTCTCTGTGTGAGGGCACTAGGCCTTGGCTCCTGCCATGTCCCCCAGCAGAGCCGAGAGCCAGACGCCCGAGGGCCGCTCCATAGGACATAAATGGCGGTGGCCCAGGACACGGCCCCCCAGGGCCCCAGCCTCTGCAGTCAGGGACTCAGGACCCCTGTGATTGTGTGTGGGGTCTTAGTCCTGACAGTCCAGACCCCGTGAGCAAGCAGGGCCTGCCTGTTTTTGCTGATAGGATGGTTGTGTATGTCCCAGTGTGGCATCCAGCCAGGCAGGCAGCAAGGAGCTGGGGCCTGGTCCTGCTGTCAGGGTGGGGCTGGGAGCAGAACCCTCCTCCCTGTCCCAGATCACCAGGAGGGACGAAGAGAAGGAGGGAGAGGGGGAGGGAGGAGGGAGGGAGGAGGAAGGGAGAGAGGAAGGGAGGAGGGAGGAGGAAGGCAGGGAGGAAAGAGGGAGGAAGTCTGTTCACACGGATTCAGTGTGTGCGTGGAGGCCCGGGCGGATGGCTCATACTCCAGCATCCCGCACAGTCCTCTCTGCTCTGATCCTGGGGGGGGTCCTACACCAGAGGCAGGGGTGAGGCCCAGAGGGGTTTGGAGACGCTCCAGAGTACGGGTGTTGGAGGAACTATAGGATGCACAGCTAAAAATTGGGATTTTTAGATAAACCATGGATTTTTTTAGTATAAAATGTCGTATGAAGTATTTGGGATATACTTATACAAAAAACCCTCATTCATCTGAGGCATCCTGTGTTTTTTTTCTCTTTTGCTTAAACTGGTGACCTTCTGGAGGCCCTGCATCTAAGGAGTGGCTTCCAGACTTGGGCCCCCAGCTCTTCTGGGCTACGAGGCCTGCTTCTGGGGTGCGGCCCCGTCTCCCTGCTGCTGGGACTGGCCTGGCCTTTCGGCTGCCCCGTCACAGCAGCCCTGGGGATGGTGGCTCCGGGGCCAGCCCACACTCCTCACTTCCCTCTGCCGTACTCAGGTCCCGCAGAGCCCGCCGAGTCAGAAAGTTTCAGCCCTGAGCTCAGCCTCCATGGTTGGCCGGTGGAGGTGGGCCTTCTGTTCCTCCATGGGGAGGCAGGTCCCAGGGAGGATTCTCACTGCGCTCCCCTGGTCGCCTTCCCTCCGACCTCCAATCCTGGAAATCCTGCACAGCCCAGCACAGAAAGCAGCCCAGCAGAATGGACCTGCCACCCACCGTGGCCTGCGGGCTGCTGAGAGCCATTCGCTACCCTCTGTGCCCCTGGGCCCTGGATCCAGGCGCACCTGAAGCCGCTTTACTCTGGGATCTGGCCGGGAGGGGAGTCAGCACATTGCCTTCTTTGTGCCGGCAATTTTGGGGGGAGTTTCTATTTCTTGAAATAGAAAGTAGGATTTCAGGACCAGATTTCTGGGGGAGGGCTCAGTGCAGGGGCACAGCTGCCCGATTTGGCTTCCCCGAGGAGGGGACGGCGCAGGGGGCCCTGCGGGGCAGGTTAAGGGGCAGCGGGGAGGGCACGGCTGGGGAAGGAGCGAGGCGGGCACGTGGTGCTGGGCGTGGGGTTTGCTTGGGGTGGGGCCGTGCTGCCGCTGCGCGCTGAGCCGGGAGGGCTCTGAGGGCCCGTCCACACCTGCAGCCGCCCGCAGGACGGCACACACACCTGCTAGGCCCCTCCCGCGCCACCCTGTTTCTCAGGACCGCCACTGGGCAGAGACCTGGAACCGTCCGTCCCCACTCTGCAGGTAAGGAAACTGAGGCTCAGAACCCTCAATCTACCTGAGGTCACACCGCGGGTCAGGGGCAGGGCTGGGGCTTGAACCCCCGCCTGCTGGAGGTTGACCGCCCATCAGAATTGGGGCTGGGAGCTTTGGAGTGGGGTGTCAGGGACTGAGAGGTGGGAGGTGCCGTGCGCTGGTGGAGGGACTCTGAGCCCCCGGGGGACAGAGTGGGCACCTCTGTCATTGTTGTGAGAATGCGCTGGTGACCCTCTCCTCTCCCAATTACATTATAAATAGGATTACAGTCTCAGCCACGTGACCTCTCCCTCGGCAGACGAGTTGCCCGTTCTGGTCCTTGGAGCAGCCCTGTAGGCCCAGTTAGCAGAAGGGGAAACTGAGACTCGGGGAGGTCTAACCCCTGTGTAGTCCCACAGATGATGTTGAGGTGGCCACCTAAGCTCACGTGTGTTGGGCTAGGCACCATGGGAAGGGCTTCAGCAAGGATTCTGTGTTTAATCCTCACCGCCCCGGGGGTGTCTGGGCAGGTTTCCCCAGAACCAGATCCTGCCATAGGGAAAGAGGCCCACTGCCCAGACTACAGACGCCGGGACAGCTGAAGGTCACCCTGATGGGGATCCCTGGGGATGGTGGGGTATGTGCCTCGGGCCGACTCCCCTCAAGGGGCGAGGGGCCGGGGACTTACCTGCCACCCCGCTCCCGCTGCTCTACTGGCCCCGGTGCTCAGGCAGCTGCCCCTCTACCTCCTGGGGAAGGGAGGGCCATGGGGACAGGAAGGGCCATTGAGCTAGGGCCAGAAACCGAGGCTCCCCCTCCCTCCTAGTGAGTTCATGCTCTGATCTCTGCTGGTTGCAGACATCATCGGCAGAAGACCCCCCCACCCCGCATCGAGAAACTGGAATGGGGGTGTGCTGCTTGCTGGTGTCCACTCTTCAGACCAGAGCCTGCATGAGGCAGGGCAGGGCTCTCTCTGGGCCCCTCCTCGTTGGCCTCTGCCTCTCCTATCTGGACTCGCTCAGCTGGAAGCCCATCACTGCCGCCACGCCATCCCTCGTGATGTCCACCATGCCCACCAGCACCCGCTTTCCTCTGAATGGTGGTCTGCCAACCCCCTGGCACTGCCTTGCCCAGGACACCCCCAACACCACAACCTCAGCACATGGGCAGGATGACCGCCCAGTGGGCACTCAGCCACCCCTCGGCTCAGCAGGTGGGTCCACCTGGGCGGTTCTGCCCTGCCCGGTCCCTGCTCCCTACCTGGTGGCACCAGAGGCCCGCACATAGGCTCAGGAGGGCATTCTGGCCACATACACGGAGCAGTGATGGTGCCAAGGCGCTGAGCTTGGGGACACGGAGAGGGACCCAGCTGATTCCCAACCCTGAGAGGGTCTCAGGCTCAGGGGTTTGCACCGGCTGGGGTGTGGGGAGTCCGGGCCGTCTACAGACAGTGAGTCAGGGCAGAAGGACGAGGCTTCATGAGGGAGGACCCCATGCTGGGCTGTGCAGGAGGGTGGCAGGGTGTGACAGCAAGGGGGTCCCCTGGCCAGGCCGTCGCACAACCAAAGTGTGTAGAATGGGGTGGAGATGTGCTGGGGACCCACGCCCGTCCTGGTGAGCCAGGGGCTGTGGCCGTAGCGAGGCCAGCCCCGCCGAGTGCCACGCCAAGAAGTTGCCTGCAGCCTCAAGTGAGTAGAGGGGACAGGACGGGGCGTGAGGTTCTCATCCTGTCCCTCTGCCACACGGGCGGTAGACTCCCAGCCGCCAGTCCTGTGCGTCCACACAAGCTCTTGGAAGCAGAGCCTTAAGCACTGTGACATATGGTGTCCCTCAGTGCAGCGGTTGGCACCCCACCCATCCCAGTTAACACAACCTAAATGCCGGCAAGCCCATCCATGCTCAGATCCCGAGCAAACATTTGAAAATGCTCGGAACATGAAAGAGGCCAGGCTGACCAAACAGAGACAGAGGATCAGGAAGTGAGGTGATCTCAAGATATGAAAATGTATCTGGAATCCCCAGAAAGATTCCAGGAACTGTTACACCCACCAGGCAAGGGCAGGATTAGACCACGGATGTGAGAGAGCAAGAAGACAGGACGCTGAAGACAGGGTTGCTAATAGAATGTCACAGGCGAGGGTAAAGTCAAGGACATAATCCTACAAATAGAAAAGAGAGAAAAGAGACATTGAGGTTTCATTTAAAATGTCTTCCATCTGGTTAAAAGGAATTCGAAAGAGATAACGGAGATGATGTCATGAAGGACATGGTCAGAAATAATAAAGAGAACTTTCTGGAACTCAAGGACTAAAGTGTCCGCAGGATACTCAGCACCCTCAGTGAACAAAGTCAGCCACAAAGGAACCTAACTGGGAAATGCAGACCCCTAAAGCTAGAATGTAGATATAGAAAAATTCCAGGGAACAGAAATAGGGAAGAGCCCTGTGGAAAACTTGGGCCTAAGGCAGGCATGAGATGTCTCCATAGCAAGTCTGGAGGCCAGAAGACCTCGGGACAGGTCTGCAGGATTCTGAAGGGAAACTTACAATTCTATACCTGGTTAAACTATCAACAGGGCACAATGATTGAATGAAGACATTTTCGGATGTTCTGAGGACTCAGAACACTTACCTTCCATGCCACGCACCTCTTACTGGGAACACACTTGAGGTTTTTCCAGAAAACAGAGGAAATAACCAGTAAAGAAGACACGAGATCCAGGGACAATAAGTTCAACCTAGGATAATCATAAAGGCAAGTTCTAGAATGATGCTAGGCAGGAGGCCTTGGGGGGAAAAGCCCAGATTAAATCCAGACTGGAGTAGGAAAGGAGGAGGGCTCCAGAGGGAACGTGGCCAGGACACCGGGGGGTTTGAGAGACAGGGCACCAGCCCGGATCTGGGCACATGGAGGGGACAAGGGAAGAAGGACAGCAGGAAGTGGGCAAGAACTATGGGACCCTCCAGAATTGATCACTTGAGGAAGAAATTAATCTAATCAGGAGAGTAATCAAAATTGAAGTGAAGAACTGAGGAGTGGGCAGCGAGATGAGCCCCAACGCCACCTTAATGCAGAATCAAGGTAAACCCACAGTGGGGAGTAGGGCCTCTGAACTGCATGCACATGCTAGAGGCCTGACCAATATCAGGACCACAACACTGACATGACTCACTCATACTGGGAGGCAGAAAGGGGGGTGGGCAGGATTACGGCATCGCTCAATACCACATGAAGTTGAAAGAAGACCACGAAATCCCACAATGACTCCAACTTCCCACATTTTATAATCTTTCCCCCACCCCATGAACCTGAAAGTGATGTTTAGAAATGAACTTCTCCTTTGGTGAAGAAACGTTTATCTAAATTCAGCATTTTTTGGTTTCACCTTTTTTTCTTTGTTAAGAAAAATGAATAAATCAAAAGTAGCACTATCATATTTATAATAATTACTGATGGTATGTCTGTCTGTCCATCCATCCATCCACCCACCCACCCATTCATCCATCTTCCCACTCATCCACTCATCCATCCATCCACCCACCCAGTCATCCACCCATCCTATCCATCCATCCATCCACCCTTCCTTCCTTCCATTCATCTATCCATCCATCCACTCATCCATCCCTCCACCCGTCCATCCACACATCCATCCATCCACCCACCCACTCATCCACCCATCCTATCCATCCATCCATCCTTCCTTCCATCCATCTATCCATCATCCACTCATCCATCCATCCAACCATCCATCCATCCATCCATCCATCCATCCATCCATCCATCCATGCATACATGTATGCATCCATCCATTACCCCCATCCTACAACCACATACCCATTTATCTATTCATTTATCCACCCATGTTTTTTTTCTGTGCAACATGCAGCGCAATGTCTTAGAATGCTGCTCCCCTCACATTAAAGATGGGTATTTCTGGGATAACAAGGGATATCCTTAGGGACAGAAGGGAAGCCCTGGAGGTTTTCACTTTTGTTTTCTGACTTTCTGTACTGTTTGAATTTTCTAGAAATTCAAGTAGAACTAAAACATCTATCCAAACACTTTCACTGAATAAAATTAATGATAGTCATCTATGGAGAAATTAGGGTCTTCTTTTTGTTTTCTCCTCTGGACAGCTCTGCACTGAAGCCTATTAATAGCAACTCTGAGAGCTATTTTCAGATGCCCCTCCCTCGGAGGTCTCCCCTGGTCCTCCGGCCCCCCTTGGTCACAGTGCCCTGTTATGCTCCTGCACGGCCCTCATCCGGGTCTGTAATCACACGGTTTATTTCTGACGGGGGGCAGCCCCACAATGCCAGGAGCGCCGTCCTGCCCCTGCAGCAGTTCTAGCACCTTCCCTGCCTGAGACGGGGCGGGAGCTTGGGCGGGAGCTGGGGCGGGTGCCGGGGAGGGGGTGGTGGCGGACGCTGCGTCGGCCTGGAGGTGTTCACTCCGAGGGGCAGCCCACCAGGCTCTCGAGGCCCCAAGCAGATGGCGTCCAACCTCTGTCTGGCGCTGGGCAGTGGGCGGGGAAGACAAACCCACAACAGGGCCCACAGTGGTGCCCACAAGAGGGGGCGGGAACCAAGAGCTTCCACCTCGCCACGTGCCGGGCGCCAGGCCAGGTGCTCCACACACAGGCCTCCAGGTAATCCTGGCCAGGGGCCCGGAGTTAGTGTCCCTGTCTCGTCCTTACAGATGCCGAAACTGAGGCTCAGAGGGGCCGCGTGGGGTGCCCGGGGCCGCGCAGCTAGGTAGTGGGAGGGCAAGCGTCCGCATCCAGCTTTCTCTGCTGGGAACGACACTCATATCACTGATAGGAGAGATCGCGGGGCCTCGGGGAGCTGGTGAGGCCAGGGACGGGGGGCTTCTAGATGGTGATGGGGGAGGTGCGCAGGCTGGGGCAGAGGTGAGAGCCGAGAGGGGAGAGGTGGGTGGCGGCCAGGCAGTCAGGGTTAAGGCAGGTTCCTGCGACTGGGGCAGAGGAGCAAAGAGGGGGTGACGGCGGGGGAGGGAGCCGGGCCCAGGGGTGCCACCCCAGCCGCCTGCCCCTGTGCATGGGCCCAGACCGCCCTGTATATCCCTTGGCTGCTGGCTCCCGGGGTTCTGCCTGGGGTGGGCAGGGTACCTGCCTCAGTCCCCTCACCCTGGCCAAGATGGCTCAGGAGCCGTGCAGCCCCTTCTGCACAGAGTGGGACACTGTGCCCTGGGCAGGGCCACTGTCCTCCAGACCAGGTGGTTGCACAGAGAGAGGCAGAGGCGGGCAAGGCTGTGGGCTGGGCTATCCCCAGGAGGCCCAAGATGCGAGGTGCAGAGAGGTCACCCCACATCCTGGTCTGCCCCCCGCCCCAGCTGGGCGGCCCCTGAGGACTGCAGGGAAAGGGGGCAGAGAGAGGTCACTGAGGCCAGCATGTGGGGGAAGTCGGGGAAGAGAGCGGGAGAGAGCGGAGTGGGGTAGACGGCTGGGAGGCCGGGGAGGCTGGGAGGCTGGGAAGGCCGGGGAGGCCAGGGAGGCCGGGGAGGCCGGGTGCTCCTGGCAGTTCTGGGATGAGCTCGGCCAGGGGACCGTGTTGGGCCGCACTGGGCCTGCCTCGAGGCCATGCGTCCCAGGCAGGACCCCGTGCTGGGTGCCGAGCAGGAAGGCCCCGCCAGGCAGTGGCCGGCCCAAGGAGAGCCGAGAGCCCGCGGGGAGTGTTCCAAGGAGAGATTTATTAGTGAAACAAAAGCATATTTTTTCAGGCAGGACTGTTTGTGCAGTTACCTCATGACATCGCCTTGGCCCGGGGCCCAGAGCGGGCGGCGGGGAGGCCTCGCAGGCAGGCTGCACGAACCGCTCCCCGCGCTGGTCCCCGCGGCCGTCCTTATCTGGTCCACGACATCAAAGCGGGGGCTTTTCATAAGCGAATTAAAATAGCACACCGACAGCACAGGGCCGGGCAGACCCCGGGCCAATTAGCTCCGAGGCGGGCGGGAGGCCTTTCAGAGGGAGGCCGCTCTCCTCGGGAGCCACCGCAGCTCGTCAAACTCGATGAAATATTTGCCCAAAGCTCATTATAATAATGAACCTGCATTTCTTTCCCCAAGAGAATAATTAGCAGACTTCCAAATGGCTTAAAGCTGCAATTTAAAAACTGCCCCCCCTTCACTGTCCCATTTACTTCATTTTGGGACAAGGAAATGTTGGCGCCTCTGGGAAGAGCAGAGACTCCCCGCGCCTGAGCGGCCACTCAGCTGGATCCCTCTGCCCCTGGGCCTCTCGCCTGTCTCTAAACGGGGGGGGGGGGGGGCCGGTGCAGAGGCCAGACGAGCCGAAGGCCTAGGAGGGGCTTTGCGGCTGGGGCTGGGCCCTGCTTTAGGGAGAGTGTCAGCCTCAGGGGGGTGCAGGCTGAGTCCCACCCACAGGAAGACCCCCAACCGGGGGAGTCACCTCGAAGGGGGCCCCTGAGCCTCGGTATTCTCCTGGCAGCCGCCTGATGGTGCCCACCCCGTGGAGGGAATGGGTTGCGGCACGTGGTCAGGCAGGGGAGCCCCGGGGAGGCACCCTCCCCACCCTACACAAGGCCCAGTGGCTCCCAGCAAGCCAACAGCTCCCGCTGCTCAGCGGGCAGAGCAGAAAGGTCCCCATGCCCGGCCCCCAACCCAGCCTGGATGCGAGGGTCGAGTGGGTCCCAGGTCCCCCAGCCCAGCTCGGGGTCACCGCCCTTCCCATACAAGGTGGCCCAGTGTGCAGCAAGGACAGATGGGTCAGGGTCTTTCTACGGGGGAGCCCCTCAGAGTCTCCTCCCCTCCACGTTTACTGCTCACTCCTTCCCACTTGTTGAAACAAAGACCACTCAGGACAGAATGTTTTGGAAAATACAGGAAAATCTCCTCAAGCCGGCATCTCGGAGCCCACCCCCCAGAGACAGACGGCAGGGACAGCCCGCACCCCCAGGAGGGGGTGTTTGACGCACACACGCGCACACTGCTCGCGGGGACCGTGCAGCACCCTGTCCGTCTCCGAATCACCTCGTACACCAGGCCTTTTCCCAGGTCACTGGAAGCCTCAATCGTCCCTAATGCACAAACGTCGGCCGCGCATTCTGTTTCTGATTTTTCACTGTTCAAATAAGACTGCGATCGACCAGTTTGCATGAACTGGTGTTTGGGGCAACTCGGATTTGGATTTGTTTTTTAGGGGCGGACTCCTGGACGGAGGGTGACAGGGTCACAGCCAGAACAGCGGTCTTGAAACACATCATCGAAACACTTTCTAGAAGGGGTGCCGGTGTCCAGGCCCGTCTCATCTGGGCGTCACCGGCACAGGGTTTACATTCATTTCTGCCGATCTTGCATCTCTCCACTTGGGTTCTTAGAGTGAGGGTTTGCAAGCTTTTCTGTGAAGGGCCAGGTGGTAAATATCTTAGGTGTCGAGGGCCTCGTGGTCTCTGTTATAGCTCCTCGACTCTGCTGTCGCCCCATCACACGGGGGCCAGACATGGATCCTACACGAGTGGGCGTGGCTGTGTTCTAATAAAACTTTATTTACAGAAGCAGGTCAGGGGCCGGATCAGACCTCCAGGCCGTGGTTGACCAGCCCTGTCTTTGAGGACAGGAGTAAGGCATCTTCTCTGCTTTGTGGCCCTTCTCTTGTGAACCCTCTTTCCAGTTCCTGGCCACCCCCTTTAGTGCTTTTCTACTAAAAACTGTCTTTCCATCGTCACCTGCGGTTTGTGGTGAGTCGGGTCGGGCGGGGACGGGGCCCGTGGGGCTGCAGCCTCGCTCCCTGCTTCTGGCTCTCAGCCCTGTCCCGGAGCTGGTAGAGGCCACCTCTGTCTGCTGCCCGTGGGCTGGCTACACACACACTCTTCCTACTTGTGCCTTTTCAGTGGTTTCAATTTTGCGTCTACGGCCGCCTCACCTACGGTGTTTTGTGCACCTGCAGTGATGCACCAGCTTAATTCTCCCCCCAAACAGCTGGTGTCATCAGCGTCCCGTCTAGTTTGTGATGCTGCCCTGTCTCCCCTGTGCGAAGACCAGAACCGAGGTGCGCACAGCTCCCCGCACCCCGCCCTTCCGCCAGGAGCGCACCTGCTCGGCTGTGCTCGCCAGAGCTCACCCTCCTGTCCGGCGCCACCGCACCACCGCGCTTCCACTCCCGGCGCTTAACGCGCTGGTCAACCGTGGGCCGCCGACGAGCTGCATGACCAGTGGTGCCGGAGCGCTCCGAGCCTCAGTTTCCCTCTTGCAAGGCGACATCACGGAGGCCTAGTCTGAGAGCAGTCACATCTGCGGGTTGGGTGGAAAGCGGCGCTCGGCATGCTGGGAACAGGTCCCCCGTCCCCCATTATCCTCTGACTGGCTTCTGGCTATCGTGGAGAACCAAGTGACCCCTAAAACACCTCAAGTTTAAGATGCAGAAACAGCTCCTGGTTCTTTTCGCACCCAGAGGCACACACTGCCATGGCGGGTGTGAGGCCAGCCCCCTCTGCCCTGCCCCTTGGCCCTGAGCTCCTTGTGGCCCTGCCCTGCCCTGGCCCGGGGCTCCACACGAATGGGCCCTGCCAGGTGGCTAAAGCAGGTGACCCAAGGTGGCTCCACCCCCCACCCCCGGGCTGGGTTGAACGCCGCTGGCCTTGGGGCTGTGGGATTGGCGGCTGGAGCTAGCTGCAGGCATGGGGGGCCTCCTGAGCACCCCGTGTATGCATGAGACTGCAGGGCAGCAAAATGGGAGCATGTGGGGCTGAGCTGGGGGCAGGAGGGTAGGGTAGGAGAGAGACTGGGAGAGGGGCAGGGGAGGTGGCAGAGAGGACAGGAGAAAGAAGGGCCCCAGGAGTTCCCTGGGCAAGTCTGAGCAGGTGGCAATCCCGGGCATTTGGGGGGCAGGCCGCGGGCAGGCACCAGCCCCTGAGCTGCGTGGTGGGCAGGCCGGGGCAGGCAGGGGGGAGAGGGGCCGGCAGCAGGGCTGCAGAGGGCACAGGCCCAGGCTTGCGTGCCCCCGTCCTGGCAGGCTGCTCTGAACCCCCTCCCTAACCCCGGCACACAGACCCTCCCCCGACATGCCCACCTCCTCCTCCGCCCTCCCCAGGATCAGCACTGCCTACAGGGGTGAGGTCGGGGGGGCGGTGGTGGGGTACACCACCTCCAGTTCCTGACCACAGCACAGGGCACCCTAAGAGTTCCTGGGGACTTAGGTACATTCTCCAGGGTGCGGGGGGCACTGCGACCCCCTCTGGCTCGAGAACATCTCTTTGTATACGCCACAAGCCCTCGGCAGACAACCCCCCAAACACACAGTTGGGCTCCCCTCTCCCAGCCCTGCCTGTAGGGCTTGCCGGCCGGGCTCCCACCCCGGCCCATCCCCGCCTTGGCTGAGGCTGACCCTTGGCCAGGAGTGCTCTCGCCTAGCCAAGCCCTCTCTCCGCGCGGCTAACGCGGCCCCTCGGAGGCCCTGCTGGACTCGCGGACACCGTTTAGTCCTCTGTGATCAACTCAGACAGCCCCAGAATCCTCCTGCAAGGCCACGTTGGACCCTGGGTGTGTCCAGTGTGGGGCCCTGGCTGGGGGTTGGGGCTGCTGGAGTCCCTGTCAGCTCTGTCCCCTTCTCAGCCTCTAGGTTTGGGGGTGCCACAAGGCAGGTGCCCCAAAGCCCAGCTCACATCAGGACTGTGCTGCCCGCCTGTCTTCTGCTCACGGGCAGTGGCCGGGGCAGGCGCGTCCCGGTGGGTCTCATGGACACACTGAGGCTGGGCAGGGGCCCAGGGGTGGCTCCAAGGAGCCGACGAGCCCAGAGCACTGCCTAGCCCACCCCCTGGCCACGGGTGCGGGAGCTAGGCTAACATGGGCCATGCTGAGGGTCTGCCAGGAAGGCTGGGCACTTCCTGGGCCCTGCTGCGGGGCCTGACGGGGTGGACCTGGGCTCTGGCTGGAGGACCTGGGTGGATGGCGGCTCCCCGGCCTGCAGGGGGAACAGCTGGGACCCAGCACTGGCTTCACTGTTTCCAGCCCGTGGGCTTGAGCAGACAACCCTCTCTGTGCTCCCTCCCTCTGTGATCCCCACTTCCTGGACCTGGAGCCTCCACTGTGGTTCTAGAGGACACACCAGTGCCTTTCTGTCCCCTGGAAAGTGCCACGCCGGGGGGAATCAGCTTCCACCAGGCCTGTCCTCACTTCTTGGGGACTCCGGCAGCCCTGCGTTGGTGCTGTTAGGCAGGGTGGCCGCCAAAGCCACCAACCCCAAAGGGCAGACCTTAATGAGAGGGCATTGAGTCGAGGCCTGAGCCCCAGAGGGGTGGCTGGAGGTCAAATGTGACCTAGCTCAGGTATGGCCAGTGTCTCTGGTGGGTTTAATGAATAAAGGGGCCACCTGCGTCCAAGGGGGGGCCACATTCCAGGGCTGGCCCCTCAAGATGGCGGTTAACATTGACAAGGTCTGGGGGGCTGCGTTGGAGTCCCGGTCCCGCTGACCAGGGGCGGGTAGGGGGCCAGGGTCTGAGTCCTTCCTGTTTTCTTCCTTAGTCTAAAAGGTTCCACACAGCCTTCCCCAAGGCCAGGGAGTGGTTCAGTGGAGCCCTTGGGTTGCTGGTCACAGGACCACCCCCATCCCCGGCTGGACCCCCTTGAAGCAATAATGGCAAGAACCCCTCGCTGGAGGGAGCCTGTCCTAAAGCTGAATGCGTACCATCCTACCGAATCCTCTGCTTCTTCTGAGTTGGGGTCTCTCATCATCCCCATTGTCTCGGTGGGTAAACGGAGGCTCAGAGGAGAGGTGTGAGCTGCCCAAGTCCCAAGGCTAGTTAGTGGGAGACAGAGGAGCTGCCTGGGGTCTGGAGGCAGGAGGAGGGAGGAGCTGAGAGCAGAGACCAAACCCCACCCTGGGCCCCAGTGCTGGGCGGGGCTGCCGGGGGCCGGGCCCCCACTAAGAGGAGTGGAGGTCAGGCCACCTTCTCTGTGGCTGTCCCGCTCACTGGATGGTCCGCACACAGACCCGCGGGCTCTGGCAGGTGCCTGTGCTCGCCCAGGGTCAGCAGCGTTCTTCCCGCGGGCCCCCGAGGGGCCACCTCAGATAGTGGGGGCCAGGGTCCTGCAGCTGGTGAGCAGGAGGGTGGGGTCTCATGCCTGACCCCAAAGCTTCCCAGTTTCCTGACCACTGAGACCAACGAAGGCCCAGACCCTGCTAGTGGCTCCGTCACCCGTGATGGGCCCGGGGGGGGGGGGGGCTGGGGCCTTCTGAGGTCATTGTGCTGCCAGGGAGGTGGCAGAGACGGGAGCCACCCGGGCTCAGGTCCCCTCACCGCGTGCAGGGACTGTGCTGTCCTGACCCGGCCCACGGGCATGACCCCAAGGGTCCCCAGGTCTCCCTCCCTAACCTCCTGCTTGTGGCCCCTGGGCCTCACTTGTGGGAGGAGATTGGGGTGACACTGGGCTCCACGCTTGGGTGCTCCAGCAGTGGATGGGTGGTATGGACCGAATTGCATCCCCCCCCAAATCCACATGCTGAAGCCCTCACACCCAGTGACTGTATTTGGAGATTTGGAGACTAAATGAGGGCAGAGGGTGGGGCCCTGGTCAGCTAGCGTCCTCGTGCCCGGAGGAGGCTGTGTGCCGACCATCAGAAGGTGGCCGTCCCTGAGCCAGGAAGTGTCCTCAGCAGACGCCAGCCAGACGGCAGCCTTGACCGTGGACTAGCAGTCCCCAGAGGTGTAGAGAACGAGGGTCCACGGTTATGCTGCATGGTCTGTGGCATTTGTCACAGCAGCATGCACTGACCGATCCAACGGGCCAGCCAGCAAGACGGGGAGCCTGCCATCTGGGGCGAAGGCGGGTGTGGGGGCCCCTGGGGGAATGCCAAGTGCGCCACCTGATGTGTTTCCACCGCGAGACTTTTGGGGGTGTCCTGTTGGAGCGGAAGGGTGCATGCCTCCAGAGTCCTGCTCGTGCCACCCCACCCCAGCCCCTGGCAAGGCCATCGAGCCACCACCCGGTCCCATCCCCGCCCGCCACCACAGGCCGTCGCTTCTACCTCTCAGCAGCTCGGGCCCCACGTGTGCCTGCCCGTCACCAGCGCCCTCCCTGAGCGGCTTGCTGATCCCCTGCCTCCCCTCTCCCTTCTGGAACGTTCTCTAGACTGGACAGCCAGATTGGGCTGTGCGATCCTGTCCTCTACCCCTTGGGTCTGGCCCCATGGTCATGGCCTTGTGAACACAGGCCACACCAAACCCTCCCCTCCTGTTCTGGGCCTGCCTGTTCTCTGCTGCCCGCGCCAGCTGAATTATTCCATAACCTGGAAAACCGTGCTCACCTGTCATCCCCGGTGAGCGCTATGTCCCAGCTCTGGGTGAGCCACCTGGCGCGTCCCCAACCCCCAAACAGCCCTGTGGCTGTTCCCATCCCCCGCTTCAGGGCTGAGGACACTGGTGCACACGGGCTGTGCAACATGTCCAGTCGTATGAATGCTAAGCAGGGTGTGGATCCGGCAGCCCTCGCCCTGCCCCGCCTGCCCCACGAGCTGCCGCCATGGGCCTTGGCCCGATGGGCACGTCCACTCCGGCCCCTCCTCCCCACCTCACTGGGCCGCGCATCACATCAGAGGGGGCCTGGTGCAGAGAGGCTGCTGCAGGGGCGTACCCAGGTGGGGGCCAAGGCAGGGGACAAGGACAGGGGCTGCGTGGGGTGTGGGAGTGTGGGGGTGGGACCCCTGGGGCTTGGAGGGGCAGGCGTGGAAGACACGCCCTCCCGTGGCCACACCCCTCCACGCAGCCTGCCAGGTGCTTGGCCACCACCTGTGCTGAGGACCTCACTCCTACTGCGGACGTCTCTGACTACTGAGAAAGTCTGGTAAATATTCCCGATGTCGACCCAGAAATCCCACTCCTGGAGGAGGAGACACCCCACAGGGGACAGGGTGTTGGAGCAGGTTTGCCATAACAGGATAGACCATGGCGAGCGAATGCAAACGGCTCCAATCCTGCCCGAGGACTGGGTGCCCTAGTCCCTCCGAACTTGCCCTCCAGCCGTCTGGGGCGCGACTCGCGCACACCACGTACACACGAGGCTCCGGCCCACCCCCGCCGCCCTCGTCTGAGAGCTCCTCTCCTACACCTCCCAGCAGGCGCCCGGCCTCCCGTCTGCTCCAGACACAGCCCTGCCCCAGGGCCTTTGGTCGTGCTGCCCCTCGGCCCGGAGCCCTCCTCCCAGTTAACAGAGGGAGCTGCTTCCTCCCTCCGTCCAGGTCCCCGTTTCTGCTTTGTGGTCAGGGAAGGGCTGCCCCTGGTCACTGCGTCCCAGTCTCCTGTCCCTCCTCCCCCCCTTCGCATGGGTTCCCTCTTCCCTCCCTCCTCTCCTCCTCCCTGCCCGGTTCTCGGCCCCTCTGACCCTTCCTCCGTTGCAAGCCCCACAACGGCCCAAACCAGCCCCAAAGGAGGCAAACACAAGCCCACAAACTAGCCCAGACCCCGGCTGGCTGCGGAGGCGAGAGTTCAGACAACGCGCAACCAATTTATAAACAATTTTCTCCGTGACGATTAAGTTACCTTTCCCCCAATAGCTGCTTAATTTTCTTGTCAAAAATACACAGTTTTCACATTTGTCTCACTGCAAGGGTAATTAATTTCCAGACCATAAGTAAGAACTTAATTTGATACCTGCAAAGATTATAAACTATTTCAAGCTGTTGTTTACATGAAATCAAGAAAGATTCGTTCTGTTTGCAATTATGTTAATGAGGAAATAGAGTGGGTTTTTTTTTTTTTTTTTAGGGAACTCAGCATCATTTTGCTGTTACCGAAGAATTAGTCCAAAAGGGTTGCCTGTTGCCGCAAACCCCGCCACGGCTATTTTTAAGGTGACCCTGGCTGGTGAGGGGGCCTGCGGCACAGCCGCGTACCCAAGGAAGGCTTTTGTGGGCCGGGTGAGTGCTGGGGACTGGCCTGTCCCCAGCTTGTTGGGCCTGCAGGTCGGACTGAGCAACCTCGTCCGTGGCCCCTTTTGACGGCGGCGGCAAGAGGAAGGACGGAGGGTGGGCAGCAATGCGCCCCAGCCCCCAGGCGTCCGTGCCCCTGGCTCCCCATTGCTCACGCGGTGCACATGCACAGAGCATCCCGAGCTGGGGCTCAGCACAGGCGAAGGCTGGGTGCGGAAATCTTCCCTGTGCCCAAGAACGGGGCTGGAGCCCAGGAAGCATGGAGGAACAGGAGCTGGCCCCGCAGAGAAGGCAGAGAGCCTTCGAGACATACCACAGCGCGGTCAGAGGTTGCAGGGGAGGCCACTGGGGCCCCAGCGTGAGGGCCGAGGGTGGGCAGCAGCAGGTGGGCAGGCAGGGAGGAGGCGAGGCTGGGCGGGCAGCAGAGACGGGGTCGGCTCGGCCCTGCGTGCTCTGGGGGTGGGGGGCTTTAGGGGACACGGAAGACAAGAACGGCCATCAGAGGGTCCCCGGTGCCGGCTCAGCTCCTGTCTGCCAGCCCTCACGGCACAGAGCTCTGCCCAGCTGCCCGCAGGTGGGGGACGCGGCAGAAGGGATGGTCCGCAGGCACGGATCACCACTAGGGAGGTGTTGGGCCTCCCCGAGCCTGCCTGGCACGGCCTGCCTCAAGCCGCGGGCAGAGTCCTCATAAATCCCGGGATGCTGGGGACAGCCCAGGTGAGGCGGGAGCAATGGCCCGCCGTGGCCCCGTGGGATGGCGTGCCACCAGCCGTGCATGGCAGTCTCTCCCACGGCCCAGGGGGGCGAGGTCCGGGGGGACAGGCACCAGCTCGCTCCACACAGGAACCATTCCCGACCAGGTGAAGGCCGCTTGGGTCGGCACCTGCCCTGACTTCCTGCTCCCGCCACGCCGGCCAGGGGCTGGGGGCAGGGACGGCTCAGCAATGGGCTCGTGTGCGGACAGGGACAGGCCCTCAGCGGGGAGAACGGCCTACAGCTGCTGGCTTCCCGGGGGACCCGCAAGGCCTTCCCGCTGCCCTGGGCCTCGTTGTGCCCCGTATGGGGGTCCCAGCTCGGAGGCAGGGTGGCGTGCAGTCCTGAGTCTGGGCCGGGGAGACACAGGCCAGAGGGACATTTCCTCCACGACGGGGTAGAGTTGTGACAGCAAACCCAGCGGTGAGAAAGCCGGAAACAAGGGGTGTTTCTCAGGCTCGTGCTGGCCGAGGAGGGACGGGGCTGGGAAGGCGGGGGGCGTCTCCCCTCCTCGCCTGCTGAGTGCAGTCAGCCACATTGTGTAAAGCATGGTTTGGGTAGGGAGCCCACAGATGGGGCCGGACAGGGGGCCAGGCGGCGTTCTCCTCACTCAGGGCCCTCACCGGGGACGATCCCGCCTCTCCTCATCTAGAAGATGGGGCAGTGGCCACACGCGGCCCTGCTGGGTGGTGCCCGCACGTGGAGGTTCCTCACCAGCCGGGGAAATAGAGGCTCCCCTGACATTTACGGAGCTGAAAAATCAGGTGGTTTTCCTTGCAAAAGGGCAGGGAAGATGTGGCCGGCTCTGAGGCTGGGGCCTGGGGGTCACCGTGGCAACGGAAAGCTTGAAGCCAGCAGCAGGACAGTGCTCTGACCTCTGGGGACTCTGGCCAAACCCCGATGAGCCCCAGTGGTAGCATCTGAGGGTCTGCTTGAGCCAGGCAGGGAGCCGGCCTGGACGGGGCGGGTGGGGAGGGCAGTTCCGTGGTGCCCACCTGTGCCCCAGGGTAACTGTTCTCTTAGCTCTGGCTGTCACTGGGTGCTGGGTGCGGAGATGGGCAGGCTGGAACAGAGGGAGATGGAGGGGGACAGAGAAGCCAGTTGGCCCGATCCCCCGAGGCCTTGCCGGTGGTGTTCCCAGTGAGTGGCGCATCCCTAGATGGCAGGACTGGCTCCTCCTCCGGCCTTCAGCACAGGGAGGCCCCGAGAAGGCCACGGAGCACCCACCCCGTGCAAGCAGCTTCTGCCCGATCCACGAGGCACCCATGGGGCAGGGAGGGGGGCAGGGAGACCGAGGCAGAGCACGGTAAGCTGGCTTGCGTGCTGGTGAGCTAAGCAGACATGGGAGCAGGGGGTGACCTACCTGGGCCCCCGCCCTCCAGCCCTCTGCAACTCTGCAGGGTGTGATGAGTCACATCCTCCCAGGGCCCTCGGCCTGCCCATGGTCATCTTCTTGCCTTTAAAGGAGAGCGACCCGTGGGCTTCCCTAAATTTCCACCCACCAGGAGAGAGGAACTTGGGAGGGACAGGCATGGGACAGATGTGGGTGGGACCGGGGGTGGTGGCTGCAGAATTCACCTGCTCTCACCCTCACCCACCCCAGGCGCCAGGGCCTTTGCACAAGCCACGCATCGGGATACTCTTCCACCCCACAACACCCTCCACCTCATTCCCTCCTGTAGCCCCTGGCCCCCGACCCTCTGTACGTCCCCTCTGCTGCCTGCCCGAGTATGTGCTCCACAGGGCAGAGGTCAGCCCGTCCCACTCTGGGGGCAATCCCTGCGTGCAGCTGGTGCCCAATGGACATAAGACGAACGGACGCTTGTGCACACCTGCAATAATAGTTCAAGAGGCTTCCTTTCCTGCTCCTGTGACTTCTGGTCCCTCTGTCCAGACCAGAGGGGCCTCAATTTCTAGGACACCCATGGGTGCTAGAGATGGTACAGGGCTGAGAAGACACTCTCGGGGATGCTGCTGACATGATTTCCACCCTGGTTTCAGAATGCGACTCCTCTTATAAAAAGGTAATGTCACAAAGCCTTAAAACCAAGACCCCGTGTGTCTGCCCGGCGCGCCCAGGCTGTGACCACAGGCACTCTGCTGGGCCCCATTGCTCTGGTTCCTGGGGCCGAGAGTAGCCAGGTGACAAGGGTCGCCTGGATGTCAGTAGCTTAGGCCAGGGCCTCGCAGTGCTGCGCGGAGCTCCTGCCAGGGGGTGGGTGCTGGTGGTCCAACAGGGTGGGGGTGGGTGGGCCCTGCTGGATAGAGTGTCCCTGTGCGGGCGGCAGGCTGGCCAGCCACCTCGCTGCCCACACAGACGGCTCTTTATGTGTGAGACCTGACCTGTGGCTCCTGGCCGGCAGGGAGCAGAGGGGGGGCTGTGCACGCGGACCGACCTGCGTCCCAGGGCGGGGGGGTGGCAGTGCGCACGGGGGAGGCGTGGGAAGGGGTGCGCTGGCCCCCGCCCCCGCAGGTCCTCCTGCAGCCACACTTGCCCCTGTCCGGGCTGTTCTCAATGCGCCAGAGAAGCATCGCTAAAGATGGGAGTTGGCTCTCTGCCCTCCTTGGCCCTGAAGACCCCCACCTCCCTCCAGGGACGTCTCAGGCTCTTCCAGTGGCTCCCGGGGCCTGACGGTCTGCCCAGCCCTTTACCTAGCTGCCCCGACCCTCCAGGCTCCTCCTCAGCCCGTGGCTCTGGCCACTCAGACAACCAGGCATGGCCCCACTGCAGGGCCTTTGTACGGGCTGTGCCCTCTACCCGGAATATTCTTCCCCCAGGTATCCACATGCCTTGCTCCCTTGCCCCCACAGGTCTTTCCTGCAGACCAGCAGGTCCACGTCCCAAGAGACACAGAGGGCTTCTCCCGAGTGGGAGGGGGGTATAAAGCCTTGCCCCTCACGCTATCTGAGTGCCTTTTTGCCTTCCCGAGAGCAGGACCTGTGACGGGCCTCGTGTACTGAGCATTTTCCTGGCGCCGGACCCACAGGCATGCCCCACACACTGCTTGCCTTGTCTGTACAATGGCTCCCATTTCACAGACGAGGATCTGGAGGTCAGAGGGGCCCCCAGTTTGAAAAGGGCCCCAAGGAGCTGACCTTCCCACTCTGTCTTCCCTCTTCCTGCAGCCTCTTCCAAACTCGGGGGGGGGGTTTGAGGTTACCCTGCTCTGGGCCAGCATGCCCCCACCTCCCCACCGCCGCTGCCCCAAGGCAGTGCGAGGGAGGGAGGGCACCGAGGGCTGGGAGTGGAGGAGGGGGGAGGGGACCCGGAGCGGAGGCATGAATGGATGCTCGGGTGACGCGGGTGGGAGCAGCGGATGAGGAACGGGGTGGGGAGGGAGCACGCTGCCAACCCAAACAGCCCAGCGCGCCTCAGCCCCGTGTTCAATCCACAAAAATTTCCATCTGCCTCTGGAGCACTCGGAACCCGGGCAATGAAAGGCCGTACGCTCGGCAAAATAAACACCAGCTCCGCACGGCGACTCCCATGCGTTTGCAGCCCGGCCTGAAGGGCCGTGTCAGCCATTTTGTGGACACCGGCCTCCGAAGAGAAGGAAAGCCCCACGCCTGTGGATCCCAGAGGCCCGGGCAGGGTGGAGGCCGCCCACTACTTGCTGCATGTGGCTTTGCGGTTGGGGACCTGCTGGCGTCCACCTGCCACCCGGCCCCGGCAGGCGAGGGCTGCGCTTGGGCCCCACCAGGCCTGGGCCGCCATGGCTGACACCCAGTTCCCACCCCTGGATGCTCCTGGACGTTCATATCCTGTCCCCGGCCCAGCTCTGGGACCCCGAGGGGTGGTGGCCCCCAGCGGGCTGGGCATAGGCTCACTGCTGCCGGCCCTCGGGGCCCGCATGCCGGGGCCTGGGCCAGCTGCCCCCTCCCAGGGTGGTGGGACAGCCCTGCCTCCAGGCTGGGACATCTATTTTTGGTGGTGACCAAGCCACTGCTTAATATGCAGGACTGGCCGGGGGCAGGCTGTGCTCTGACCCGCAGGGTGACAAGTTTAAAAAAGGGCCCATTTTGATCAAAATACATGTTTTTCTGAGGTCGGCCAAGGCGGCTGGGCAGGGTTGGCCTCAGGGACAAGGCTCCGGCCGCCCTCACGCCTGGGCCCCCGCAGACAGCCTGCCCACCCCGACTCTCCCAGCTGATGCTGTTGATGATATGCTACCCGACAGCGCTCACAGAGGGCCGGGGGCCGCCGCGCACCGCCCGCTCGCATGTCTGCCTGCCGCCATTCCCTGTCCCCAGCCTTGCTCAGTCAACCCACAGAAGTTCACATGGACTTGAGCTACATTTTTCAAAAAATGTAAATTTCCTTTCTGGCCAATATTTGTGGCCTATAAATAGAGTCATTCAGGAGAGGCCTTGGTGTGTGGGGGGGTGCGGTGGCGGGGATCGTCCCCGGGCAGACCGGAAGGGAAACGCCCGGGAAAGAGGGAGGGAGGTATGGAGGAAAGAACAATTCTGGGCAACTACTGAAGCCACAGAAAGCAGGGGGCCATGGTGCAGTGGGGAAACTGAGGCTCAGGCCCAGAAGTGAGTGGGGTCAGAGCAGAGCCTGAACTCTCTGACTAGCCCCTGAGCCCCACTCCCTGCCCAATGGCCAGCCCACTCTCATGCCTACTCTCTCTGAGCTGTGCAATCAGACACCCAGATCTCTTGGTTCTGGAACTTGCTGTACTTCCCTGTGCCACAGGGCCTTTGCACAAGAGGTTCCTCGGGCCTGGATGTGGATCGACCCAGGAATTCTCCATAGCACTTGGCCCAGTAGCACTAATATCACCCCCTCCACGGACAGACTCATGGGGTCACGGAGGCCCTGATGTGACTCACTGGTTCTCATGGCCAGTGAGCCAAGGGGGCAGGGCTTGAACGCAGCTGCTGGCCGCACAAGTACAAAGGGAAGGCCGGGTTTTGATCCTCTGTGAAATGGGGAGGGGGGATGGGAAGGTCCCTGGGCCTTCCCACATGTGAGTGGGAGGCCTAGGCCGTCAGTCAACCAGGAGCCAGACAGGTGCAACCTGAGAACACACGGGCATGGGGGCCCAGCTGCCCAGTTTCAAATCCCACTGAGGCAGGACTGCAGGGAGGGATGAGGCTCCGGGTCCATAAATTAGGTGAAAAGAGCCGGCCCTGGAGGCACCTAGTTGGCCTAGCCATTGGCAACTCTCTGGGAAGGCTCTGGGCCTCTTGGGCATCGGGGGTGTGGGCAGAGATCAGAGGAGACCAGGTCAGCTTGAGTGGCCCTGAACATGTGCACCTCTCTCCTTCCCACCTCCCTGCCTTGGACAGAGGGGGAAACTGAGATTCAGAGAGTAGTGAGCCCTGTGAGCACCGCGTATCTCCCCATGGGCTCCCCCAGGCCGTGCTCAGGTACAACAGCTCTGGGTTCCCAGAGATGGGGACCTGCTGCTGGGTGGGGCGCCACGCTCTGGGTCACTGCTTTCCAAGGAATACGCCCAGCCCCAGGACCCATGCCAGAACGTGGCTGTTGAGGGACCTACAGGCATTCTAGACCTTCCCATCCCATCGAAGGTGAGACTCTTGGGCCCCTGTGGGCCTTTCAAGGCCAGAAACAGACTTCAAAAGCCGGTACTCACATTCCCTCCTGGGAAGCCAAGGGGCATCTGCTCCTGCTGGCCAGGAGGGAGTGGACTGGGGGTCAGTAACGGACTGACCGCGAGGTCAGCATTCTTGCCTCTTGCCTTCGCATCTGGAGAGGCCCGGGCCAGCATGCTGCCCTGGGTGTCAGCCCTGACACAAGGTCCAGGGTCCAGCTCCAGGCCAGCTCCGACCTCCGTCCCACAACTATGGCCTCTTGGTGGCCAAACCCCCTAGACATCACAGGGGCCTGTGTGTCTCACCCCTGATGGGGGGGGGGGGAAGGTCTAGAATGCCTGCAGGTCCCTCAGAGGCCGCCTGACCAATGCTGTCATATCGAAGAGGGGGAGACTGAGTCTCTGAAGTGGGAGGGGCGTGACTCTCATCTCCGGCAGAAACTCAGCCCCACAGGTGTGACTGGGTCACCTGATACCCCCGGCCGCGATGGCTCACCCAGTCCTCTGACCTCCATGAAGGGGCTCCCTACAGATGTGGCTCAGAGCACGGGGATGAGGGTGACGAGAGGAGTGGCTCAGATGGCAGGACGGACCCCGCAGCCGACCACGGCCCCCTCCCATGACCCCCTCTTGTCCCTTTTGTGCAAGTGTGCCTACGGCTGCCTACTGGGTGCCAGCCCATGCTGGGGGGCCAGATGGCCTCTCTCCCTGGGTGCCCTCTAACCCTGCTGGGGACTTGACCCCCAGAACCAAGCCCAGCATGAGGGCTCGCTCCCTGGGGCCACGGGCAGAGGGCTGAGCTGCTGGCCATGCGGTCATCCCCTCAATGGCTGGCAGCCGCGCTGAGGAGCGCCCGGGCAAGGGCAGGCTGGCCGTGGAGGCCACCCCACGCTCAGGTAGGCCAGCCTGGGGCACGGGTGAGTCTGCCGCCTCTGGATGCCCACGGATGGCCGGACAGATGGCCTGACCCACAGACGGCTCCAAAGGTCCCTGCTCCTCCCATCACGTGGCTGGAAAGGGCCGTCCTGCTGGGACGCCATTCCCCCAACTCCTCTGGGAAGGGCCAGGCGACTCGTTCTCACCAACGGGGCGGGGCAGAAGGCAGGCGTGTGTCACTTCCGGGCTGGTCTTCAGGCCTGGAGGGGGCCTGGCCCCTGCGGACAGCACCCCCCATCTCCGCACCCACTGAGGGGCAGGAGGCTCAGACCCATGGCCAAGCCCTAGCGTGAACCTGGAGGCCTGCAGAGGGGGCCGTCTGGGTTGGAGCTCTGGGGGTCGGTCCGGTGGGCGAGCAGCCCCAGTGGGCGGAGGACCAAGCACCAGAGCAGGAGGCTGCAGCTGGGACAGTGCCCATGGCCTGGGAGGGGCACCTTGACCTCGCACAACTAAGAACGGGACATCTCAGGGGCGCAGGCTGCCCGCTGCCCGGCAGTCCCCGTGCCCTGCAGCCGAGCACGCGCTGCCCTCCCCTCCGCCGTCATGGGCCGCGCGCCCTCGTTATCCAGCTCTGGTCATCTTCCTCGGCAGCTCGCGAGGGGGTCCCTCCTGCTGCTGGGGGGGGCTCTGTTTGCTCACCCCCCCCAAGCCCGAATCAAGCGGCTGTTTCTCGCTCTTACAAACTGGGCTGTGCCGAGGGTCCCCCGACGTAAATCCCCAGCCCCGGGACTCTGCTACCCCGGGCGCCGGCCTGGGAGCCGCACGGGCACATGATCTAACGTTAGCGGACGGTGCTGGACTCCTCTCCAGAGCTCCGTGGCGCCGTGACCCGCGGCCCCACCAGCGAGGGCCGGGAGTGCCCGGGTCCCCACGCGCCCGCCAGCACAGCGCATCACCACCTTCCCAAGCTGTGACGTCAGCGTGCGCTCCCCCGGCCGCTGCTGAGGGTGGGCGTCCTCCCTCGGAAGGCTGTCGGCCGAAGCTGGGCGTTGTCCTGAGAGAAGCCTCCCGAGCCCGGCTCCGGGCACAGCCCGCGGGGGCTGCCCTGGCCGTGAGAAGGCCCGGCACGGCGTCCCAGGGGCCCCAGGCGGCCCGGGCCCGGAGGGCTCTGACCTCAGGCTCCCTCCAGGTCTCCTGGGCTCGTGGGGTTCGGGGACTCCCCGGCGGGCCCGCCCACCTCGGCCCAGGAATGGGGGTGATGGCGCTCAGCGTCAACTGACGCTTTCATTATAGGTTTATCTTTGAAACCCTAGACAAAACAGGGCTTGTGTGGTTTGACTGAAGAGCCAGCACCTCAGGACCTCGCCATCCACTAAGACGGCTCCTCAGGAAAGAAAAAATACACTAACCTTAAAATAACCAGTTCCCAGAATAGCAGCTAATGAAGGCTTCTGAAGGGGGCCCTTTGATCAGCCAGAGCCCACGCCTTCGCCTATTTACGGCCCTGTCACTCAAGAACAGTTCACCAGCACGGAGAGCGGTGCGGGGGAGGGGCGGGGGGGGGGCTCTGAAGGGGGGGCTGTCGTGGGAGCCCCCCACCCCGCCCGACTTCCTGGTGTGACCGGCCGGAGCTGGCGGTGAGGGGCACGACGGAGCCCAAGGTAGTTGGTGCTCTGCGAGCAGCCTGGAAACGCGGCCTCGCGCCCTGACCACTGCTCCTGACGGCCTCCTGAGAGCAGAAGTCGGGGGAGGCCTGGCCGGTGGGAGACAGATGTGGTGGAAGGACCAGAGTCCCAGGCAGGCAGTGGACAGGGAGGTGTGGGTCACGGGCTCCGGGGGCTCGAGGCAGGGAATCCAGGGAACATTCTGTGCAGTGTGAGCCGAGGGGCCTGCAAGGACATGCCCCTGCTGGGGATGTCAGGGCTTATGAGGTGTCCCTCGTCTGCCTGTGTCAGGTACTCTCTCAGCACGGCGGTGTTCATGGGGGCCCCTCCCTGGGTCCCCCTGGGTTGGATGCTGGGGGGCCACACGAGAGTGGCTGTGTCCAATAACCATTCAGCAGCCCCACTGGGCCCTGGTTACCTGCTATGTGGCTCGTGAAACCGAGGAATGTGAATTTTAATTTGATTGAAGTTAAGCAAATTCAAATTTAAATTTAAGTATAGACCCCCCAATTCAATGATCAGAAAACTTTAAGTATGTTTAGAATGACTTAGGCAAGAGAACCTCCTTTTTTAACTGTACGCTTTATACCTAAATGCAAACCGAGTAGTTCTTAGGAAAACGTAGCATCCAAACTGAGATGTCCTGTAAGCATGACACACACACCCAGCTTTTGAAGAAATGATGTCATTCATCCCAATTTTTTTTATATTGATTATATATGGGAGTGATAATATTTTCAATGTATCGGGTTCAGTAAAGTATATTATAGTGAATCTAATCTATTTTTTCCTATCTTTTCAACTGTGGCTATTAGGAAACATTAAGTTACATCTGTGTCTCCCACTAGATTTCTAATGGACAACCCTGGCCTAGACTGGGGGTCAGCAAACTTTTCCATAATGGGACCAGACAGTAAATATCATCGGTGTTGTGGATCCCGTTCAAGCTGTCTTCTGTTTTAAAAATTGTTTGTTTGTTTGTTTATTTGTTTTAAACGTGAAAACAGGTCAGGGCTGAGATTTGGCCCAGAGGTCCCAGTTTGCTGGCCCCTGGCCCAGAGGCCCCTAGCTGAATTAGGCCAGTGGGCCTTGGTACAAGTTAGTGTAGGAAGGAAGGAAGATTCCTCCCTTTCTGAGGGGTAGAGAGATTGTAGGAGCAGGTCCTTCTCAGTCCAGCCCGCCGAGGGCTGGCGGCCCAACCCAGACCCCCTGGAGTTCCAGCATGAGACCCACTTACGACTGAGACCCCAGAGACTGGCATAAACCAGCCCCGTTGCTACCGCCCAGTCGCTGCCAGGGTCACAGGGGAACGGGATGCAGCAGAGTCAGGAACCAGTCTAGGGAGCTGGGACCCTGCAGCCATGAGACCCAGGCTTCCCAGAAAAACCCCACCTTCAAAATCCTGATTCTGTCCTCTGTACGAGGACAAGAGCTTGTGTGATCACGTGTTAGAGAGAGAGACTCACAGGCACTGATGAGCTCCCCAGGGTATACGGAGGTGAGAAGCCGAAGGTGCAGTGAAAGTGGGACCCACAGAGGGAAGAGCTGCCCTGAAGACATCTGATGAGCCAAGCAAACATGGCTCTCACGGGTGATGGACGGCATCCAAGTCCAGGCCTGCCCCGGGTGGGGAGTCTTGCAGCACAGCCCTACATAAAGCTGGGATCTTCCAAGGACTCTACATTCAGTGTGAGGGTCAGTGAGAAATAACCCACTTCCCAAAAAGACTATCAAGAAAATTGCCTGCTGCTACGGGGACCATATTTGCTCTGAGAAATCACATCCACACTCAGCTTGGAAGCCCAAACACATACTTCCTGGGTGCATTTCTGGAAAACTTTGAGCCTAGAATTTAAAGTCTGGGATGGTAGTATCCCCACATGTATAGCAAAGGAAGAGGTAGCCATGGATCCTCCCCGAAACCCTCAATTCTGCTAGGCCTCAAAAATATCTACAGATAGGGGCACCTGGTGGCTCAGTCGTTGGGCGTCTGCCTTCGGCTCAGGTCGTGATCCCAGGGTCCTGGGATCGAGCCCCACATCAGGCTCCCTGCTCAGCGGAAAGCCTGCTTCTCCTTCTCCCACTCCCCCTGCTGTGTTCCCTCTCTCGCTATGTCCGTCTCTGTCAAATAAATGAATAAAATCTTTAAAAAAAATACCCACAGATAAATTTTAAGATCTATAAACTTAAGATATTAAACAAGAAAACCCTTAAAGGAAATGAAATATTATGAATGAAAACCAGCAAGGAAAAAACAAAGACCAGAGAAGCAGACTTACAAAGAGTTTAGACGCCAAAATTAACAGAAACAAAATATATGATAGCCACGTTCAATGCACTTCAAGACTTTTTTTTAAGTTTAAATATACAAGTGAAGAGAAAGATACTATAAAAATGATCTATCAGGTATGAATAAGAGCCAAATAGAAGTTTCATAAACAGAAAAATAATTGAAATTAAATATTCCTCAGACAGGTTTAACAGCAGATTAGACACAGTTGAAGAAATAATTAGTGAATTGGAAAGTGGATCAGAAGACATTATCCAGAATATAGTATAGAGAAACAATCTGAGGTTAAGAAGTGTGGTGGGGAGTGAGATGGTCTGCCACATGCCTCATGAAAATTCCAGAAGGAGATAATGAGCTAATTTTCTTTTAGCTTTGGCTAAAATCTGAAGAGCTAATGACAGAGTAATTCCTAACTCATGCCGGACACCAAATGACAGATGAAGGGAACTCACCGAATTCCAAGCAGAACAAACAAAAGAAACTCCGTGAAGACACCGTGGTGAAAATGCAGACGACTAGAACCACAGGAGTGATCTTCAAAGCAGTCAGAGAGAAGAGAAACACTGCTTTCCAAGGAGCAAGAGCTTGTCTTCACCTTTGTCCTCAGGACTAGCAGGATAAGCTGAAGAACAGTTGGATAATATTTTCAACGTGCTGAGAGAAAACCATTTTGGTAACCTAGGGCCTAGAATTTTATTCCCAGTGGAAATATTTTTTAAGAATGACAGTAAAAGAAGTCATTAAAAAAATAAAATAAAATCAGAGAGATTCTGACTTTTGATGAAGGAAATTCTAATAAATACTTCAGCTGGGAAAAAAGTGATCCCAGATGTAAGATTTGAGATGAAAAATAAATGATGAGTGACAAAAAAGGCAAATAGGCGGGTAAATTTAAACATATATTGATTGTATGAAACACTATTATTTATGAATCATTGGGTTAAAAAATAAACATGATTGAACTAAAATATACAACAACAAAGAATATAAGTCAGCAGGAGAGTGGCTGAAATCTAAAGGGTTCTAATGTCCTTCTTTTATTACAGATGTAATAAAAAGTAACAATTAACTCTGCTATATATCCATTTAAAACGTTCTAGGTTGACATCTACAAGAATGACAATAGAATATATAACTTCAAAACCAGTAGAACAAAAAGCAGAATGAGAAATAACCATCAACCCAACACAAGGAGCAAAATAAACATTAAAAGTGGGGCAAAATAAACATTAAAAAATTTAGTACAAAAAGGAAACACAAAATATATTGCTAGAAATCAATCCAAATATATTAGAAATTACTTTAAGTATAAATGTGTTAAATGATTAAAAAAAACCCTCAGCCATTAAGTGTTTGCAAAAGACATCCAAAATGTGTACATAGGATTGAAAAGAAAAGAACTTAAAAACCTGACACCAAAATCAGAAAAAAAATCACAAGAAAACTACAGATCAATATTCTTTATGAATACAGATACATTCTTAACAAAATATTAGCAAACTAAATATGGCAACATATGAAAGAGATTATAAACCATGACCAAGTGGGAAATGCAAAGTTAGTTTAACACCCCCAAACTGGGTATTACACCATATTAATAGCATAAATAGAAGGGATAAAAGGGATAAAATATAATAGAAGGGATAAAAACCATGTGACCATCTCAAAAGATGCAGAATGAGTATTTGAGAAAATCCAACATGCATTCATGATAAGAACTCTGAATATGCTTAGAAGGAAAAATCCTCAACCTGATAAAGACCACCTATGGGAAACCTACAGCTAATATCACACTCAATAGTGAATGCCTGAGTGCTTTTCTCAATTAGATATTATCTGGCTACTTCTAGTCAACATTTTACTGGAATTTCAAGCCAGTGTAAATAGGCAAAAAGAGAAATTACAGGCATCCAGATCGGAAGGAAGTAAAACTGTCTTTATTCACACATGACATGATTCTATATGTGGAAAATCCTAAGGGATCAACAATAACAACAAAATTTACTAGAGTTAATAACAGCAAAGTCACATTTTCCAAGTTTGATATAAAAAATTAATAGTATTTTTATATACTAGTAATAATTCAAAAATGAAATGAAGGAAACAGTTCCATTAACAATAGCACCAAAAATCATAAAATATTTAGGAGTAAATTTAACAAAAGATGTGTAAGAATTGTACACCAAAAATGACATCACTGGAAGAAACTAAAGTAGACCAAATGAATGGAAGGATATAACATGCTTATGAATTAGGAGACTCTATATTGTTAAGATGTCAGTTTTTCCCAAATGGATCCATAGGTTCAACACAGTCCCTATCAAAATCCCAGCTCTTTTTCTTTCTTTCTCTTCTTTCTTTCTCTCTCTCTCTCTTTCTTTCTTTCTGTCTTTCTTTTTCTTTCTTTTGGTAGAAACTGACAAGATGATTCTAAAATTTGTAGAAAAATTCATAGGACTTAGAATGAGCAAAACAATTTGAGAAAGAAGAAAAAACCTGGAAGACTTACACTACCTGATTTCAAAACATACTATTCAGCTACAATAATCAAGACAGTGTGATGTGGATTTGAGGACAGGCATATAGACAAAGAGAACAGACTTGAGAATCCAGAAATAAACCCATATATTTCTGCTCAATTGATTTCTGACAAAGGTGCTATGACAATTCAATGGGAAAAAGTCTTTTCAACAGAAGGTGCCAAGGCCATGGGATATCTATAAGCAAAAAATTAAAAAATAAAAAAAAAATAAAGGAAATTAACTTAGACTTGACCTCACACCACACCCCAAAATTAACTGAAAATAAATTACAGACCTAAATATAACAGTTAAACCCATAAAACTTCTGGAAGAAAACGTTCATGGCCTTGGGTAGACTATCAAAAGCATGAGCTACACAAGAAAACATACATTGGACTTCATTAAGATGTAAAACTTTTTTTTTTTTTTTAAGAAATGATGAAGAAAATGAACAGACAGCCACAGAAGGGGAGAAAATATTTGTAAGTCGTATATCTGATAGAGGACTTGTGTCTGGAACACATAAGCCACTCTTATGACTCAGTAACAGAACAAACAACTTAAGCAGGAAAACAGGCAAGAGAGTTGAACGCACACTTCACCAAACACGACTATGAATGTTAAATAACCACATGAAAGTCTGCTCAACATCATTGGTGATTAGTGAAATGCAAATCAAACCCACAATGAGACGCGATCACATACTCCCCAGATCGGCTAAAATAAAAAAGACCACCCCTACCACATATTTGCAATGATACAGAGAAAGTGGAACCTTTGTATGTTACTGGTGGGACATCAAAATGGTACAGATCCCTTCGGAAAACAGATCAAAAGTTTTTTTTTAGAAAGTTGAAAAGAAACTTACCATAGAACCCATCAATTTCACTCTCAGGAACCTAAGATATGACAATGTATGTCCATACAAAGGCTCGTAGATAATAGTCCACAGCAGCATTACCTATAATAACCCAAAACTGCAAACTATCCAAATGTCCATCAACTGGCAATTGCATAAACAAAATGTGGTCTATCCATACAACAGAATACTAGTCAGCATTAAACAAGAAAGAAAAACATGGCACAACAAAGATGAACCTCAAGAACATTACATTATGTAAAAAAAAAAAAAAAAACAAACCCTAAACTCAGAACACCACATGTTGGATGACTCCATTTATATGAAACCTTTATAAAAGGCAAATTTCTAGCCTTACAGAAATTTAAGGAGGGTGCCTGGGTGGTTCAGTCAGTTAAGCATCCAACTCTCGGTTTCGACTCGGGTCATGATCTCAGGGTCGTGAGAGGGAGCCCCACGTCGGGCTCCACGCTGGGCAAGGAGTCTCCTTAAGATTCTCTCTCTCTCTCTGCCCCTCCTCTCCCTCTTTCACAATCTCTCTCTCTCTCCCCCCCCACCTAAAAAAAAAAAGAAATTTAAGGATAAAAAGACAGAAAGACCGTGGCTAGGGGTGGGAACTGGCAATGATTGCAAATGGAATTGAGAGAATTTGGGGGATGTTGAAAATGTTCTAAAACTTAGGTTTGACGATAGTTGCACATCAAATTAGAAATTTACTAAAATCTGTCGCACATTTACATCACATGAACTTTACGGCATGCAAATTATACCTCAATAAAGCTTTAAAAAAAAAGATGTGCAAACAAATTAACTGGCGATAATAGACTTTAAGGGTAAAGAAAACACTGCTGGATATAAAGAGGAGGCTGTGTGATTATAAAACACTGAATCCAGCAGCGACGATATAAAAAGTTGAATATATGCATCTAGTCATAAGATCTAAAAACACATAACGTAAAAACTAACAGAAATATAAGGAAAATTAGACAAATTCTCCACAGTAGTTGGAATTTTGAGGTATTTCTCAGTATTGATGGATCAAGGAGATAACAATATTCCAATCAGAATATAGATTTCAAGAAAACAATTAGCCAGCTTGTCCTAATGGACGTAAATATAACCTTGCAGCCGACAGCGTCAGAATACACATGGTATTCAAGTACAGAAAGTCCATTTACAAAAATGGATGACTTACTGTGCCATTAAACATGTTTCACAGTATTTCAAAGGACTGGTGTCACACAATCACTTTCTGTGACAAGCGAGCAATTAGAAAACTCACAATCCTAACGATGACAAAAGTCATCTTGTAAATAGCTGCTGGGGCAAACAAGAGGTCATCACGGAGATGAGAAAGACATACACGTGAATGGACATTAGATTCAAATGCTACATATCAAAACTGGAGGATGCCCTTTAAGTGGTAGTTAGACGAAAATGTACAGCCTTAAACTCACACCTTAGAAATCTAGAAAGTCTGAAAGTTAGTAATTATCCAACCTAAGAAGTTAGAGAAAGAGCAATATATTGAGGCCAAGTAGATGGAAGAAAACAAAGAGAGGTCAATGAAACAAAATCAAAGCTTACAAGAGTGAGGATCAATAAAGTCAAAAGTTTGTTGACAATATTAATAAAATTGGTAAATAGCTGGCAAGCTCGACCAATGCGGGGAAAAAAGCAAAGGCACAAATAAATAATACTGGCAATAAAAAAGGCGCTTAGCTACTGATGATACGGACATTAAAATGATAATGGCAGTAGATTGAAAAACTGAGAGGAAATGTACAGATTTCTGGAATGTAAAACTGAACAAAACTGACATGAGAAGAGAGAAAACCCGCCATCCCATAACTGCCAAGTCTTTGACTCAGAGCGTGAAGTCTTCCCACAAAGAAAGCACCAGGCCCGGATGGCTTTACCTTTAAATTTCACCGAACATTCAAAGGGGAAAAGAAAATTCTGAATCCCATATAAAATATTCTAGAATGTGGAAAAAGAGAGCACACATCCCCACTCGCTCAGCGAGGCTCACGTACATTTGACACCACGTCCTGATGGAGACGATAGAGAAGAGGAAAATGAGGCGAGGTATGTGTCTCATACGCAGATGGCAAGGCAGAAATCCTGAAGAAGACACTAGCAGGCGGATTTCAGCTGTGTCTAGGAAATAATGCATACTTTGAAGGGCTGGTGGGGCCGGAGTCCACATGGATGGCTGGACAGTGGTCGCAGAGGGAGATGACCAACACCCAGGCCCAGTGGGGAGGCCACAGGGCTGGAGAGCCGGGTGAGTGGCATCTGGTGGCTCTTGGGGGTGAGCGGGGAGGGGTTGCTGGGATGACAAGGTCTCAGGCCAGCTGATAGCTTGGGGGGGTGTGTGGAGGAGTCCCTCTGGGCTGACAGAGCAGGAGGAGCTGTGTCTGGGGCAGATGCCAGGTCCTGGGTAACTGGGCTTGTCTGGTCCAAGGGGAGGGCAAACGTGTGCTCAGCAGAGGGGTCCAGGGCCAGTGTGCTATGGAGAAGGGGCACTCCCAGGCTGGGGGCATTCGGGTCCAGGAGAAAGGTGTGCCTGGCCAGGGTTTCAGGACGGGAGGCTACGGAAGGAGCATCAGATGGTGGGGGTGGGGGGGTGGGGGCCCCTTCCCACCCACGCCCTCTGAGCTGGGGCCTGCAAACCCAGGCCTTCCCTTTGTCCGGCTCTAAGCCATGAACATTTCCGGCAAAAACAGAGAAGAAAGAAATCCTCCCAGCCCACTGTGCTCCTCATATCAGCAAAAGCAGTATGAGCTGAGCTTGCAAAATAAACAGGGCTCAACATTAGCCCTGCAGCCTGTCCTGGGGACTGAGCTAAGAATACGCACGGGGGCGGAAGGTTGGAGCAGTCTTCTCCACGGCTCCCCAGAGAGCCAAGGGGATGCCTGCCTCCCAAGCAGCCCTCGAGGGGCCGGGGGCTGGGCAGGGGCCCGTGTTCTCAGGACTCCTGTTCCAGGGCTTGGCCAGGCCCCTCTGTCCTAATCTGTGCTGCTGCTCTGGCTGGCGCAGCCCATGGGCCTTACCGCCTGCCCCCCACCCCCCGCTCCCCAGCTTGGCCCTCCACGCTGCTACCTGGCTTCTTCTCCAACAGGCCCCTCAAGGTTTCGTGTTTATGAAGCACTTTCCGGCTTCCTCTGTCTCTCCACCTCAGCTCCCCCACCCACCTGTGGCCTACACAGGGACCGGCTCTTCACCGGACCGCTGTGTGACCTTGGGCAACTGCTCAACCTCTCTGGGGCTCAGTTTCCCCACCCGTAAGGAAGGATTTATTTGGGCAAATGAAGGTCCTTCCTTCCCAGAAGGAGAACAACAGGAAGAAGCACGTGGAGGCTCTCGTGATTTTTAAACAGAAGCCGGCGAGGAGCTGCTCATGCCTTTTCCTTTCATTGCTAAAGGGAGGCCAGTGGGGAGCCGGCCTGAGACACGGGGAGCAGGTTCCCAACTGCGTGGGGGTGAGGCCCGTGGGGAAGCAGGCTGTGGGGCGGGAATGCCAGTTTTGCTTTTCACAGCCTTGGAGCGAGGCGGGCCTCCACAGCCCGGCCGGGCCAGGCCAGTGCGCTAGGCACCCCAGGAACAGGCGGGCGGGGCACTCTGAGGTGGGGGGAAGCCCTCTGGCAGGCAGGAGCTGTGACAAGGGCTCCCGCGAGCAGAAGTGCCTGGGACCCTTCTCCGCATTGTGGCCCCTGGCCTGGACATAAGGGAAGGGGGCTCCTTGCAGGGAAACCGAGGCACCACTGGACAAGCCGAGCTAGCTTTCCCTGGTAGCTCCCTGCAAGTGGACAGCCCAGCCCCCTGCTCTCAGAATTGATCTGCTCCCGAGAATGGGGACCAGCAGCTGTGCTCCCCAAATGTCCTCCTCCCCCTCTTCTCCAAGCCCGTGTCCCGCAGCTGAGTGAGCGCGCCTGGGATGGGAGCTCCATCATAGCTGGGCCAGAGCCCTGCCTCCCAGTGTGAGGGCCAGGCTCCTGTCCCACCCGCGGCCAGCCCAGCGGGGTCGGGGACGGCCCGGGGACTCTGGCTGGCTGGCACTGCTGCAGGCCTGCTGGGCCCCGGAGGGCCGGGGGCGGCTGGATTTCCTGCCTCCAGCTTCCCGCAGTCAGCAGGATTGCTCGGGGGTTGTTTATGGTCCCGATGGCCCTGGTGATAACTGTGATAACACGGGGCTCGGGACGTGCCACCATGCCCTCTGGACCTGGTGAGGCCCTTTCCCAGGGTCTGTCGCCGAGGGGGCCCGGGCCAGCAGCGGAGGAGGGCCGGAGCAGGCTGAGCCCATCCCTGCCAGCCCCTCGAGGGACCGCGGGGGCTGCGATCTGGCACAGAGCACGGGCTTGGGCACCACCTGGGAGACCGCACGCAGGTGGGTCCGGCTCTCAGACTGAGCCGGTTCCTCACAGCAGAAGGGGACGGAGACGGCACAGCCCCAGTCTCCCCGGTCACCGTGTGTGTGGATGTCCCAGAGTCCTCACGGCCCAGTGGTCACCCCTCTCCTGGGGGCCGAGGCCACCGGGGGCTTTGTTCCCAAACCTTGCCCCCAGGGATCAGGGACTCCGGAAAATACTTCCCTTTGTTGTTCAGATCTGAAGAAATGAGGGCGCGGACGTAATTCCCTATCCTGGAGGCCAGCCAGGCCACCCTGGGGGTCAGACCCGGGCAGGCGGCTGGATGTCTGCTCCTCCAGCCTAGGGAGGGGGCGCTGCTCCAGGAGACCCTGCCCCCTACCCACGGTCACCCCCAGAGGACACCAGGCTCTAGTCTGAGCTTCAGGGGGTGGCCCGCCCCGAGAAGCAGTGGGCAGAGCCATAAGAAAGCTCTAGAACAGCAGGGCAGGGGGTCAAGGAGAGGTGAACGCATCTAGAAGCTGGTGCAGCAGGGGCCACTCCCAGGGCCGCTGGGGCAGGGAGGCCTGCATGCCCAGGGGCCGCCATGAGTCCCGTCAGCAGTGGGGGCCAGTTAGCAAAAGCTCCTTGGCCAGGGTGCCAGGGCTGGGTGAGGAGGCTGGACAGAGGAGCCTGGGTCTATTCCCTGCTCTACCTCGGCCTCCTCTGATGTCTAGAAGCCCCCCCCCCAGAGTGCCTGGCCTGCTGTACTGGGGGTGGTCACCAGCAGCTCCTAGCGGGTTATGCCAGCCCCCAGCCCCCGGCCCCGAGAGGAGCGCGTGCTGAGGATACCCTTTGTTCAGTGGAGGATCCCCGGGCCTCTGATACCTGTCGCCTGCTGATGTGACCTCTCCTGCTCGCATCCTGCCGGACAGGGCCATCTGCCACTGGGCCATCTGCCTGAGAGCAGGCCAGGTACCTGCCTGGCTGGGGCCTGCACTGCCCGGGGGGCCAGGCCCCCCAGCAGGCCACATGTTGGGGTCACACAGTCTCAGCTGGCCAGGCCCAAAGTGAGGACCCCTGTGGGCACCTGGACAGTGGTCCTCCCTCTCTCTATCTGGGTCCATCCGGCGTCATGGCCCCACGGCCAGCAAAGGTCAGGGCAGATGATGCAGGTGGGGAGGGGGTGATGTTGCAGGCCGGGGCCCAGGGTGGGGTGGGGACAGGGAGCCGTGCCCCTGCCCTGCCTGCCCAGCTTCAGCGGGGATGGAAGTGGGCCAGAGCCCGGGGTTGCCAAGGAAACCGAGCAGCAGACACAGGCCCTGCCCAACAAAATCCCTCTATTTTTAGTCTCCCAGCTACTTTCAGATAAAGCCCGTGTAGACCGACGAGCTGTCGGGCAAGATAACGGCCCCCTCCAAACCACGGACACTTCACAGGGTGGGCCTGAGCCTGAGAAAGGCTCCCTCGGCCCCCCAGGACACCCCGGGAAGAGGCTCCCGCGCTGAGAGGCCCACAAGCCTGCCGGAGGCAGGGAGGCATCCCGGTGGCTGAGGCTGTGCCCGCCGAGGGGCCCACGCTTGAGCAGAGGGAGCATGGGCTTCACGGCAGAGGAAGACCCACAGGCCCCACGTCCCACCTGGATACCGAGCGGGGCCTAGGCTGGCACGGAACCCCTCCCAGCATGGTCTGCACCCTACCATGGAGGGTCCTTGAGCCTGCAGCCCCAGGTCCCCGCCAACGCACCCTGACGCACCCTCGTACCACTCTCGGCACCTCTGACCTCCCTGAGCCCCCGAAACGCCCTGAGCACAGGCCGGGGGGCAGGGAGGCCCGCACGCGGGCTCGGGACGCAGGTGGGAGAGTGAAGGGCTGCTGTGGGCGCCGCCCCCAGGACCAGGACCGTCATCAGAGGCCGCGTGGCCCGGGACTCCCGCGCCTACCTTGTCTTCCACCCGGTTCAGGCGGGCCCCGATGGTGTTGCTGCCGCGGTCCTTGCTCTTCTCTGTGGGGTGGAGCACCCAAATCAGGGACGTGTGTGTTGGTGGGGTGGGGGTGCTTGGAGGGAAGGGTGATGGGGGTGGCCGGGGGTCAAAGGTCTGCACTGTGAGCACCTCCACGGTGGGAACCCTGGGAGGCGTGGGGGTGGCTGGGCAGGGTGCCCCGCGGGGCCTCGGAGAGCCCGGCACATGAGGATGGGGACGGCCCTGGGGGCTGCGGGCGCGCTGCAGACGCACCCCGTGTTTGGCACTGTGTGGGTGCTGCGTGTTGCAGGGGCGGAGGGTCTGTGGCGACCCTGCGGTGGGCGAGCCTGTGGGTGCTGCTGCCCAACAGCATTCGCTCACTTCCTGTCTCTGTGCCACATTGTAGTGATTTGTGCCATGGTTCAAGCATTTTCATTATTCTTTGTCGTGGTGACGCGTCATCCGAGACGACCCCGCTGGCGGCTCAGGTGACGGCCTGCACTTCTTAGCAACAGAGTCCTTTTGGGTGAGGTCTGCTGGCTGGTTTTTCTGTTGCACGCAGCGGACTACGCTAGGGCGTAACCCTAACTTTTATCTGCCCTGGGAAGCCCTGAAATTCTTTAGACCCGCTTTATCGCGATACTTGCTTTATTGCGGTGGTCTGGAACAATCCTGCCGGATTGCTGACGTGGGCCTGCACATTCTGCGCGCCCCCCCCCCCCCCCGCCGCGCTGGCCTCGCCCAGCTGCCCTGCCATCCGGCCCCCCCTGAGCCGCGGCTCCCACTGCAGCTTGGGTTGGGCGACCCAAGGAACTGGCCTGGCCCTGTCCTCCCTGGAGGGAGCCGTAGGCCCGGCCCGGGGAACACGAGGGGTCAGGGCTGGAGAATGGCCCCCGCCCTGCTGCTGATGCTGCTGGCCCCTCAGGCCCTCGGGGCTGGCTACTCACCCTGCATGGTGGTCACAGCCGGATCTCAGAGGGCCTAGAGAGGCCCACTGTTTAAAGGGATCCTGCACTAACTGAAAATTCCTTTGTAAAGCACATGCCTAGGCACTTGGTTCAGGGTGGGGTCCACCTGCCCCCCTCTGGCGCATGTGGGCCTGTCCTGCACTTCCAAGGCCCTGGTGGCCCATTCTGAGGGGGAGAGGCGGGTGTGGGTGGCGGGGAGGCGGGGGTCTTGATGAGGAAACCCACCTGAGACGGAGATGAAGAGGGAGGGCTTCCCGATGGACTGGTCCAGCCTGGGAGGGAGGGAGGGAGACAGATGGACACCAGCTCATGCTCGGCCTGGGCACCACACACACACCCAGCCCGCCAGTGGGTGGACAGGCCAGGTACCCGGCAGGGCGACAAGCCACCCACCCCTTCTGGGGACACCCACCACTGCCACCCACGAACTTGCCACGGGGCCTCACGGGCACCCGAGGCCCGTACCACTGTGGGGAGCTCCGGGGCAAGGGCGGTAGTCGGGCAGTCCCTTAGGCTTCCCCCCTGGGCAGGGCAGGGCCTCAGGACTGCCCCGGGTCCCGTCACTGCTTTGTAAGAGGCCCAGGCCAGGCACCTCACCACGCTCAGAGAGACCGGCCTGAGAATGGCCCTTCCAGGGTGAGGCCCGGTCACGGAGCTGAGAGGGCTTCATGTCCCCACAGTGGGTTAGCCATGGTAGGGGGCAGCCTGACCTCTGGTTGTGGTCAGGACGGGCACAGTGTCCCAGCCATACCCTGGGACACGGGGGTGAGCCCACCACAGAGGTACAGCTGGTCCGAGCCTGCGCAGGCCCCGGGACCACACCGCTTCCATGGGAACAGCTGTCCAGGCTGGACGCCGGGGTCTCCCACTGGTTAGGGTTCCTGGTTCCAGGTCCAGGACGGGGAGGCCTCAGACGTGCAGCCCCGGGGGCGGGACTCTGTGCGGCAGGCCCGGCCCCCCTCGCTCGGGGGTGCTGTGGTAGGAGGTGGGCGTGCAGGGCGTCCTGTGGCTCTGTGGGGGCGGCTGGCTGCCGAGCGGGTGCCGCCGGAGTGGGAAGGGAGGGGCCCCTGCCCAGCCACCCCCCTGTCCGCCCCCGGTGCCCGTGCTCACCTTCTCTGCAGCTCTTTGATGCGCACCATGAGGTTGAGGTGGCCCTGGGAGTACTGCTCGATGACGTCCCGCACGTCGTAGGGTTTCCGCGCTTGCTGCGGGCCACAAAGACGGTCACTCCCTGTGCCGCGACCGTCAGCCCAGCGCTGCCCGCCTGCAGGGGGCCTCTAGGGACTTAAGGAGGTCACCCCTGTGGTGCAACGGGGCCGTCCTGGCCCAGGGCACACGCAGGGGCCCCCTCACCCCCAGGCCTTGGTCGCTGGGGCTGGGGGATCCCAGGCCGGCGGCTTGGCCTCTCTGGGCCTTCGATTCCTGCCCTCACTGCAGGGCCCCTGCCTGCTTCCCCTTTGCAGGTTACCAGCCCGTTCTTGGAAAGAACCCGTCCAGCTGCTGGGCCAGGAGGGGCCCAGTTTTGTGCAACCACTGTCCTCCCGGCCCCAAGCTGAGTGCTGACACTCACACTGCTCTCTGGGTGGGGGAGAGCCTGGCGGAGGCGGCCCTGGGTGACAGCCCCGCTTGTCGTGCCCGCTCTCAGCGCCAGGCTGCCTGCTGGGGCTCTGAGGCTGCCAGAGCAGAGGGGATGCTCCCATAGCAGGCCTGGGGCAGGGCAGCTGACCCCACGGCACCTCCGCTTGGCACCAGCTCTGAGCCCATGAACGCACATGGGGCTCAGGTGAAATCACCAGAAACCACAACAGAGAGAACGAGGCTTCTCATGATGTCGGCAAAACCTCAAGCCACATTTATGGCCCCGTTCCCAGGAGTCCGTGGGCAGAGGGTCTCCCCCAGGTAGCGGCAGGCCGGCTGAGTGGGGGGTTTGATGGCCCAGAAGGCCCTTCACCCACACAAACCAGGCACTGCTGCGTGGGAACACAACCCCTCTATCCAAGGGGCCATGGGGACGCCTGGTCGGGTGGGGCCCAGGGCGGGGCTCATCAGCTCTGGAGTCCGCATTAGCGACGAGCCTGGGGTTACTGCCTCTTGCTGGGGAGGGCAAAGGCCCGGAGGCAAGCCAGATAGCTTGGTGGAGGAGTCTGGCCCGGGGCAGAGGCCATGCGGAACGAGGTTCAGAGACCCACTGAGGGTCCGGGCCGGGTCTCCTCCCTGGGGCCCCTGGGGACATGTCCTCCCTGCCCAGCAGAGACCTACCCCTCCTTGTGGTGCCCCCCTGCCCCTGAGACTGGGGCTCCCCTAGTCTGATGGCATGGCCAGCCCTGCTTTCCCAGAAACATGGGGTACCCTGGAGGGCACCTTCTTCAGATCCCGGGTTGTGCTTCTGACGCGCCCAGGGGCTCTGCCATCCAATGGGCCACTCGGCAGTGTTCTGGCGGTGCCCCCGCTAGGATTCTGGACTCTGAGAATTCCAAGGCAGAGGCCTTCTCCCTCCCAGGGGCTGGAACCCAGAAGTCCAGGGGGTCCCTGTCCTCCCACATGACCTACCAGGTGGGCCCTCGGCCCTCACCGGCAACACACAACCCCTCTCTGGGCCCCAAACCAGCATCCTGAGATTGGTGGGGGAGGGCTGGGATTGACCTGATCTTCCCCAAAGCACAGCTGTGTCCCTGATAGGAGGACTTGCCACCCTTGGGGCCCACGCTGGGCTCCAGAACCACCTGCATCATCTTGTGGGCTACATCCAAGGCCTGTCACGAGATCATAGGGGCGGGCACGGGAGAGGATTCTAGGCAGACCCTCTGCCCCCCCACCCCACGCTCAGCTGACTGACAATCATAATAGCAACACCTAGGTGCAGGCTAGCGATAATGTCCCCAGATCCTAGTTTTTCCTTCTATAAGATGGGGCTGCTGAACCCCGTCCTCCCTTCTGTAAGATGGGGTGCTGAGCCGTCCCTCCCTTCTGCAAGATGAGGTGCTGAGCCCCGCCCCTCCCTTCTG
>NW_022589719.1:36351947-36401274 GCF_004348235.1 Phoca vitulina
GCTGAGCCCCGCCCCTCCCTTCTGCAAGATTGGGGGTGCTGAGCCCCACCCCTCCCTTCTGTAAGATGAGGTGCTGAGCCCCGCCCCTCCCTTTGTAAGAGTCTGCGCTCCTCCTCAGTGTGCACACAGAAGGTGGCCCTGGGTCATGACAGCCAGCCTCCTGAGGGCAAGGGCTCTGTGAGGCCTGAGGCTCTTGCAGGCATGCCAGCGAGGTCTGGGCCGGGGCGCGGGCTGCGTTCAGAGCTCTGGGGGGTGCGGGCCTGGCCCGGGGCGGGGTGGCGCACAGCTCTGGGCTGGGCTCCCAGACAGGCTGGAGAGCGTGGGCCGTTGCCTGTAGGTGAATGTGGGCACCTGAGTGTGTCAGGAGCTTGTGTGTGTGCACACGTGTGTCTCTGGGAAGGCCCGAGAGAGAGAGTGTGAGAGAGAGAGGGGGAGAGTATGAGCACGTGCCCGGGCGTGTGTCCGCAGGAGAGGGGTGGCGGCTGGACTCGGCTCTGGGGGGCAGGGGGGCTCAGAGCCCAGGCCACAGGAGGGTCAGTGCCGCCTGGCTGACCCCCAGGACCCATGTCCCGGCGGGGCCCCAGGCGCCCTGAGACTTATCTTGGAGCCGCTAGTCCCCCCGGGTCTGGTCCGCACTCCTGGAGGCCTCTGTCAGGGGCGGCCTGGGGCCCCGCTGGAGAAACCATCTCCGCTCGTTCTCTCCAGAGCTCATTTCCTCTGGCGGCAGCAGCAGGAGCCTGAGATGAGCCGAGATAATGCAGGGCTGTCCAGAGGGACCGACGGTGGACATGGGAGTTCAAGGCAAACTCGAAGGGCTAAGAGCCTCTGGCTCCTCCGGCCAGACACAGGGGCGGCCCGCCGGGCACTTATCGGCCAGGCAGTGAGGCAGGGGGGCGGGGGGGGGGGCGGGGGGCCACCCGCCACGTCTGCAGCCCCTGAGGCCGGGGACGGGGGCGGGGTGCATGCAGACAGACAAACAGGCTGCTATGGGGGAAGGGAAGACATCCCTGACAGCTGGGCCTGGGGTGGAGGCTGCCCTGCAGCCCGCAGAGCTCCTCACTGCCAGGCGCCCCCCACCACGGCCGCTCCCCCCGTGGGTCCCTCCTCCCTGTGGCAACAAGGGCCAGCTGGTGAGGCTGAGGCCGCCCCAGGCCCCCGCCTTGCTCGAGAGCCTCTGTACCCCACCAGGGCAAACGGGGAGGCTCTCAGGACCATCTCCATTCAAAGGGTCCCACCTGTTTTATTCGGGGGCCCCAAGGGTCCTGGGCACAGGGTGGGGCAGGAAGCAGGGAAGGTAGGGCTGCCCGGCCTGCCTCTGGGGGCCACTCGCAGGGCCCTGGCCTGCGTCCGGCAGCAGGAAAGGGGACACCCAGCCTGGAAGGAAGTACAGGGCCCCTGCTGATGCCCATGGGCAGTTTTCTTGCCTGCATTTCGGGGACGGGGTGCTCCCCAAGTCAGCTCCAGCCATGGTGGGTACACATCTGCCAAGGACAAACTCTGTCCTGAGCTGGAAGCTGCCCACGTGACCCCCGAACTGGGCCTGCCAGAAGCCTCAAGTTTCTGCCTGCTGTGCTGAGTGCCCCTAAACCCTGCAAGCCCACTGCCCACCCTAGGACAGCCCCCCAGTTCCCACTGCGCCTTGGGCAGTGGGTTCCAGGCTGCCTTGCAGGGCCCTGCTCTGGAGCCTCAGTGGCCTGGCTTCTCGGGTGGGGGCCATCCCCATTCTAGAAGATTCCCCACTGACCACCCCCCCCGACTCCCGCCCCCTGCTCTACCAGGTTGATGTCTGGGGTTTTAGTTGTCACTGCTAGGCTGCTGGCCAGTGAGGGTACTACATCCTGGCCCTTCCCAGGGCCGCCCCCACGCTGCCCAGAGTGGACCCCTGCAGGGGCTTCTTGCAGCCCCTTCCCCACCAGGAAGATGCTGGTGCTGCCAGGAGGCGGGCCCCTCCTCTTCCAGCGCCCCTTCAGCTCCCTGCCCTCCCAAGCTGCCCCTCTGCCTCTGGGAAGGCAGGCCATGAACTTCGGATACTCTAGATCTCTGGGGCCATCACGTCTTCCCCAGGATATCGCCAGGGGGACCTCCGGGTGCCAGCCAAGAATGGCATTTACCATGCCTCGTGTATTTGGGCAATGAGAAGTCCCAGGCCCTGGTGGGACCCTCAGCACAATTTGTCCCAGTTTGGCAGTGAATGGCCTCCCTGCCCGGGGGCATCAGGCAGACAGGCAGCAGAGTACCACTGAGGGACTGTGTGTGCGAGCCACCCCTGAGACGGTGGCCAGCTGCTGAGCCCCGAGGGCTGCATGTGGCGCTTGTCAGCGGGAGGAGCACGGTGGCCAGGCCTTCTGGAAGGAGAATGGGTATCCCTGAGGGTCCCCGTTTCTGAATTCCACATGCTCTCAGAGTGAAGGCTGAGCCAGGGACCTCCTCAGACCAAGGACTGTCCCCACAGCAGAAGGAAGGAGCTGAGCCTGCTACCAGCTGGCTTTCTCTGGGGCCCTTAGGCTCCAGGGGCTCCAACGGGCGGCTGCCGAAGACCCGGCCCTGGAGGGAAGGGGATGGGGAAGGGCAACCCTCTAGCTCCAGCCCCACCAATGGAGGAGCCCTTCCCTCTCCCTATAAAGGGGGGCCACCCCCTGGGGCACAGGCAGGGCCAGGCTACCCTTCTGTTCTCCTGACTCCCTTTGGGGGCGGGGGGAGAACAGGGCCAAGAGCACTGACTCTGGGGGACAGGGCTCTGGAGTCGAGGGGACCCCACTTCCTGCCCAGGTGATGTGGGGCAGACTTGGCACCCTCTTTGTCACTCCTGAATCATCTGCCAGTCCATTAGGGGAGAGAAGGCTGAGTCCCTGAGGCTCTGCGTGCATGCAGCTTTAGGCTGGACCTCGGGGCAGGGTCCTTCCAGGGGCATGCTGTCTTAGAGACAGACAATGAAGTCGTTTCAGGGTATTTGGTGAGTGAAGGGTCAGGTCCAGGGTGTGGCAGGGTATGCAGGCCTTGTAGGCTTTGCCGTGGTGGGAGAGGAGCTCCTGCGCCTGGCCCAGGGCAGAAGGGCTTAGTGTAGGACTCACCTGGAATTTCTTCTTGGCTACAAAATACTGCATGCGCCGAATGACCTTGATGGTGGCCCGGTGGTGCTCCCGCAGCCTGCGGTGGAGAATGGAGGAGGCGTGAGTGGCCCCCTGTGACCGTCATCCTGTGCCCAGCACTTTCAGACACCTGGCGCATTCCCAAGTGTCTCCCGCTGCATGAGGGCTGGGCCCTTCCAGAGACACAGAGAATGTCCAACCCCATGGGATGGAGGACTTCAAGGCTCCATATTGGTGGGGGAGGAGGGCAGGCCACAGGCAAGAGACTTTTAATTAGCGGGATGATCCCAGAGGGACCCTTGCCTTGCCCGTTGCTCAGAAATGGTGCGGGAGTCAGTGTCCTGGGTTCACATGGGCTGTGCCTCTGACGCACAGAAGAACCACGGAAGCTTCTTTTCACCCTTGGGCCTCAGGCTCCTTACCAGTATAATGGGGAGGGAGTGCAAACAGAGGGCGCCCAAGGCCCCTTTCAGCTGGAACATTCTATGTCCCCACACACGGGCACACGCTTGGAAAATGTAGGGGCTACAGGACAAATTAGCCAGACAATTACTACCGGAGTCACTCTGTCAGGAGGTTGCATTGTTTCCCCTCTCAAGTGCCTTCTAGAAACCTAGATCCTTCTAGAAACAAAGATCTTTCTAGAAACATCAAAAAAGGAAACACGACTAAGCACATGCCTAAGTCTAGAAGGAACTACACCCACATGGAGGTGGTGGGGCTTTGGCCGCCAAGACTGCACGTGACCAACCCTCTGCCAGGAACAGTGCTCTGCCCTGCACCTTTTATACGCTGGAGGAAAACCAAATTATCTCTAGGGAGATAATATCATGGAGCCTTTACATATTTTTATACTGAAAAACTTGAAAGCCAAGGGAAAAAATAGACCACAGAAACAGATCTCGAGGTGTGGAAGATTCAGTGGCCCAAATGCTTGTAGCTCCTCTGTCAGGAGATAGAGTTGGTTTTCTCACTACTTGAATTTGGGCTGACATTGACACTTGCTCTGACAAAAAGAATGCTGGGAAGTCACACTGTGTATAACTGATGTGCTCTTGGAATGTGGCCACGTGAACCAGACTGAGCTGGGTGGCTGAGAGGCGCCCCAGTCAAGAGTCAGTATCAGGCAACAGACATGTGAGTAAGGCCATCTTGGACCATTCAGCCCCAGTCGGCCTCCAGATGACTGTATCTGCATGAACATGCACCCAAAGCCAGCACAACAATCTCCCCACGGAGCTGACCCCAAACTGCTGACCCACAGAATCGTGAGCAAGAAAACGGGTTGTGGTCTTAAGCCACTACATTTAGGTGTGGTTTACTAGGCGGTGATAGATTGCAGATAAAGAAATTAGGACCCCCACATGGGGCCCAGTCATATCAAGATCCTCAAACATATGGTGCTGGTTTGGAGACCAGGTATTGGGCAGATGATGGAAAAAAATGGCAGATCCTAAGATGCTGGACCTAGAGCATGATGCCGTCATTAATTGGAGGATACTTTGAGGTGTCCCGGAGGGGTGAGTGAATTTTGCCCTGGGAGGAATGCAAAAAGTTATGGCCCAAGGGCAGCCTGGTGTGGATCAAAGATCTTTTGCAGTTCCCCTGAGCAAGAGGTGGGGTCCGTTTTCATCACGGCGGAAGTGGACCATGTTCTCAAGAGCCCTCGTAGCTCCCACTGTCATCCTGTCAGAATGCTGCAGCCACATGGCTATGTCTGAGCCAGGCTGCTGGAAGAGCAACGTGGAGGAGAGCTGAGACCACCCGGTCCTGCCGAGCTGCTGCTTGGATGAACCCAAGGGAGACCACCCAGATGAGCAGCCCAAAACGCTGACCCACAGGCTCACGAGTGAACAGATGGCTGTGGTTTGCTTCAGAGCTTTTAGATAAAGACTTTAAAATAACCATGATTAATTGGTTCAAGAAGATAGATGGAGTATTTCACCCGAGAAATAAAATCTGTATTAAAAATAATAAAATGGAAATTCTAGAACAGAAAGGACGATACTGGAAATTAAGAATGCAGCAGATGAATTTGATAGCAGAGGAGACGCACAAGAAAGGAATGCGTGTGAACTGAAAGGGAATTGCCAGGTGGGGGCATGGAGACAAAATAGAATTAAACATACTGAAAAAATGCAAGATGTGGGCGATAGGATTCCTACACATGTGGAATCCCAGAAGGAGAGGAGACAAAAGGGAGACTCAGTGGCTGAGAATTTTCCAAAAATGATGGAAGACATCAGGCCGCAGATGCAAGCAGCTCTTTGGATCCCCAGGCTTATCAGAGTAACACCGCTAGACCAAAGGCACGGGGAATGTCACAGAAGCAGTGAGGAAGGGGATGGGGACAATGACACATTATCCTGATGACTGGCTTTTCAACAGAAACAATAAAAGCCAGGTGACATCTTTTTTAAAGATTTTATTTATTTATTTGAGATAGAGAGTGAGAGAGAGAAAGCATGAGCAGGGGGAGGGGCAAAGGTAGAGGGAGAAGCAGGCTCCCCGCTGAGCAGGGAGCCTGATGCGGGGCTCAATCCCAGGACCCTGAGATCATGACCTGAGCTGAAGGCAGATGCTTAACCGACTGAGCCACCCAAGAGCCCTGCCAGGTGCCATCTTTAAAGTGCTCAAGGAAAATTACTACCAACTTAGCATCCTAGACCCAACAAACATACCCTTAAAGATGAAGAAGAAATTAAAGTAAGCAAATTCTGTAGGATTCTACTCAGATGAGGTCCCTAGAGGAGTCAGATTCATAGGGACAGACAGCAGGGTGGTGGGAGCCAGGGGCTGGAGAGGCGGACAGAGAGTTAGTGTTTCATGGGGATGGAGTTTCAGTTTCACAAGATGAAAAGTTTCTGGAGACAGAAGGTGGGGATGGCTGCACAACATGTGAATGTGCTTAGGGCCCCTGAGCTGTGCACAAGAATGGTTAAGATGCTATATTTTATGTTATGTATATTTTACCACAATAAAAAAAAGCTGAAACCAAACCAAGAGAATTCACTGCTAGGAGAACTGCATTGGAAGAATGATTCGGGGAACAGGCAGAGAAAAATGATCCCAGAAGGCAGCATGGGAATACAGGAAGGAGTTACGAACACATAAAAGGACAGATTTATGAGAAAGTTTAAATTTGTATTGACTGAAATGGTAATGCTTCATTAGGTTTAAACATTACTAGAGACCGAGGGATATTTCATAATTTTAAACAATGGTTGGTTCGGGAGAAAGGTATCAACCCTAAATCTGCATGCACTTAAAAACTATACATACCTGCATCTGTATATGCAGAGCAGAAATGCATGAGAAAAATAGCATAAAAGGCAGAGGGTACGGATGGAGTCACACAGCTGTGAGTACCTCGGGCTGTAGGGAAATGGTAGAAGTGCTAATCTGAGGTCAACCCTAATGAGTCAGGGTGTCAACCACTGATGGAATAATGGAACTATGTAAAAGCGATACGTTAACAGAGAATAAAAATGAAATAGTATCGATATTTGATTAATCCAGAAGAAGCACGGAAGGAGATAAGGAAGAAGTGATGAGACAGACTTGGAGTGTAAGGCAGTGGAGTACATGCCCTACAAGGGGACAAGACATTTCAATGAAAGGACCAACACTGTCAGACAGGGTTCAAAAGGCAACTAGATGTTGCTTATAAATCTATATATAAATCTTTACACAAATATAAAGACATAGAGAGGTTGATGGCAAAATGATAGAAAAATATATATCATGGTGTAGCCCAAAGGAAGCTGGTGTAGGTAAACTGTATCATACAAAGTAAACTTTAAATATAACCAGAGACAAAGATGGATATTTCATAATTTAAAAAGCTGCCACCCTGGTAAGAAGATATCAATTCTAAATCTGTATGTACCTAAAAACATAACTTTAAAATATATAAAGCAAAACTGGCAGAACTAAGAGGTTAAAAAGAACATGCACAATCACGGTGGGAGATTTGAATATACCTCTGTCAGTAACTGATAGAAGAGCAGGCAAACCATCAACAGAGAGATGAATTTGGATGACATGAGTAGCAACTTGACCTAATCAACATTTACAGAACACCGCTCTCAGTAGCTGAAGAGTACATAAGCTTTCCAAGTGCACATGGAACATTTACCCGAACAGACTATACACTGGGCTTTAAAAGCAAGTTCCATCAAATTTCAAAGAAATTCAATCATATATGTATGTTCTCTGACTGCAGTGAAATTAAACGAAAACCAATAAGAAAAAGATAACTAGAAAATCCTTAAGTGTTTTAGAAATTAATCTAAATGACCCAAGGTCAAAGAAGAAATCTAGTAAGAATCAGAAAGTATTTTAAATTGGATAATAATAAAAAGGTCACCTATCACAGCTAAATAAGTGGTTGAGGTACCATGAAGTAAAGTAAGTGCTTAGAGAAAACCTATGACCTTAAACGTATACATTAGAGAAGAGGGAGGCCAAACTCTCTTTCAAGATATTAAAAAAATAAAAAATTAAACTCAAAGAAAGTAGATAGAAAGAGATAATACAGAGTATAACTCAATGAAATAAAAAATGAACATTACATTAAAAACATCAACAAAGCCAAATTTTGATTCTCTGAAGAAACTAATGAAATTGACAAACTTTTGACAAGAGTGACTGGGGGATAAGGGGATGCAAATCACCAATGTCAGGCATCAAAAATAGAACATCTTTACAGACTCAGGAGTTAAAAACTCTATTCAGAGGACATTATGTACAAAAGTAATTTTGATAGTTTAGTTAAAATATATCAATCCCTTAAACATAATATATAAAAGCAGACACAAGAAGAAATAAAAAATCCAAATTTCCCATAATCACATAAATTAAATTAGGAATTTTAATAATCTTTGCATAAAGCAAACTAATAAAACCTTAAGTCTAGGTGATTTTACCAGTAAATTCTTCTGAACATTTAAGGAAGAACTAATACCAGTTTTATATAAATCTTCTGGAGGATTTTTATGAAGCAGCATAGCCTTTATATCAAAACTGGACAGGATATTTCAAGAAAGAAAAATCACCAGCCAATCTCTCTCATAAACATAGAGGCAAATATCCTGCCCGTATAATAGCAACAAACTAAACCCAATGCTGTCTATAAAGACATGTGATCGATGAAGTTTAATTCAGTTATCCAAGGCTGCATCAGCATCTGAAAATAAACCCACATAACTGGCCACAGAATAAGTTAAGAATAAATTATATTTGTTCTATAATCACAGAATAAAGTCAACAGAATAAGTCTAAGGAGAAACATATAATCAATTCAAAAGATGCAGAGAAACACTTGATAAAACTCAAGAGCCATTCCTAATTAGAAACACGACTCTAAGGAAAGCAGGAATAGAAGGGAACTCTATTACGCAGAAAACAAATACAAACACAAAACAAGACAAAACCCAGTAGAGCTAACGTCACACTCAACGGTGAAATATTAGGACACCTTCTTTCTGAGAGAGGGAGCAAGGCAGGGTTGTCCATGGTCACCCTTTCTACCTGATGTTGTCCTGAGAGTCTCAGCTAGTGCGTCAAGGGAAGGAAAAGGAAATGAAAGACAGAATCACGGGACAGGGTAAAAATAAAACCACTGTTACTTGCTAACAACGTAATCATAGATGTTAAAAAAAAAATCTTCAGAATCTTCAGATAAACTCTTTGATTGATAAATGAATTTAGCAAGAACACCGGTTTCAAAGACAACATACAAAAATCATTGGTAGGTCTATATGCTTGTAACAATGAGGAAATAAAACAAAAAGATGCCAATAACAGCAGCATCAAAAACCATAAAATGCCTGAGAATAAATCTACTAGAGACGAGCAAGGTCTCTACACAGAAAAGTACCAAACATTAGTGAAAAAAAGGAAAGAAGCCCTAAATTAATTCAGGATATAATGTTTATGAGTTGGAAGTTTTAATATTTGTAGGTGCTAATTTTGAGGTATGGATTCAATGTGACTCCAATCAGTCTCTGAATGCTTTTCTTTTTAAATATTTTTTTTGGGGGGGAATTTCAAGCTGATTCTAAAATATTTATGGAAAAGTGAAGAACCAAGAGCAGACAAGACAAGACGATTTTGAAGAACAAAGGTGGAAGATGTACACAACAGAGTTCAAGGCTCACTGTCAAGCGTCAAGGATGAACACTGGGTATCACTGGAGGTGGTCTTAGTTTGCACTATTAATAAGGTGGCACTAGATTAGATTGATGAATGCTTCAGTGGAAAAGAATGGAACATCCAAAGGTGAAAATGCTTATATGTGTGGTCACCTGGTTTATGACCAAGGCACTGTTTCAGTCCACTGGGGAAAGAATGTTCTTTTCAATAAATAGCCCTTGGACAAATTGGACATCCATATGAAAAAAACATGAGCTGTGGGTCCCTGCTACACACCAGTTACAAAAGTAATTCCAGCGAGGGCAGAGACCTATAGGAAGGCAAAGGCAATCAAGCCTGGAGAACAGAACAGCGGAGCATCTTCGTGACCTTGGGAAAGGCCACGATTTAACAAAACACAAGAAGCACTAACTATAAAAGAGAAATATTTGACAAATGGGGCTTCCTTAAAGTAAAGAGTTTCTTTCCATCGAAAGACATCATTAAGAGAATGAACAGACACTCTACAGGCTAGGAAAGGACATTTTCTGGGAAAGGACTTGTATCCAGAATATATCTAGAATTCTTATAAACCAATAAGGAAAAGACCACATGATTAAAAAAAAAATAGACGAAAGATTTGAATGGGTACCTCACCAACAAGGGATGTCCACATGCCCATGAACTGGTGCTCAACACCATTACTCATCGAGGAAATGCTGATCAGAACTAGAATGAAGCACTTGCATGCGCTCACTACCGTGGCCGGAATGAAAAGGACCGACAATGTCGAGCGTTAGAGACGATGGGGCCTAACGGACCCATCTGTGCTGCTGGTGGGAGCATGGGCTGGTTTGACGACGCCGGAGAGCGGCCTGGCTGTAGCCCTGGATGGGCCCACGTCCTGGCCCAGCATCTGTCTTGCCAGATACACACCCCAGAGAAATCAGTGCACCCGTCCGCCAAAAGGCAGTATCAGAATGTTTATAGCAGCTTTACTCACAGAAAATAAAACTCAAAGGCCAATGTCCACAGCAGCACAGAGAAGCAGATGGTGGTGTATTCCTGCAGGGGAATATCGTACAGCACTATAAAAGAACACGCCGCTGACACCCACAGAGGACCCCGCCCTGGCCACTGGGGCTAGCTGGTAAACCCCTGGGGGTGGGCACCTGGTCACCGGGCAAGGACCCTCTGTGCCACCATGGGGTTCCAGCTGGGAAAGGGGCCCTATAAAATCCAGGCGGTTCTTGTGGCCTCAGCAGAGAGAGGGAATGGCACCCCATGGGCAGGGGAGGACACGCAGCTGAGGGCGATGGGGCTCTGAAGCTCTCAGCTGCACCCCAGCTGTCAGGCTGGCCAGCCTGCAGCCATCAGCCAGGCCCACAGGTGGCTCCAGTTCCAAAAAGGGGGATCCCCGGGGCCACAGAAGGCCTCATTGCACCAGGGAGGCTGGGGTGCTGCATGGATAAGCCTGAGGAATCTTCCTGGACGCATGGAGGAGGATAAGCCGTCTTCTTAGGGTCGTTCAGGTGTGGGCCCTTGTGAAGACTGAGGCTCAGATGCACGCAGAGCCTTTGTCCTTCCTTCTCCCCCCTCCCCAAGCATCTTCCAGCCCCTAGAGGTGCAGGGCCCATGGTCAGCCCCAAACCAAATGGCCAGCTGGAAGGCCTCTGGGCCCGAGCTCCCAGCCAGCAGGTGGAGGGAAGGCCAGCAGACTGGGGGTGCTGGGCCTGGGGACTGTGGGACCGGGCCAGCAGGCGATGTCTGCTCCACCAAGGTGCTGACGGCACAGTAGGGATAGGATGGGTGTGGGGCAGCTCCGGGGGACCTTCAGGCTCTGAGGGGACCTTAGCCTTGCCTGGGCACAGGGCTCTGCCCGCCCCGGTGTGGGCAGCCTGGGCGGGGATGGGCAGAACCTGAGGGAGGGACGACCGGCAGCCGGCTCCCCGCACCTCCCCCCGCCCCCAGTGCCGGGCGGCCCTCCGATCTGCGGGTGATGCTGGCTCGGGTGCGGGGCCGGCTCTGTATCGCCCGAGACGGGCCCATGGGACGCCCCAGCCTTCCCTGGCTTTCTGCCCCAGGTGCTGTGGGTGCTCCCCAGGACAGAGTGGGTGAGCCCGGGGGCAGCGGGACACGGAGTGGCGGGCGCGGAGGCTGGCCCTGGCTTCTGCTCCGACCGCAGCGCCGTGTCAGGTGTTAATAGCACACTTCTGTGCAGGAGGGGGCAGCAGCTTATGCACAAACTCACATACGCACCTGCGCGCGCGCACCTGTGAGCAGGGCTTGGAGGCGGAGCTGACTCGGGCTCTGGGAGGCCCCGGGTCGCAGAGATTCCCCTTCTGGGGGGTGGGCGCTGGCCTCACGAAGCCCTCACCCAGGCCTGAGATGGCAGGGGACGTCACCCTGGCCTCACGTCCCTGATTCTTTTCAATCACCTGCAATGACGGGGCAGGTGGAGGGCTGGGGCTTTACGGACACCTGTGTGTGAAGGGCCCCCCACTGGCGGTGACTGCCACAGCCTGGCCACGGCCTGGGGTCCTGGGACAATGCTCAGGGCTCCTCAGATCCTGCTTCACTCAAACAAAAGACCACGGCCAGTGACCGCTCTAGTGGCTTCTCAAAGCTGCTCACCTCGGCCAGCTCTGCAGAACAAAGTCACAGCCTTTGCGACCAAGCAGCACCGGCCAGGCCTGCAGAAAGCTGGGGCTGGGGTGCCAGGGCGTGGCCCAGCTCCGCTCAGGCCTACTCTGGGCTGGCCCCGCACTGGGGACAGCCCTGCCTGCGGGCCTCCCTGCTGGAGGCAAAGGACTCCTCGGTCGGCAAGGGACAGGTCTGTCTGGCTCCGTTCGAGGAGGGTTTTCTCTTCTCTGTGCTGCGTCTGGCCTGGGCAGGTGGTGGCCTCGTGCCCGTTTCTGGTGCCTCTGACACAGGAACAGGCAGGTGGGACAGGTGACCGGATGCAGACCTGGAGACCCCTGTAGGAGACCCCTGGGCCCCGGTCCCCTCGAGGTGCTGAGGCTGCAGGGTGGGTGCCCACCTGCCTGGGCTGAGCTGCCCTCCAGACCGTCAGCTGCCCCACCTGCTGAGGGGAGGGTGGACCCATTTGGCCACCCCATCCGGCTTTGGGAAGGCCGGAGGGCCAGGGTCTTGGGTGGGGGTGGTGATGCCGCACACCCCCTCCTCTCTGCCCTGAGAAAGGAGAACCCCTCACTCCTACGGAGACAAGGACTGGGTGGGTGCTGGATTTTGTGCTTTGCTTTTTTCCCATTACTTGATAGGGTATGATTTCTCTTCTTTAGCCTATTGATATGACGGCATTCCATTAATTGATTTTTGAATGTTGAACCAGCTTGGCTTATCACTTGGTTGTGGTGTTTCATTTTTTTATACATTGTTGCATAATTAGTTGTGGTTTTTTTACAATATAAAAAAACCCCAGGAACCCACCACTCAAAATAAAAGCTAGACCCTGACGGCCCCCAACTCATTCATCCTCCAGCCTCGGCACCCTGGGTGACCATCCTCCCAAATCTGTGTTCCTCACATTCTTGCTTTCCCGTTGATGTCATTTTATCAAATCTACATGTAGCCCCCCTCCCAGGCATATATTTTTTATTTTAGTGATTTAGACCTCATAAAAATGCATTATGCTTTTCCTTGGTATGATGTTGCCAAGAGCCACACGGCTCTATGTCACTCTGGTTCGTTTGTTGGGAATGGCGGAAAATACTCCGTCGTGTGGATATTCTGAGTTCCTTCGCACTCCTCCTGCGACGGGTGTGTGGCTGGAGGCCAGGCGTTGGGCTTGTGGAGAGCACCGTGGCAACACTCGACTACCCCCTTGGGCTGGGCACGGACTGGCGTTTTCTCTGGTGTCACCCAGGCAGGCACGTGACCGCTGGGTCATCGGCTGTGTGGATTTGAATTTGCTAGGTGATGATGCACTGTCCCTCAAAGCGGTGGTCTCGCCGTGCACGCCCCCAGCAGTGTGGGAGACCCTGTGCCCCACAGCCCAGCCTGCACCCCCAGTGATCAGCCTTCATCGCTCAGGCCAACAAAATGAGTGTGAACAGGGCCTTCAGGCCCCAACTGGCTCCAGGCGCTTCCTCCACCGGGAAGGCTGAGCACGTCTCTGGGCCGTTTTCCTGTTTTGCTACTTGGGCTCTTATTGATGAGTTAGATGTAAGTTGTCTATATAATTTCTACCTACCTACCTACCTACCTACCTACAAATTGTTTGCTTTCTTTTTTTTTTTTTTTAAGATTTTATTTATTCATTTGAGAGAGAAAGAGAGAGAGCACAGTGGGAGAGGGACAAGCAGACACCCCACTGAGCAGGGAGCCCGACATGGGACTCGATCCCAGGACCCTGAGATCATGACCTGAGCCGAAGGCAGACGCTTAACACACTGAGCCCCCCGGCGCCCCAGCCCCAGCAGTTGTTTGTCAGTTTATGTGTGGGGAATACCTGCCCCTGTAGCAGGCAGACAAAGGCTCTCTGAAAGATGCCCTAACCCTAGAACCTGTGACTCTGTTACCTTATAAGGCAAAAGGGACCATAGACGTGATTAAGAGTAAGCACCGCGAGATGGGCAGATTATTCCGGATTCTCTGTCCGGGCTCAGGAGATGCTAGAATCCTTAGAAGTGGAGAAGCTTTCTCAGCTGTGGCTAGAGGGAGCTGGGGCCAGACAGTGGCAGTGTCCTGGCTGTGGAGAAGGAGGACGGGGCTGCGAGCTGACGGCGGTAGGGGCCCCCAAAGCTGGACGAGGCCCGGTGACGGCTTTCCTGTGAGGGCCACCAGGAGGAACCAGCCCTGTGACACCTCTCAGACCCGTCAGACTGTGTCCCACTTCTGATCTGTGGGACCCAGAGACCATCAGCATGGGTTGCCCTAAGGCACTAGGTTTGAGGTTACTGGTTGCAGCAACACCAGAAAACAAATGCAAATCCTAGTTAATCACCTCCCTGTCTTTCAGGTGCCTTTTGAGGAACTGGAGCTCTTATTTTCTAGCAACAACTTTATCAGTATTCCTCTGTCCTAGTCAGCGTGTTGGGGTGATGTACAAGAAAGAGTTCTAAACGCCCAGAGTCGAAAGTTACTAAGTAACCCGCATGTTCTGAGAGCTGTAAGGATTGTATCTCACCGTTGTATACGGTGTGAGGCAGGGCCCTTCGCCTCTTCCCTGGTGGGTCGCCACCCATTACAGTCCCGCGAGGTGCCATCGGCACAGCCCGGAGCCCCCCACTCAGGCTCTCTGCTCCATCCCCCGGGCTGAGTGTTGACTCTCCCACCCACAGCCCAGCCTCACACCAAGTCCTGACATCAGGAGAGAAAGATTTTTCCTGCCACCTTGAGAAGGTCTTTGTTCCTCTCAGCTCTGAGCTTTTCCACAGACATTTTAGACTCATAATGGTAAGTCCCACAAGAAAACCTGTTGGGGTTTTTACTGGAATTAGAGTAAATCAAGTAGGAAGAAATGCATTGACATCTTTATAATGTGGAGTGTCTTATCTTGAGTATGGTATCTCTTTCCCTTCATGAAAGTCTTACTGGAGAATCTCTAAATATGGTAGAACTTGGTTCTTTAAAAAACTAACAAAACAGACAAGGCTCTGGTAAGATTGACTGAGACAAGATGCAAATAAAAGTGGTACAAAAGAAAGTTAGAAATGACTACAAATAGGGATAACACTGGTAATAGAAGAATATTCTCAACAACTATATGCCAACAATTTTGGAAAACCTAGATTGAATTGGGCACATTCTTAGAAAAAATTCTAACTCCCTAGAACTGAATAAAGATGGGATAAAATGTCTCAACCAAGCTTGCAACTACTAAAGGTATCAAAGGGGTGGTTAAAGACCTTCCTGTGAGAACACATCAGGCCCAGGTGGCCTTATGCCAAATTCTATCACACTTTCGCAGGACGTTTCCTCCCAGCCATATGCAAACATCTGAAACTGAACAAAAAATGAAAACACAATATATCAAAATTTGAGGGACGCAGCTAAAGCAGTTCTTAGAGGGAAATTTATAGTGTTCCATGATTACATTAACAGAAAGGGGAGGTCTCAAACCAGTGATCTCAGTTGCTACCCGAAAACTAGAAAAAGAAGAGCAAATTAAACCCAAAGCAAGCAGAGGGGAGGGAATCATAGCAATGAATAGAAATGATTGAAACAGAGAGCAGGGGGCCACCCTTGTCTGAGACGGGCTGATGTTCTTGGTGCGGCCTGAGGCCCAGCCCTGTGCTGACTGTCCCTGAAGGTCTACACCCAGGGACCCCTCGCGAGGCTGTAGGAGCATCTCCGTTCACCAGCCTTCAAGTCTCCCAGGACGCTTGCTCTCCTGCCCCTGAAAACTGGCTGACTCTGGGGACTCTCTCTTTTAGGTCTCTCCAAAGGAAGGGGCTTGGGAACGGTGTGGGAGGCAGCAGGATGCTGTCGCCTTCCCGTCAGAGGCCTGAGGGGTCTGGGAGGTGGGACCCCTCAGTTCAAGCTCTAAGAACACCTGCCTCATGGTCAGTCACGTCTGGTCCTGTGTTGGTTTCCTGGCATCGCCACACTGAAGGCAAGACCACCCGCTTCCTGTGGGTCCCAGGGCCGGGCATGTCCCTGGAACCCCCCAGAGGCTGGGGGTGCCGAATCACTGAGATGCATTCCACACAAGCCTGGGGACAGGGACTCAGAGGAAAAGTTTCCAAAAAGCTGGAGGACCAGGTGAAGGAAAAGGCTCTATTCTCTCTACATCCCATACGCCCGTTTTCAATACTTTATAATCAGTCCAAAGGGGTTGCCTTCTTTATGAAATAAAACCTATGCATCCGGCTTTGCTTGTCCCCCTCCTTTCTCCTTCCTCCACGGTCTGCCTCTCATTCCCAGGCCAGAATGCCTACTGACCAGGCACCTGCCACCATCCTACGCAGCAGCAGGTGGGCGCCGCGCTCCATGCTTTCCAAACCCTCACTGATTTCAACCTCAGGACGAATGTGGGAGGCAGTGGTCAGCCTCACCCTCATCTGACTGAGGATGGAACCAACCAGGGGGACAAGTCTCTCGGTCGGCAGTAGTGCCAAGTCTTGTGCCCAAGTGTGTGGCACCCCTGACCCTTAACCGTCACAGCAGGGCAGCCCCTCCTCATGGCCTGGCCTCCCTTCCATCTGGGACTCCCAGGGGAACACCCCCCCCCCCCCCCTCCCCAGGCTGCTGGTGGGACCTGGTTTGAGGGACAAGGGTCTGTCCCCAGGGGAGCCGGATCACACTCCCATGGGGCTCAGGTTCCCATCTGAGGGGCTGGGTGTCCAGGCCGCCCCCAGCCTGTGCTGGGCTCTGTGTCCACGTGCCATCCACCTGGGCCCTGCAGTCTCCCCCCGACCCGTGACCCGCCCTCCTGGGGCAGCTCCAGCCTGCGGCTCTGGGTACAGGCGGGAAAGTCCGCAGCCCAGTCAGGTGACTTCACAAATAGCACCCCGCGGGCCATGGTTGTGCAATCCCGGTAATTGGAACCAGCAGTCTCCCCGGGCATGGCCCTGCCTAGGTCAGAGAAGCCACTGTGCTCTGAGGTCAGGTGAAACAGGGGGCAATCAAGACACTGCACCTGTCTTCTGCTGCCCCAGAGCTGACCCGTGCGGGCTCCGGACCCAGCCCACCGTGACTACCTCCGGGCAGAGCCGCCCCAGGGGGAGAGGGCCCAGCCAGGCGAGGCGGGGGCTAGCTGCTGCGCTCTCCCTGCAGACCCTCCTCCCACCATGGGCCCCCCCCACCGTCCTCAAACCCTCTCCATCCTCTTGTACACATGGCAGGCGCCCCTCACCTTCCTCCCTGGCCAGAGCCCAGCACGTGTTTCTATCCCGCACACCCTGCAGTGCCAAATGCTGCAGGAATCTGATGTCACTGCGTCTAGCTCACACCCAGCGCCAGGGCTGAGGCTGCATGGCCCGCACTGCTCCCCATGCCCAGCGCGGCCTGAGCCCGGGTGGGAGCGGGTGATGAGCCCTGGCTCGAGAGCCCTCAGAGCCCCCCGCGGCCCCCATGTCCGGGGCGGGAAGGCCTGAACTTGTGGCTCCTCTCTCTGTGGGCCGAGGAAGCCTGCCACGGGGCTCTGGCCTCGAGACTCGGGTCCGGCTCAGGAATGGGACCAGGGGTGGTTCACCCCTGCCACCTCACGCACTCAGGATGCCCGTGGAAACTGAGCTGCCGAGCTGGGGCTCAGGCTGAACACACAGCCCTGGTACAAAGCCGAGTGTCCCCCAGGGGAACGGCTCCCCGCAGCTGGACATCCTGGTTCGGGGCTGCAGGTCGTTCAGTTTTACCTCCTCTTGTGCCCGAGGGTCCACAGACTTCCCTGCTCCCCCTGCCCCTGATTCCTGCCATGGCACGTGTGAACCTCAAGAACATCCCACGAAGTGAGAAGACACAGACTGGGTGAAAGATTCTGAAGACAGGAAGCCGATTAGTGTTTTCTCCCCAGGGGAGAGGGGAAGTGACTGTGCAGGGGCGCAGGGCTGCTTTTGGGGGTGATGAGGATGTTCTAAACCTAGGTGGTGGTGGGCGCTCCATCCTGTGAACACAAGGGTGTGGAGAGTGTCCCCGGCCGCTCCCGAGAGCGGGAGCTGGGGGAGGCACACGGAGGTGCTGGGAGCTTCTCTGGAGAACAGGGAAGGAGGGGGGACAGCCCCAGCCCTCCGGGCTTTGCCCAGGGCACGGCCTTCTTTGGAGTTCTTCCTCGGGGGGCTCAGGGCCCCCAGGCAGGCAGCCTCAGGAATGTGGCTGCCGTAGGCCTCCTCCCTCCCCGAGCAGATACAGAGGCCTTCTAACTCCCCAGGCTGGCCGAGCCTCTCCCTTCCAACCGGTCCCCCAACAGCAAGGCTGCCACGGGGGGCTTCCTGGGCCAAGAGACAAATTAACAGATTGCAGATCCATAAGCCCCGCCCCCCCCCGCCCGCCACAAATCCTGCCATGGCTCCCTATTGCCTGCCCAGTGAGATCCAGACTCTGGGGTGGCCCGTGGGCCCCTCCTGACATGCCCGGACAGATACAACATGAGCTGCAGGCGTTCTGGGCGCGAGGTGACGTGCAGTCCCGTCCCCTCAGATTGCCGCATCACGAGTCACCACACGCGTACGGTTCTGAGGTCAGTGTAAGATTGTTTTCATACCGATGATCCAGAAATCAGAGCAATCCCATGCTGGTCCCCGGTTGGCAGTGAAATTCCTCGAGGACCTCGGGACAGGTGACCGAAACAGATTTGGCAAAGGGAACTCGTCTCAACATGTCCCAGAACCAAGGGAAAGAAACTAATTCTCTGTTTCCCCAAGATCGGGGCTTCCTACTGGGCCCCCTGAGACCACCCAACACAGATCAGACTAACGAGCTACTCATTGCAACTTCCCAACTTAACCCGACTCCGCATAGCTCCGATCCACTGCACTCCCACCCAGCTTGCAGCTCGGCGCCTCAGCGCCCACGGAGCTCGTGAGACTCAGGTCCCTCCAATTTGGTGCAGTTCAGGGCAACCCACGGCGAGTCGATGTGCCTCCCCCAGGGCCCAAGCTCCTGCTAAGAGTGGGGCCTCTCGGTAGAAGCAGGGGCGAGGAAGAGCAGGCCCTGCCTTGCATGGCCTCTCAGGACGTGGGGTGCGGTACAAGGTGCCTCAGAGAGGTGCCACAGAGGTGGTGGGGTCTGAGTAAACAGCACAGAAACCCCAAGTGAGTGCGGCCCCCTGCCACCCACCTTGTCCCGGGGGCTGGAAGAAGGGAGCAGGTGATTGGGGGGGCTGGCACGGGGGGCCTTCTGGGGAGCTGAAACCAGCTGGGCAGGGGAGTGACCACTGCCAGGGACGCCGTGGCCCTGAACAGCCCTGCCCCCACCCTGGCCCAAGCCACCTTTGCCTGGCAAGCCACGGGGATAGAGATCCCCAAGATGGTGAGGAGCAGCCCGCCTGGGGAAGGCCTCCCCAGGAAAGGGACATCACGTAGGGATGAGGGGAGGCAGGAGACGGCGGTCAGCAGGGAGGACCCCATGCAAAAGACCCGGGCAGGGAAGGAGTCATGGACACAAGGCCACTGTGGCTGATGGCCCAATGAGGGCAGCAGGGGACGCACGGCGGTGGCCGAGGACATGGACAGTGTTGTCTGCGGTCCCCCCAAAAAGAGGCACCATCAAACATCGCCTCCCCCAGACACCCGCTCCTGCTCACCGTCTGCCCTGCCAGCTAGCAGCGGAACGGCTCAGAGGCGGCTCCTGTCGCCACTCTGCCTGGCGCCACGTCCCCCATGCCAGGGCCTGTGACGTGAGAGAGGAGCCGAGCTGAGTGTGACCCTGATCGGGCAGCTCCGGAACAGGTGTGCGTCGCCCCCTCCCCGCTGCCCCCCAAGTCCCTCCATCAGGGGACTGTTTCCTGGGGGAGGGACCCCGCGGCTGTGGCCCATGTTGGACATCTGGCTCAATCCTCCCTCCCCCTTTGCCCGCGGGGAACCCCTGCCCCGTGACCCGGGGCCTCTCCACAGTGCTGGGGTCCGTTTCCTCTGAGAGCCTGGCGGTGCCCTTGGAAGCAAGGGACAGGAGATGGGAGCTTGGAGGAGGGCTCGAGAGAGTCCCACACCGATTCCCGGGCTGGGCCTCGGCTGGTTCCAGAAAGTTCCCCGGGCTTTGGAGGCCTCAGGAGCCTGAGGCCCCACAAACAGAGCATGGGCCAGGCTGCGTCATAACAAGGATGTGGCCTCGCAGGGACACAGGGCCCTGGAGTCAGCACGGTCAAGCAGCCCCGAGCTCTCAAGAAGACCCCGTGGCCGGGCTCTGGCCTCCCGGGGTGGGGAGCAGGTTCCTGCGCCCCCAGTGGGACGTCGGCCTGAAAGCCCAACGCTGCCTGTGTGGGGTCACTGGAAGGAGCCGGTGAAGAAACGCATCTTTGTGCCGCCTCTGTCCCCGGGAGGGGCTGGGCGTGCAGACAGCGGGAAAGGTTGGGTGTGAGCAGGCGGCTGGGAGGACCCCATTTAAATCCCGGGGAGATTATGAGGGACGTTTGTTGCAGGCTGTCAGCCCTCATTAAGTTAATGGAACTGGCGAGCTGGCCTGTTTCCAGCACGCTGGAGAAAGAAAACAAGAAAAGTGTTTTCAGCGAAAGAGCCAGGGGGTCCCATTTCGCCTGCAGCCCCGGGAGATTATGAGCCGTCGGTAATGGCCTCGCTGGAATGACTTACTGGGGACTTGTTGATCAAAACAAGGGGAGAAAACCCCTCATGTCTAGGAAGAATTACATGGGCTTCTCACTGATTCTCCTCTAGAAAAGTGTGCACTTCCTTCCCAAAGCCCCGTCCCCGGCCAGCACCCCCCCACGGCTCGGGCTCCCTGGCAGGACGCAAGGACTGGGAAGCAGAGCCCGCACAGTGCCCTGCAGACGTGGGGAGCAGGGGCTCGCGGGCTAGGTGAGCCCTGGGGGTCAGGAGCCAGAAGGTGCTGCCAGGCCCCCTGGGGCCCCTCAGGAGGGGCAGAGCAGACCCCACCCTGCAGGAGGGAGCCCCCCACCCTTCTTCCTGCAAGTCACCCCAGAGCCGGCGTGGGACTCCCACGGCCTGTGGGCGCCCTTCCTAGCCCCTCAGCACCATGACGGAGAGTGTGGGGGGGAGGGTCTGCTGTGGAGCACTGGTGGTGGGACTCCTGCATCTGAGGGCAAGGCCCCTCTGGGACACTGCCTCTCTCCTCCACCCCCAGATTCCCTAACCTGCCAGGCCACCCACAAGCCCCACGCTGCACCCTGAGCTCCCATGACCATGGCCCTGCACCGAGGGCCCTGCCCTTCCCCACACAGCTGGACTCTGGACCTACCAAACCTTGGGTGGGGCCCCCGGCATCCCAGCAAGACGCTGTGGCACCAGGCCCCCGGCCTGGCCTCCCCACCGTCCTGCCCTTCTCCCTTCTCTTCCTTCCCCACCCCACCCCCACAGGTACCCCAGGCACCTACTGGGAGCCAGGCCCTGGGCTTCCGAATGCACGGTGCCACGACTCCCTTATTCCCGCTGCCCAGGAAGCCGAGGCCGGTGCAGACAGAGCCACCCGCCTCCAGAGCGCCTCTCCCCGCCAGACTGCGAGACACCGCGTGGATTCTGGGGATGTGGTCTCCGCTTGCCTCCTGCCCTCCTCGTCGCCTGGCCCCAGCTGGGGCCTCTCAAACACGCCCCACTCCCCTGGTGTCTCCTATCTGGAAGCCCAAGGCCCTGGAGGTTTGGCCTGACTTTCAGGCCATTTTGCTTTTGTCGAGCCCGCACCTCCTGGAAATCATGGCATCCACGGACCGGTCCTGCCAGCGTGCTCAGCGGACGGGCCCCCAGATGGGGGGTGACAGAGCTAAGCTGGGAATCTCTGTGCCGCCCGGCTGGGCACTGAGCCTCCTTCCTGCCAAAGCCCCCTTCACCTTAACCCAGGGGCCCCGGGGCTGCTCTGGGTCCCCAGAGTGGCAGTGGGGACTTGCTCAGCACAGCCCATACCCCTCTCCTGGCTCCGGAGGCCGCCCCCCCCCCCCCCCCACGCCCTGGCCAAACAGCCTGTGTCTGACGCAGCACAGAGGGCCAAGGGCTGGCCCCTCAGTGCACAGCTGAACTCAGGGACAAAGTGACAATTGCAAAGAGAGGAGGTGGACGCCCCAGCCTGGGGGGGGGGGTGGTGGCTGTAGATCCAGCTCCCGAAGCTCACAGTGGAGGTGAGGAAGGCCTGATGTGTCCCTCTCACATGGCAGGTGATCCGTAGGCCCAGACAGTGAGGTACCAGCCAGGGCTCCCGGTGATGCAGGGACAGAGGCTCCCAGCCTCAGGCCTCCATGAGGCCTCTAGTCTGGCCCTCGACTCATCTGGGGCGAGGGGCATGCAGGGTATTCCCTGCAGGATGCCAAGGAGCCCCACTTGAGGGAGGCACCCGGCGGGGCCCAGCCCTGGCCCCACGCCCCCTCAACACACACACAACCCCTCTCCCTGGGCTCTGAGCCGAGAAGCAGGCTGCGTGGGGTCCGTTGTGTCCCCTCCCCCCACCCCTGGTCTAGGGACACAAGGAGACAGCCTCATCCCGCCTTCTTTGGGGAGCTGGGGGTCGGGGTGAGGGTCTGCCCTGTGTAGTGAGGGGCCTCCTGGGGGCTGGGGAGGACAGTGCTTGTGTCCAGGAGGGAAGAGCCGGCCTCTCACCCAGGCCCTGGGGCCCGAGCGCGGGTCTCATGCCGATTTCTGCAGATCAGATACCGTTTTCAGCGCCCCGGCCTGAGCGGTCTTCCCGGAGAATCCTCCTGTGGGAGGCGGGGAAGTGGCCGGTCCAGTTTCTGAGAGGGACTGTTTTTGAAAAGCGAACACTATCACCGCTATCAGCTGAAGGCTGGGGAAGTCGGGGCCGGGGGGCCCCACCTGCCTCCCGCCGGGCCTGCCCCGTGCACCCTGTCCCCGGCCTCCGCCTGCCCCCCCCGCCTGGCTGCTCTGCCCCCCGCCCCCCTGCCCCGCCGCTGCCCTGTCCTCTAGCCTGTCCTGCCCGCTCCGGCCTCGGGCCCGGGCCTCCCCGAAACTGTAACTTTCTGTGGGGGCGCCCGTGTGGGGCCCCGGCAAAGACCTTGAGGGCCCTGCTTTTCTCACAGCTGCATTCCCAGTGCTGACACACAGCGAGTGCCCTGCACACAAGAGCAAGGCCACGGTGCCGGGCTGCTCCGGCCCAGGCCAGCAGGGACAGGGTGCCGCCGCCCGCCCGGGGTTGGGGGCTGGGCCGCGGCCGGTCAGGCGTGCTGGGCCGGGGGGCAGAGCGCGGAGCAAGGCTCTCCCGGGGCCACCACTCGGCCCTCTGCCTTCCCTCCCCCCAAAGGAAAGGAGAGGTTAATAAACCAATTACTTTGGGCAACGAAGCAAAATAAGTCCCATTAAAGTAATTAACGTCCTTCGCACAGCCCCCATTGGAGAAGACTAATAAATTGGGGCTTTGTCACCATCCGGTAATTCCTCGCTGGGGCGTTTCTTCATCCCCGTCCAACAGCACAGTTTAAGGCTCTGTTAATACTTTTAAGACGGGCTCGATGCCAGACTAATTAGATTTGCATTTCCACCATGGGCCAGGCTAGGCTCGGATGTGCGCAATGAAAGAGGCCTGAGGACCCCGCAGGGGCCCCGGGGACAGCACCCGCCTTTGAGAAGGGGCCATGTGTGGATTCCCACGTCTGGCCTGACACTCTGTCTGCCGGCCCGGCTCCCCGCCCCCGCACGCCAGGGCACCGCTCTGATCTGAGCGAAGGCCAAGCCTCATTCTCCCGAGGGTCTCCTCCTGAATCTGCCCACCCCGGGGGCTCACGGGGGTCAACCGGATGGATGATCCCAGGACCCCAGAGCCAAACCCAGGCAGGTCCACGTAGACAAGAAGGAAGAGGGAAAAGGAGCAAGTGTGGCGTGGAGACACCTGACGGGCGCTCCCTAGGCCATCATCACGGGCATCACGACACATTACGGACATGCCGACTGCATGTGTCCCTGTCACGATGGGGAAGAAGGGCGCGTCACCTCTGTGGTCTTCCTCCCCGAAGCCCAAAGCTCATCCTGCAAAACACCTAACCCGTCCTCCTCGAAACCGTCAAGGTCATCAAAAACAAGGACAGCCTGAAACTGTCACGGCCCAGAGGGGCCTAAGGAGACATGGCGGCTGGATGTCAGGTGGGGTCCCGGGCGGGATCCTGGGATGGAAACAGGACGGCAGGGAGAACCGGGAAATCTGAATGAAGTACGGACTCGAGTTAGCAATGGCGTCCCAGCACTGGAGTGTGAGTTGTGACCAACCCACTGTCCTAACGCAACATGTCAACGGTGGGGAGGGCGGGAGGAGGCGTGTGGGAGCTCTCCGTACGACCTTCAGAATCATGCCGTGATTCTGAATCTGTTCTACAATCCCCCCCGGCCTCCGCCTCCCGCTCTGTGTGACGGGCACTGTCACCCGGCCCCGCCCTGAACGCGGGACCGCTGTGAGCCCCGGTGGCACCATGACCAGGCAAGGCCGGGCAGGAGCACGTGCCGGGGGAGACGGCGAGAGCCACCAGATCGGCCTGAGTTACCGCGTGCTGAGCGTGAGCTTGGGGAGCACGGAGTCTGAGGACAAGCAAGGCCCACACCGTGACCTCGTCAGCTGGGTTGGGTCTGGGTGCCCCCGGATGCCAGCCCCCCGAGCAGGGTGAGGAGGACGGGAGGTGCCAGGGACGGGGTGGGCGGGGGGGGGATGAGAAACGGCTGACCGCTGGGCCCCGTGTGCCGGGACTGGCTGTGGAGCGAGAGCGTGCGTGCCCCGCACCCTGCTGCTGTGGTCGGAATGCGGCGGTAGGCGGTAAGCAGGGGAGGGCCCGGGGCTGGGGGCGGAATCCGCTTACCTCTCAGAACACTACAATTTGGATTTCATAGAACTATTATTCATCTCTTGCTTGTTTTTTTTCAACCTCTTAAACATGTAAAGACCATCCCGAGCTCACGGGCCATACACAAGTAGGAGGCAGGTCATTGTTCACAACCCCTTAGTACAGAAAGCATTTCATAAAGTTCAAAAGTTAAATGAAAATTCCTATTGCAAAGGACTAGCAAGGAACTTCCTTAATTTGGTAAAGTTATAGACCAAAAGCCAGAGCAAACCATCCCGGTAGTGGAGGAAACATTTCTATTAATGTCAATAACGTATTAATTAAAGGAGAATGCATTTCTATTAAGACCTAGCATAAGACAAGGACTCCCAGGGCCCCACCCTGTGTCAGGTAGATTCCACTTAATGCGAAAGAAAAGAAAGAACGAGGCGTGAGGGTTGGGAGAGAGAAAATGGCCCTTATCTGCAGCTGATAAGATCATCTACTTAAGAAATCAGCAAGGCCAACAGATCAATTATTAGAACTGACGAAAGTGTCCACCATGGCGGCCAAAGAGAGTCCCGTGGCCCTCCTCTGCCCCAGCAAGGAGCTCCGAGGGAAATTCGTGCCCAACTAGCCTAGAGAGGGTGCGTTGTCAGGGGTCATAAAGCAGCCCCCCGTGAGAGGAGGCTCCTCGCGGCGCTCCCAGACCCCAGGGAGGACTCAGGAGATGACCCGAGCCGCTCAGAGAGACTCCTTGACTCTTGGACGAGAGAACACGATACACTGTTTCCATTTCCCCCACATTCAACCTGTAAATGCATGCAACCCCAAGCAAACTTCCTATTGAAATTAAGGAACTTAATAATGTTGCCATGAAGGAACAAATGTCCGGAACAGGCAAGTCAAACTTTAACAGAGGTCACGTGCAGGGCGGAGGGGGCAGGTGCGCTGCCGGCAATGGGGCCTCTTTGCAAACCGAAGCAGCAGGTCTCCGGGGCACTGGCGTGTCCCCCGGAAAGGAGACCACTGGTGCAGAGGAGGGACCCTGGTCACGCTCCTCGTAGGCTTGGGGACGGGGCTGACCGCAAAAACGTCACCCCCCACCAGGGACGGGCTCGAGAGGCTGGGAGGTGGGGGGGCCACCGCTTGGAGGGGAGCGGGACTGGCCCCCCGGCCGGCACACGGGGGTGTCCCTGATGAAGGCCTACGTGGCAGAAGGTGAATTATAACTGATGCAAGAAGATGCAGGAGAGTATCTCCTGACCGCACAGACGAGGCCAGAGGGGACACAAGGGGTGGGTCACCATTTGCAACTCCTGCTCACGGAGGGTCCCCCGAGTGGTGGGGCTGTCCGTCTCTGCCCCCGGGGCCCCGCTCTCACCCACCATCTGCCGCCCGGCCAGGACGTCTCCTCTCTTTATGGAAACTCCTTCTTCCCTGCCGCCCTCCTGGAAAAATCCTAAGCTCTGTGGACGGGACTCTGTCTCCTTTGCTGACTTTCATATCTTTAGGGTCTGGGACAGTGGCACACAGGGGTGACAGGATGCCACAGCGAGGGTGGGCCGAACGTACGTGCACAGGCTCTGTGCCCAGGAGCGGCTCTGAGCATCTTTGCTCTGTCCAGCCTCCGCGGGGGGCCCTGAAGCGGGTGTGTCTCGTCCCCCTGAGGGTGTCAGATGCTCGGCAGGACCGGCGTGGGCGAGAAGTGCACCCTCTGCTCCCAAGGCCCAGAAGAATCTAAGGGAACTCAGGTGCCCCAAGGAACTCCCAGCTGAGTAGCCAAGCCAATCTGGGGTCAGCTTGGCCCAGAACCTTCTCTCCTGAGTCCCACGCTCTGTCCCAGTGAGCCTTCTGCTCTGGAGGACCCACGACCTTCTAAGCAAGGGGGATGCAAGCCACAGCTTCTGGCTGAGTCCCCTGGGGCTCCGTGCTGGCTGTACCAGGTGCCGTGCAAAGGGACGGTGACAGACCTGTCCCCCACACTTCCTTGAACAAAGAGCTTGGATCTTGGTCCCCCAGTGTCCCATTCCTAGTAACCCCCACCCCAACCCAGGGCTCCAGAGAGAAGACTTCAGTGAGCAGGATGGGGATGATGCACACACTCAGCAGCCTTCAGCTCCCCTGCGGGTCAGGGCGGGGCAACCGGGGAAGGCAGTGGCCCTAAGGGGCCCCAAGTGTCCCCCAAACGCCGGGCTCATGGTTAGGAGGCGCAGCAGTGTGTCCCAGGAGGGGATACACATTTGATCTTCAAGGGGACAGCTGTGGCCAAGAGGAGGAGAAGGGGCTGTGGGTGCCAGCAACGGGGTGGCTGAGGTCCCCAGCCGCACAGAGGAGGGCAGGCGCCCGGGGCCCAGAGCCCAGGCCTGGGGTCAGGGGAGGCGGGAGCGGGTGAGAACATGCAGGAACGGGCCCCCTGGCCGACCAGGGCGGGCCTCCCGCTGATGTCTTGTGAGGACACCTGTGTGATTTCCCCTAAAACATCCTGTCCCTCTGGAAGGACCGGCCACGGGTAACATTCCTTTCCTGAGGCAGTTTGTAGACTGAACAGACAGCTCAGGCCACTGCTGGGGGGCAAGTGGCTGGTGTCGCTGAGCACTTGGGCAGTGGGTGGTAGATCATCGGAAAGCTTGGATAAAACACCCAAGTCGGGGATCTGATACACGGCCACCCACCACACGTTGTCTTAACCCCAAAACTCCCCACGTGGACTGATTGCCTAACCCTGCCGTGTAGACCAAAGTCCTGTCTGCACCACCACGCTCCTGAGAGTATTCAGAATTTCTAGGCTTTTTCTTTTAGGTGGAAAGAGAACTTAAAGGCCCTTATGGGGAGATCTGAGCACAGAACTCTTGCAGAACCCCCTACAACACTCTTCTGGTCCTTTCAGCTGTTCGACCCAACACACCCACACGGAATCTTCCTGAAGTTTCCAGTGAACATTTCCACAGAAGTCTGAAATCCACGCCTGTGCACACGCACTTGGGTACATGAACTTTAACCGTTCACCACCATGCCACCCACCCGGCTGACCCAGGAGGGTCCTGGGGGGCAGGTGCCCTGACGGGGGCACAGGTGGGCTAGAACAGGGAATTCAAACCACAGGCCACCATAATTGTTAAAAGTAGTTAAACTAATAATAACTGTATTATTATATTACACATTTTCTTTATGATTTATTTTTTATGCACATGTAATACCTTATGATAAACACAGATTTATGTACTAATATTACCAATAAAATAGAATTACATAAAACAGAACAGGATCAATGAGTGGAGAACATCACAGAACGTGGTGTGTGGGGGCACAGGGATCTGGTCCACCAGGGAGAGGAGCCTGGCATCTGGGCTGTGGCCAGAGTGTGCCAGGCAGTTTCCGAAGGGCATCCGGGAGAGGGCCTTTAGGTGGACGTGGTGGTGGGGGGTATGTCGGTTAGGACGCTCCGACTACCCCCCCTTGAGCACCACGGCACGCAGAGCCTCACGGCCTAGCCACGCAGACAGGAAAGGCGGGTCAGGGAGGTCTGCTCTCCTCTGGGTCCCTCCCTCCGTCCCTGTGGACATGCTTTCCTGGGAGCAAGATGGAGGATCCGGGTTGGGCGGTGGGCGGGGGAGGAGGTGAGGGCAGAAGGACAGCAAGGGCTGTGCCGTCTCGGACCTGAGCGCCGGGCAAGGGCCAGGATTATTTCTAACCTCGAGGTTGGCCCCTGAGGGAGGACGAAAGGCCAGGTCCTGGAGGGGAGGGGGCTTGAAGAACACTCGGAAAGGAGTGAAGACAGACACCCCATGGAAGCCCAGGCCCCAGACCTCCCCCACTCGAGGAGCACGGAGTCTTGAGGCTGGGAGAGCTCTGGAGACAAAGATTGGTCCCCACGTGGCGAGGGGGACCCCGTAGGCCCCGGGATCTAGCAGACGCATACACAGGCTGTGGCGAGGTGCCTGTTTGCCCCTGTTTGCTGGCCACACCGCTTGTCCCCAAGGTACTGTTAAGAACGCCCCCCTCCCTCTCAAACATCATGGGGGGCTCCTGAATCCGTTTCAGCACTCCCGGAGGGCTGCATGGGTCTGCTGGAAATCGGAGGACTCCACCTCCGGGTTTGGGCAAGGAGCACTCTCCTGGAACATGAGGAAGGAACAAACCATCCCCGACACTCAAGGGCCCGTCTGAGATGGGGGACCGTGGAGTGACTGTTGTGTGTTCAGCACCCAGACCCACCCAGAGGCCTCAAAGCTCTGGGCTTCCTGCATCTGTCCCCTCAGGGCCCCGAGGCCCTTGGTTTGCTTTGCTGGCTTGCATTCACTCAGACAGGAGGCCCCGATGGCCCCCTGGAGCCCTGGGGGGAAGGGAGGCCTCCTTCCCTCCCAGGGCTCTTGTTTGCAAAGCTCCCAGAGGACCTGGCGGGACAGAGCCTGGACAAACACAGAGCATCCTCAGGCTCAGAAACGCCAAATCAGTAAACACCCCCTCCCCCTCGCCGTGGCATTTCTGCCTCTGATTAATTCAGCTGCAAAGTGCAAACTGCCCCTGGAAAGGGTGGAGGGGGGCCTGGGCCCCCTGGACCTGCATTCAAATGAATCGTTCCTGTGAGGAGTACCTCTGGGGGGGGGCAGACGCCCCCCTGGACAAGAGGGCTCCCTCTGCGGCACCAGGGTGTGCTGGCCAGATGGCCCTGGGCTCCAAGACAGGCTGCACATGGGCACTCCAGGCCCAGCTCCTCCGCTGGGACCACGGCCCCCGAGGCTACCGGCCACCCCCAGGGTGTCTGAGCTCCAGACACCTGCAGCCCCTGATCTGGGCCACTCTGCCAATCATGGGGGTGGCTCCAGCTAGTGTGGGGCCCAGCTGGGGTCCCCGCTCGGGGGCACGAGAGGATGACTGTTTTGTGCAAAACCTCCACCAGCCTCGAGCAAAGGCCAAGACAGGAGAGCCTGGTTTTAGAACTTATTTTTCTTCCTTTTGCCTTTTAATGTAAAAAATCTAATGATGTTACGGTGCCCAGCAGAGTGTCCTGCAACAGTCCACAGCAACGGACAAACTCGAGAGCAGAGGGTTCTGGGAGGTCATAAGATGGCCGGAGGGGTGCTGCTGGGGGCCTCTGGGGGCCCCTGGACCTGCCTGGGGGGCTGACGAGATGAGAATGTTCTGGAACACCATGTCAGTAACAGAGGGGGCTAAGGGGAGAAAGGATAGGACCTGGTAGGAAGCTGTGCCCCCCTGCCCAGCTCCCGGGGCCATGGCCTATCTCTGAGTGACCCCTCCCATGCCCCGGTCCACGAGGGTCCGAGGGACCCTTCAATTCCCATCTGAAGCAGCACAGCCCAAGGCAGCCCATGGGGGGCTGCAGGGGGGGCCAGGGCACCATGCTGAGAACGATGGCCCCCGAAGGTGCCCATGTCCTGTCCCCTGGAGCCCAGGGACAGATTCGGCTCTGCAGCTATGGGGGAAAGGCTGCTGATGGAATGAAGTTTGCCAAGCAGGTGATCCTGACATGGGAGATTCCCCTGGATTATCTGTGATCACGAGGACCCTTGCAGGGCAAATGGCAGCAGGGGCAGTCAGAGGAGGAGAGGTGACTCTGTGCAGAAGGTCAGAGAGACGCCGAGCAAGGAGGCTCCACCGGCCTGGGCTGCCCGTGTGGACAGAGGACAGGGCCCCCAGCCAGGGAATGCAGGAAAGGAACCCAGCCTGGCCACACCTTGATTTTAGTGCAGTGACACAGTTTTGACCCTCCCAGAACTGTAGAATGAAAAATCTGCATTGTCTTGAGCCACCGAAGTTGGCCATTTGTCCCAGCAGCCACGGGAGACCAACACGGGCCTCCAACAGGACAACAGGGGGGAAGTAGCCCCCTGTCCGGAGCCTGAGGTCTTGGGCTTAATCCTGCGTCAGCTCAGGGGACCCTGGGCCTGCCAACCCCCCACCCAACCCCAGAGCCTGGGCAGCTGCAAGTGTGGGATGGGCTCACGGCACCTCCCACCACCACGTCTCACCCCCTCCCAGCCTGGGGAGGGGCCCTGCTGCACCCATGGTCTGTCCCCTGCGGTCACCCCAGGAGGGCAGGCCGGTGTCAGCCCCGCTTCTCAGGGACGTGGAGACTGTAGGCAAGTCCTTGCCGAAGGTCGCTCGGTGGGCCGGCTGGTGAGTGACAGCTAGGGCTCTGCCCGCCCACCTGGCCGTGGGTGCCCGCTCTGCACCTGCAACAACAGGGCGGGCCCGGCATCCGGTTACAGCCCACTCAGCGGATCGGAGTGCAGAAACTGGGGCAGGGGGAGGACCATCCCTTCCAGGGTCTGTGCGCCTGGTGCCCAGCATGTGGTCTGCTCAGAGGACCTTGGCCAAGCCGGGGCCCCCGAGAAAAATCAGACACCCCCCCCACACACACCTGGAGGCCACATAGGCCCTTTCCAGACCAAGCCCCAGGGCCTCCCAGCGACCTGGGGACCCTGCGGGGCTGGGGTGAGCAGAGGTTGGCCTCCTCTGGCCTCCAAAGATACCAGGCTTCAGACCCATCCCACAGCTCTAGCCGGGTCTCTGCCCCTGGGAAGATGAGCAGAGACTCAGGGAACGTCCAAAGCAGATCCACGGGGCATGGGTGGGCCTGACACTCTGGCCTTTAGGCTGGAAGTGGGGGAAGGGGGGACCTTCTGCCTCTCTTGTCACGCTCAATGCAAATGGCACCTCTCAGGGAGCCCTCCCTGATCACCCTGGCCTCTTGACCACCTTGCTGCCCACTGCTTGGCCTAGGAGCCTGCTGGGAGGGCCTCCACCCCAGACCCCAGCCTCCCCTGCCTGGGGGGCTCACTCCTCCCCCTCTTCCTTCCACCCCTCTCCTCTCCCTGCTGTTTGAAGGTTTCCTTGCTCACCTTCTTCATTTTGAGTTGCATTTCCCATACTGACCACAGGCCATTGGTCAAGGTCAGGCTAGGACACTCTCCCCTGCCATGGGAGGGTAACGTGGCTCTCCCCTGACCCTCAAGAAGGGCTCAGAATGTCCTTCCTCTGGATGGAGTGAGTGCCAACCCCTTTGCCCGCCCCTACTGGCTCCCAAGTGTCTCGAAGGCAACAGCAGGCCCCGCTCGTAAAGACGTGTGACAGGCCTGGCCAGTCCTCACATCTGATGCCCACCGATTCCCCTCGAGGCCCGCCCTCCAACCCTGTAGTGGTGAGGGGGATGTAGAGCGACAGAGCCTTCCCAGTGACCCGCGCCCTCCAGCTCAGACCCACCAGCTGCGCTTGACAGCCTGGTAGGGCCGAGTCAGGACTCGAGCTGCCCGGCATTTTACACCCAGGTTCTTCACAAGGACGGAGTCAAATGGATTCACGTTGGGATCATAAATATAATCGGGATATTTTTATTTTCAAGTAGCACTTCTAAAATCTATAAAATTAAGCTAATATACTGATTTTAAAAGCAAGAACTTTATTGCCCTGTGAGTCAGAGTTTGCCAGTCTATGGGGCCAGGAGTCGGCACCCGGCTCCTGTTCTAGGGTGGGCCTGCCGCCCCTGCCATGCGGTGGACATGTGGGGAGAGCGGGGACCAGGCGGGGGGCTCTGGACCTCCACCCACATGGCAGCCGGCAGAGGGGACTGAGCCATGTAGTCCCAAGAGCTAGAATGGAATGTAGATCTGCCCCAATCCCAGCAGCCCCAGGACGGTGGTCAGATGCAGGGCACTGGGGGAGCCCCGAGGGCAGGCAGGAGGGCTGGGCCCACCAGGGAGCCGCTCTTTGGCATCTCGGGTGTGCACAGGACCACCCCACATGGCACTAGCCCCAGGCAGCTTACAGGGCCTCCTGCGCCCACATCCCGAAAGGCCCCCTTGCCCGGGGGGAGAGATCACCTCCTTGCCTGTTGGTGTCCTCTAGACCCTGAAGAAATGGGGTGGGCTCATCCTATCCATGCCACCCTGCCTCAGAAGGTGACCACATTTGGAGACGGGGCCTTCAGGGAGAAAATTAACTTAGAATGAGGTCACCGGGGTGGCCCTGATCCCGTGTGACCGGGGTCCTTGTAACAAGAGGACATCAGGACACAGACATGCACGCAGGGACGGCCCCGGGAGGAGGACACAGGGAGAGCACGGCCGTGCACGCTCGAGGAGAGAGGGCTCGGGAGCACCCCGCCCTGCCCACCCCCAGCAGGCTGTGCCTCCAAAGGGCCTTCCCTTTTCGGTGGTCCCTGCCCGGGGCTGGGGGGACACAGCTCTGCCCAGGGCCCAGGGGCCCTCGTTCTGGAGCTCAGACCACGACGCTGTTCATGCGGGACCGCACGGCCAAATCCAAACAGGGAGTGTAGACCCTACCTCACAGTGGGGGAACCTGAGGCTGGAAGGGGAGGCAGCCTGCCCGAGAACACGCAGTTCATGCCGGCGGAGTACCCTCGTTCCCGCCCTGTCCACAGAGTAGCTTCTAGAACTGCCAGCTCCCTATGCCTGGCCGGAGATGCTCAGCTGGGACCTGGGGCTCCCCGGGGAGCCCCCACTCTGAGGCTTGCTCCTCCTCTTGCGGTCCTCACTTCAGGGATAGCACTGCTGTCCCCCCATCTAGCAGCCTGACCTCGGCCTCAACCTGCTGCCGAGCTGCCTCTGCCCCACCCGCCCTGCCCCTGCTCCCCTCGCCTGCACCCGTGCAAAGCCTCTGTGCAGCCTTGGACTCCAGGCCACCCTCTTCGCAGTCCACGGTGGCCGGCAGGGCTGTGACCCTCTGCTTCCCAGGGCTCCGCCTGGAGCGAAGTCCACACGCCTGGGCGGGACCAGCAGGCCCCTCTCGGCCGCCCCTGCCCAGCGCGCCCCGCGCCGTGGCTCCGGCCTGACCGAGCTGCTTTCCCGTTCTGAAACCCGCCCGCTCTCTCTCGCTCAGGCCTGTGCGATTTTTCATCCATTTGCTCCTCAAACACTTATTCAGCACCCTCTCACGCACACATCCAGGGCCCCTGGGACCAGAGCAGGGACCTCCCCTGCCAGGGACCTGCGCTCCCAACTCTCAGGGACAGCCATGCATGAGATGAGCCCCCTGATGTATGCGATGAGAGACCAGAAGCTCTACGAGATGAGGCCAAGGCTGGGAGGAGACCACAAGGGGCTGGTCTATGCAGGAGTCTCAGGGGAAGCGACATATGAGGCCAGAAGATGAGACAGGACTTAGCCAGGGAGGAGTGTGTGCACATGCCTGCGTGCTGAGAAAACCATCCAGGGCAGCACAGAGGGAACAGCATGTGCCAAGGCCCTGGGGTCAGAAGGAGTGATAGGGCTATAGCCTGGGACAGGGGTGAGGGGAGGCAGGAGGTGGCGCCCCAGGGGTCTGCAGGACCAGGGCCCCCAGCAGGAAGAGACACTCTTTGGACTGGGGGGAGGTCTGGGATGACCCAGGGATCTGGCCTGAGCAACCTGGAGGACAACCTGAGCTCTGGAGGCCGGGGCTCAGGGCAGGGATGGGATCTGGACTCTCCCCTTCAGGTCCCTTCCTGTCCGAGCTTCTTGTCTCTCCAGTCCCCTCCGCCTGGAAGTCTCCCTCCTGCATCCTGTTGCTCCATGCCCTCTGCCCCCAGGGGGTTTGTGGGTTCCGCTAGTCGAGCTGCCACAGATCAGTGGCGGGGAGAGCAGCACCCATCCCAGCCCCTCCCTGCGGGGCTTCCCTGGTCCCCCCTTCTCCGCTGGTCCCCCAAGGTCTCCCAGCTCTCCTTCCCCAAGGTGCTCCTGGCAAGCTGGGGGTCCTGCCCTACCCCGTGTGGTCCTCACAGCCTGTCCACACCTCTGAATGTATGAGCCCGCTGCACTGAGGGTCACCCACAGTCCCTGGGCACGTGTGGAGAGCCTGGATCTGCCCGCTGGGTGGAGGATGGAGGGAAGCAGATAGTCGGGGCTGAGGGAGAGCAAGAGGGTCAGGGGGCCAGAGCGGGAGGCCCCATGCTGAGCTGGGAGTCCGGAGTGGGGCCAACCCCGCCATTCAGGACGTCCCGGGGAGGGCCCAGGAGCCCATCCCCTCCAGCTGCTTCCTGCAGGATTCGGAGGAAAGCAGCCCAGCACGGCACAAGGAACAGGGGCCAGGAGGGGCGTGAGGGGGGCTCCCCAGTCTGACCGCCGGGCGGGCAGGGCTCTGCTGCTGATGCTTCCCATTTCACCGAGGAGGAACCTGAGGCCGGGCTCAGGTGTGGCTGCCCCCGAGCCCCCCTCCCACGTGCCTGTGGCCCAGCAGCTGGCTTGCTGCCTGTGGGTGGTCAGCGGCTCCCAGAGGGAACACCAGCAGCCACGGGGGTGGGGCAGCGGGGGAGATTGGAGCCACCCTGCCCGGGGCCGGACGGGGCCGGGGCCTGCAGGGCAGGGGTCCCCTCCCCGGGCCCCGGTGGGTGGGACGGCGGCCCCCGGGCTCCGGCTGTGCGGCGAGGCCCTCCGTGGCGGCTACAATAAATATGTTTGTTCAAGGGAAGCCAGGCTGGGAGCTGTGCGCGCCGGCCCGGTGAGGAAGAAAAGGCCGCTTGTGCCTCGCACACTGGGGCGATTGTCCGTGCTCACGCAACTGCTGCCCCGTGGCCGGAAAGGTCAGACGCCCCTCGGGCCCCGTCGGAAGCAACTGGTGCCTCGGGCCCCTGTGCTCGCTCCCGGCTGTAACGCCCGTCCGTCCACATCACCTCTGGGCCTCGGTACGGGAGGGAAGGTGCCGGGCAAGGTCTGCGAGGCGGCCCCGGCAGACGCAGGGGGCAGAGACGCCGGGAGTCTGCCCGCCTGGCCGGCGCGGGCGTCCTGAGTCCGGCGGAGAGCGGGCCCCGCGGGCGCCCAGGAGGACGGGGCAGGGGGGCAGCTCTGGGCACGAGCGGTGTCCCTGCGGGGCCGTTTGCTCCCTGGTCGGATGGAGCCGAGCAGGCCCGGGTTTGGATATCCGGGGGTGCCAGGGTGACGGCTGCGGAGAGACCCGGCCGGGACCTACCCCCGGCCCCCCGCCCGCGAGGCAGGACCCGCGAGCCGCCACCCTCCCCAGCAGCAGAAGGGGCCGAGGGCCCTGCCGGGGGCGGCTCTGCCCAGCTGCAGCCCAGCTTCCAGAACATTGCTGGCTGTCGCCAGACGTCTCCGGGCCGAATGCATCCCAGACTCTCGGCTCGTCCTAATCCTGAGACCCTAAAGGACGAGGATCTGGACCCTAAGCCTGGTCTTCCATTCCCCTGCCAGGGGAAGAACACCAGAGGCCACGATGTGGCAAGCCCCAGGGGCAGTGCCCCAAGTCACCGCCCAACCGCGGCCCCCTTGACACCGCCCCTGCCCGTGCTCTTCCAGGGGGGAGGCTCCCCGAGCCAGGCCTGTGCTGCAGTGGGGTCTCGCCACTGCCCAGAGGCAGGGAGCATTCCCTGCTCGCCTGCACGCACGTGCACACGCACCCGGGGCCACCGGGACGGCTGAGGGGGAGGTGCTGGGGGCTGGCCTCGCGGGCAAACTGCCGTCCCGGTGGCGACATCCGAGAGAGGGTGCCACGGCGGCCTGGGGACCTACTGTGGCAGAGTGAGTCCCCCCACACAACTGCTTTTCAATCAGAGGACCAGGGGCTGGGAGGTGGGCAGAAGAGGCCCAAGGGAAGAGCTTCTAGAAGCTTCCGAAGAGATGGTGCCACAGTCGAGTGCCCGGGCTCGGGGGCCAGCCCTACCCTAGCTTGCTGCAGACACATTCCTTCACCTGGGCTGGCCTGCGGCCCTGCTCTGTGCACCGCCCGGCGTGACCCCAGGACCGCGAGCCCCAGGACTGTCGCACCTCCCGGCAGCCGGGCTGCAGGGGCCTTGGTGAGGTCTTGTTTGGGGCAGGGCAGTTCAGGGCTTGCCTGCAGCTGAGAATGGGACACAGGACGAGGGAGGGAAGGCCCCATCCTACAAGGGGACACGGCCTCGCGGGAGGTCCTCATGCCCGGTATGCAGCACTGCGGTGGGTGTGGTGGTGGGCCGCCTTGGCTCCCTTTCGGGGACTCTCCTACTGACACGTGCGCATGGCTGGAATGTGCTGGGCTCACCAGAGCCTGAATTCCCCGGGGGCCGGGCATTCCGACCGTGGGACGAGGGCATTCGGTATTGTCCTCCCTGGGCAACACTGGGGAGCATGGGTGTGACATCCTGCAGGACGGAGCCCGGCCTTGGGGAGCTCAGCCGCCCTCTCGCTGGGGAACCCCCTCCATCCCACCGTCTGCGGGGCTGGGCCTCGCACAGGGGCCGAGGCTCCTCTCCGGAGGGGGGGTCCAGGTAGTGGTGGGATGGCTTCCCAGCCCACCCCCCTTCCTCTCTGCCAGGCCCTGGATCTTCATTCGGTTCTGCTTCTAGCCGGCAGGTGCTCACAGCACAAGGCCACAAGGCCTCCGCCCTTCCCTGCGAGTGAGGCTGAATTTCCGGAGCCACAAGACGCCTGGCCCAGGTTCTGGTCTCTGCGGCCGGGCCCACCATGGCAACCTCTGGTCCATCTGGCCAACAGCCCAGCCCAGTTCCTGTCCACGGCCTCCTGGGCCTGGCCCCCTTTCCCTCGCCGCCTCTGCCCGCTCGAGCCACCGTGGCCGCACCCCCGTAGTCCCAGCCCTCACCTGCCTCCACGGGGCACGAGGGCAGGAGCAGGGAGGCCGCGGCCGTCCCAGCCTCCTGTCAACACTTACTACCCGGGAGCAAAGTCGACCTCTCTGCTGGGGCCTCCCAGGCCCCGCCGGCCACACTGCCTGCCTCCTGGCTCTTCCCGAGCACCCCGAGTTCCTTCCAGGGAAAGAGGGAGGTAGGAGCAAAGGTCCGAGTGCTGTGAGGAAGGGGCCATGAGCCGGGGAACGCGGGCGTCTCCAGAAGCCGGGAAGGCAAGGAATGGACTCCCCCTGGAGCCCCCAGAAAGGAACCCAACCCTGCTGGTACCTCGCTCTTAGTCCCGTGGGACCCGCTTTGGGCTTATGACCTCCAGAAGTGCCAGGTAATAAATCTGTGCCGTTTAAAGCCCCCGGGTCTGTGCTTCTTTGTTTCAGCAGCTCCAGGAAGCCCCAGAGTCCACCAGTTCCCATCCCCCTGCCTGGCGCAGCCCCCGTCCCCTCTGGCCTGCACACCCTGGTCTCCCCCAGGCCCGCTGAGGCCCCTCACTGGTCCGTCCCCAGCTCTGCAGCCGTGCAACCGGGTTATGCCCCACTCAGAGTGAAAGCCAGTGTCCTCATGAGACTCCCAGAGTCCCGGCCCCATCGGCCTCCTGCTAGGGGCCCCCCGTCCAGAGCGTTCTTGGCCCCGATGCCATGACCCTCCCTGCACGACGTCCCCTGACCCACTTCAGGACAGGCCCCTTCTGCGTGCCGGCCCTGTCTGCTTATCCATGAGTAGTGAAGAGCTAAACGTGTTTCTTAGGTCTCTGGGGACTGTCCCCGCTTTGGGGTGTCAGCCCCTCCGGTGTGGGCCAGCTTTGGGTCAGTTTGTGTCAATCCTGCCCCACACCTGGAGCAGGCGTTTCTGTGTTTGTATTTTGGGAATAACGCACACACATCTCTCTCAGGGGCTTCACTACTTGGTCTAATTTCGTGGGCTGGCAACCCCACAGGGGAGGGGGGAAGTTATTCTCCCATTTTACAGGTACGACTACTGAGGCAGGGGGATCTTGTCATCTGCAGTGTGGCTCCACCCCTTGGGCGGCCCGAGGGAGGAGGAGCACACGGCGTCCCTGGGCCGCCTCCCCGAAGAGAAGGGGCTCCTGGGTTCTGGCCTGCCGCGTGCACCCTCTCTGATCGTCCGGGGCGGGTGGGGCGCAGGATCAACGGGCTATTGTTGGGTGAGCGCGGTCGCCAGCCCGGCTGCACGGCAGCCCATGTCAGCAGCGGCTCCCAGAACCAATCAACACCTTATCGCCAGCATTAATCACCCCGCTATCGGCCCCAAATCAGGCAAACACTTCTGGGGAGTTCAAACCCCTGACTTCACAGAAGTTTCTGTGTAATAATAGATTAAGTTTCTGGCGGTCCAACAGCATCCGCAGAGGCCGGCCCTCTGGGGTGGCGAGGGGCTGCCAAGGGCAGGCAGACACTCTGTCCCCCCAGGGCCCTCCTGGATGCTCCTCCCCAGCCTGAGCCCTCAGGGACCAGACTGGCCATCTCTCTTCCCTGGACCAGCCTCTGGGAGGATGCCGTGGGTCCTGCCCAGTCCTGGGGCCCCATCCCCTGCTCTCGCCCTTTCCAAGGCCTGGCTCTGAGGATGCGCAGCCTCAGGGTGGTTTGAGAACCGCTCAGAGGAGGCAGCCTGGACCCTGGTGAGCAGGAACAAGAGTCCCCGCCCCGGCCTCAGAGGCTGGAGGAGGCACCATGCCCTGCTGGGCATGGGAAGGGCTGTGAGGGTCCACTGTCGAGTCAAAGCGGGAGGCAGGAGATGAGGGGACAGGAGAGGCTGGGAGGGAAGGCACCACCATCCTGAGACCTGGAGAGAATGTGTGTGAAGGCCCTGGGGCAGGCACGCGCTGGAAGAGGTTGAGGAAGAAGAAGGCCGGAGCTCTGGTCTGTGCTCCTCCCAAGCTGAGCTGCTCATGCAACCTTCAGTCTCCAGGGCTGTGGGATGCCTCCCCGCCCCCATCCTCTGAGTCCAGGCCAGCTCTGCAGGGACACTGGCCCTGAGCTCCCATTCCCGACACCCCACCCCCACATGGATAATCCCACAGCGCTGCCTGCTTTCTCTAGGGCCCTGCCCCTTATCATCTCTGCTTTACAGACAGGACTAGGGATCTTGGAGATGCTGTGAGCTGCCCCCCAATCTCGGCATGCTGGGATTTGGGCCCTGGTGTGTCTGCCCCCAGAGCCCAGAGCCCCCAGCAAGTTGCATTCTTGCCCCACCGTCCTGGGACCGTCCCTCCCAGAGCCCAGCGTGTATCTTACACCAACGTAGGCAGACGCGTGTCTGGAGCTCAGAAGCAGAAGCAACCAACACAGCAGAAAGCAGGCACAGACATTTTGGCCAGAATATTCGGAAGTCAGTGCGGGGCTGGGGGGCTGGGGACGAGGAGCCTGGGCTACAACCCAGCAGCTCAAAAGTCCTCTGCCCTTCCCCCCCTCCCCGGGGACCTCCAGCCTGGGCGCAGAGTGAGGGGAGCCCAGTGCACAGGGGTGGACAGGTTCTCTCTCTCTCTAAGGAGCTGCTGGGAAGGGCCTGGGTGTTCTTCCCGAGCCTCTGGAAGGGCGGATTGGGCCCTCTGCCCTGCCTGGGGTTGGCTGCCCGCTGAGTGGGGGGATACATTCAGCGGAAGGTGGGTACGTCGGTGCCTCAAGATCCCCACTCCTCCTCACACTGAAGTCCCTTCATATTCAGGCGCACACAGAAGTGTGCGATTTGGGGAAGAAATACCCAATAATGTTCGTCCCGGCCGGGAAAGGGCCTTGCCCATCTCTGCAGCCTCGCTCACTGGCTTGTCACTGCATGCCACACCCTGAGCCCCTCTGGGCTCCTGGCCGCTGTCCTGTCCCACACTGCCACAGTGGGCAGGGGTGGGGAGATCCGGGACCTGGAGGGGATCACTCCTCACACTGGGCCTCAGTTTCCCCAGCTCTTAGAGAGCAGCAACGGCCCCTGTGTCATGTCTGCACCCTTGGAAAACCTGTCGCCGGCCTGAGGCTTGCCTCCCGGAAGACCCTCTCGCTCCAATGTGCTGCTTCCCCCACCCTTCCCCCAGCCCCGATCTGAGGGCACTGGCAGACCTCCCAAATCCATCTGGGGACCCCGGGGTCGTCAGGCCAGGAGCCTGGGTGCATGAGCCTCCACGCGAACCACACCCAAGCCGGCCACGTCTGCACACACGTCACATGAGCTGTCACAGCCCGGCCTGAGCCACCGCCCGGGACCCACCCTCGGCCTCTGCTGCCCAGGCCAGCTGGAAGCAATCTTCCTGGAGCGGGCAGGTGGTCCTCCTTAGCAGGCCCCTGCGAGGCCATCCCCAGCCCTGCACCCACGGCCGCCTCGGGCCCCTTCCCTGCCGGAATGAACCAAGCGCTCTGGAATTCATGAAGAAATCAGGGGTCTTTGGCCTGCTGTTTTTCTTGGCGAGGTCTTATCACAAATTAGTGGGGAAGCCCGAAGGTTAGGGTTTCAGTTAGTTCAGCAGAATCTGAGAAGCAGGGAGTTGGCCTCCCGCCTCTCCTTGACCTGCAGGGCCCCCGGATGATTAACCAGGCAGGTGACCTGCACTTTGGGCGGGGTGGGGGGGCATTTGCCCAAGCTTGCAGGTTTTGGAAGGTCCAGCAACCCCTGCCTTCCCTAGGTCCCCCTCAGCTGGAAGCGAGCAGTTGGCCGTGGGGTCCGCAGCCGGGGGCTCTGGGCACTGGAGGAAGGACGGGGACGCTCGACCTGGCGTGGTGGGCTTGTCTAGGAAGGGGGTGAAGGCAAGCAGGACTGGGGTTCTGGGGGGCCAGCCCTTTGAACTCGGGCACCCTCTAGTTAAGCTGCCTCCTCAACCACAGGGAGAAGGTCAGGGACCCCCAGTAGACAAACAGCGGGGTGTCTCTGCTGCACAAGCCATTCTTCTGACACAAAAGGTGGGCCGCACCGCCCCCCCGACTGCTGCTCCAAGGAGCCGAGGCCACGTGCAGGGGTGGCAAGCACTCCTCTCCAGCCCGGCCCGCGGCCGCCCGCCCGCCAGGGCTCCGAGAAGGGCAGAACACCGTGCCCCCCAGCGGCGGCCTTCCCTCCAGGCACCGCGCTCCTGTCTGTCTCACAAATTCTGACCGTCCCGCCCCGACCGAGTCTCCCCAGGGCAGCAATGGGGGCACAAGCAGGTCTAGCCCCGGTTCAAGCTGTGCATTTAGGAGACTCATGGGAGGGTCTCCGGCAAATGGCATGCTCGACTGCGTGGCTCGCCCTGCGTGAGCAGCCAGGGCGGCAGGGGACGTCCGGCGGGTGCGGTGGTTCTCGGCGGACTGCCCGTTTCTGAGCGCCGGCTGCGCCAGGCGCTGCCCTCGCAACCTGGTCCACATTACGGGGCCAGGCGTCTGCTCCCTGCGACAGAGACCACCGTGCCCCCACTTCATAGCTGAGAACACTGAGGCCCAGACCTTTATGGGTCTTGTTCAAGACCACGCGGCTGCAGAGCGGCAGGGCAAGCTAACACAGCTCTGTGCTGAGGCCGAAAGCTTGACCCCACAGGCCCCCTCCGTGTGGGGCAGGTGACCCGTACCCCCATTCTGATGGAGGGAGAGGGGGAGAACACGAGCAGCGGGCAGAACAGAGGCTGGCTCTGAGCTGAAGCCACAGGCAGGCCCCACCGGGCTCCTCCGCCCTTCTCCTCAAGGGCCTGCAAATGGGGTGCCGTGTTGAGGTGCGGGGGGGGGGGGGCGCCACAGGGCATCCTGGCCTTTCTCCTTCTTTCTCTACCTTCCCCACTCGGAGGGCCGTAGCCCCCATCCCCAGCCCCCGATGGGCCCCTGCGGCAGGACAGGGACCCTGGCGGCCAGCGTCGTGCCATTCTGCAGAGCCCCACGCAGGCGGGAGGACGGCTGCTGACCCCGGAGGATTTAGGGCTGTCACCTGGCAGAGTGGGAGGGCTCTCCAGCCTGCCCAAGTAAGTGGTTACGTGCCGAAAGGTGATACCGTAAAGTGATACTGAGCCAGCAGGAGGACCGTCTATTATCGGAGCCTGCGAGGGTGCGTGTTTTTCTTTCTGTCTTTCCTTTCTGGACTCCTCGTCTGTGGCTCCCTGATGACTTTAGTGGAGTGTCCAGGTCCAGATGGGGTTTTTTATCAGGAGGACTGACCAGGGGCCCCGCGCAGAGGTGGTGGTGGAGGGGGCGCGTGGATGGAGGGCCTGGGGAAGGGAGCAGGCTCCTTCACACCTGCAGCCGCCGCCCCTCCCCCTGCATCCCCCTCCCCCGTAGGCCCCTCCGCCACGTGACTTGCTGCGGCCACCGGGTCAGGAGCATGGAAGCACTTGAGCGCTGGGCCGTCCTCTCTTATGGCTGGGAACTCTGGGGCCACCACCGTGTGAACCGCCTCAGCTAGCTGGCTGGCGGGGCCCCAGCCACCAGCCGCAGGCCTGACCTGCGAGTGAGGCCATCCGAGACCACCCAGCTCCCACTCATAGCAGGCAGCCTGCTTGGCCGCCCCACGGCAGTGCGAGCAGCGAGGTTTGGGGAAGGTCTGCTTCGCAGCAGAGCTAACTCACTGCCTCCTTGAGCCTCAGCGTTGTCCTAAATTGTGAATCACTGTTTCCAGGCACCCCTGTCACGAGACAGACCCACGAGCAGGACCCGGCCTGCAACTGTCTTCACAGGGCCTCCAGATCCACCACAAACCTAGAAAGTACCTCATGCTCTCATCTCTGTGCCTCTTGCCACCTTGTCCCAAATGCGTGAGGGACGGTATCATGCTCCACCTGACCTATGAGGACACCAAGGCCCAGAGACGGAGGGGCTTGCTGGGGGCGTCTCGAGGGCCAGAGCCAGGACTGATCCCGGTCTGGGAGGGTTCATGCACCTCCACTGCCCCAAGAGGCCCAATGTCCCTTGGGAGGCTGAGAGTCTGTGACCCCTCATGTGTCCCCCGGGTGGGGGGGCAGTTGTCATAGGCACATGGTGCTCCAAGCTTGCTTAGCGGCTACACCTGTCCCTGGCAGGGCGGGACCGGGGTGCACCCGGAGCCCGGCTCTGCCGACGGTCACCCCCTCTGTCACAGCCTCCGGAGCTGCCGTGGCGCTCGGGACCTGGACGCCGCAGCTCGGCCACTCCAGCGCTCCCTCGGGGCCCAGGGCGCCCCCGCCCCAGCTTGCACTCCCATCCCTAGCATGGCTGGCCTCCCTCGCCCTGCCCGCTGTCACCCCCATGGGGAAGCCGTCACCCCCGGGGCTGAAGAGTCACACCCAGCCCCACCCCAGCCCCGCTATCCTTTCCTGCCCTCACCCAGCCTGCTTTTCTTCACCTGTCAACCTGATGTGATGTCACGTCACCTGGGAGCTCTGGGGGCAGGGTGTGTCGGCTCTGCGGCTCCCCACCCCCCATGCCCTGACTTGCCCAGGCCAGCCCACACGGGGGCCTCGGGAATCAGCCCTGCGCTGAGGGGCTGTGGGGCTTCCCAAGGCCTGCGCCAGGCAGGACCCCAGGAGGTTGTGTGCTCCTGCGTGCAGTGGCCATGCAACGTGGTGTGGGCGGGAGGCCCCGTGGACGCGGAGGTGGTCACTGACGGTGTGGTGGGAAGCCCTCAGCGCGCGTGTCCTGGGGGACGGGGGGGGCAGGGGTGGGGATGACAGGGATGGAGCAGGACCTCTTGGGCTTACAGTGAGGGTGTCCCTGAGGGGTCCTGGGCCCATGATGGGTTCTGGGCAGCAGAGCTGGGTCTCATGAGCCACCCCAAGATGAGCCCACTCTGGGGCTTCCCCGAGCTGGACGAAGGGACAGAGGTCTCAGAAGGGCCTGGACAGCAGACGGAAGGGACAGACAGAGGGATGACTCCGGGTGGGCTTGGCGCCCCCTCAGAGCCTCCGCCAGGGCCCAGCCGGGGCGGCCACCCCAGCAGCTGTCGGGGCGGACAAACAGCCCTGGAGAATGACTGCCTCACATTGTTTGCTGCGGAGTGGAGGGGGTCCTCATAAAGGCTCCGTGGGGACGAGGACGGTGACCCCCGAGGCCTGCCCCCACCTCCCCCTGGCCCAACTCTGCAGGGCGCCTCCCACCCCTGCACGCAGGAGAAAAGCCACGAGAAGACTCTTGACCACCGGAATGTAAATCCCTAGAAGTATTTCTTGACGCAATCTGCTAATTCCACGCACACCACGGACGGGGGAAATGTGGGGCACAGCCTCCACTGCCAGAGCTGGAGACGGAGGCTGGCCGGCGCTTGGAAGAGGGGCGGCCGAGCTGGGCCCTGGAACGGCGGCCTCAGGCCCTCAAAGCGCCCAGCGGGAGTCGGCTTATTAGCGGCCTTGAACAAAAGCTGCAAAGGCTTGGGGTCCCCTTGCACGCAGACCCCCGCAGGGAGCCTTTCAACCCCCAAAGCAGTGCCTTTTAACTCAGGCCTCCTCCGCAGGACAAACAGGGGAAGAAATTAGTCGTGGATGCTGCTGGATGTTTTCTAACTTGTCCGGTTGTCTCCCTGGAGTTGGTCTGGCCCAGGCAGCCTGTCTCTTGACATTCAGAACGGAGAACCTGAAGCAGAGGCCCCTGCCGGCCCCCTCCCTGCCTTTTTAACTCCTTACAAGCTTCCAGAGACAAAACCCCTTTCTCGCATCTGGGCGGGCCCGCTGCAAGTACCCGGGATTGTCTGTGGCTCAGAGCTGGAAAGCTGGGGAGGCCAGGAGGGGGGACCCCGGCTTGGCCTCTGGGGTGGGGAAACCCAGGAGGACCACCTCTCCTCCCTCCATACCAAACCTGGTGGCGTCGGGGTCTGTGCTGGCCCCCAACGCCCAGCAAGGGCTGCCCCCCACCCTGACCCTACTTAGTGAGGAAACGAGGGACAGCCGCCCCCAGTGCTCCAAGGGCGTGACTTCTCGCAGGCTGCAGAAGACTTGCTGGGACCTCCCCAGGAGGCTTGGGGCCCTGGGTTCTGGAAGCCAGGCCTGCCACCGGGGAGTGGCCGCCTCTGCTTACGCTTTAGCTCCCGTTTCCCGGGGCCAAGGAGAAGCCACTCTTGTCCCCAACGGAGGAGGCTCAGAGAAGGCCTGTTCAGGAGCTCAGCGCTCCGGCAGGCAGGGGTTAACCACCGACTGCGGGTGCTGGCCAGGCCCCGGGGCCCACTCCCCTTGCAGGGAGCAGCCAGGTGACCTTCGAGGGGGACGCGTCTGCTCCAGGAGGCTCTCCCAAGGCCAGTGGCCTCCTCCTGGCCTTCAGCTGTCCCCGCACAAGGCCAGCGTGGGCTTGGCCTGAAGGAGGCCTGACCTCAGCCTGGCCCCGGAAGGCAGCTGGGCCAGGGATGTGTGCTTGCGTGTACATATCCACCGGATACGTAGCGCCGCCGACACACGCGAGCCTTTCAGGACTCCGATCCTGTGTAAAGATAATACACGACAGGGACCTTCGGTTTGTCCCGAGCCGCTAAGCTCTGCACACACGATCAATCTGGCAGAGCCCTGTGCCCTCTGAGGTACCAGGAGGGTCCCCGCGCCAGCCTCCCCCGAGCCCACAGCTTTGGGCGGCAGCCACCCGCAAGGTGGAGGGAAGCGGGTCGTTTCGGGAGCCGGTCTGGGGAGGTCGTGAGGCTCGGCGCGTTTGGATGGGGCGGCCCCTGCCCCCGAGGGGCGCGAGAGGGGTCAGGCGCCGTGGATCTGCACACGTGCACGACCTGGCCAGACATCTGTGATAGGAGTTCCATCTGTGTTCATATCCACCCTTCCGTGACTGAAGATTATAGGAAATTCGGATGCCTCCGGAGGTCACGGCCAAAGTGGGGCTGTGTGTTTCTCTGGAGGCACCCGGCACACTGCCTGAAGCGCTGGGCCCGGCCGCCTCAGCTCCGGGGGCCACCGGTGGGCCCCGGGGTCACCAGGCAAGGCCAGCCGCCCAGCAGGCAGCATACGGGCGCGGGGCTGGCCAAGCCAGGACCGTCCCCCCGACTTCTGTGTTCTCTAAGCTCTGAGAACCCGTGCACCAGGCGCGACAACAGGGTTAACCACCGTCACCTCTCGGGAAGGGCTACCTATGTGTCTTCATAACCTCTCGTTGTGATCACGAGGCTTGTCAGCCCGCCTGAGAAACACGGAAGCGGAGCCTCGGGAGGCCGGCGCCGCGTCCCAGAGTGCCCAGCGCGGAGGCGGCCTGGCAGGGGCCTGAGGGGTCGGCAGCCCCCAGCACGTACTCAGGGAGGGCTGACCGCGCGGACAGGGTGCAGTCATTACCAGGGTGGGCGGTGACACCTTAGTGTGGTCCTCATTGCAGCTGCCCTTCCTGTGACAGACCCCCGTGGCACTGAACAGTGGCCCATGTTGTGCACATGCTCCGAGGAGCTTCGGCTTGGGGTCCTGGCTTTCCCTGACGGCTTCTGTCAACCTTGCAGCCGTTGCAAGCCAGCCCCTGGAGCCAAGCCATCCCTGCCCTTCTTCCTTGGCATCCACATTCTGGGAGCTGCATCCCATAAAGCTTGCGGTGGTGGTCGGTCGGGGGGAGGCCCCGTGAACGGACAAGGAGGGATGAGGAGGGGCCTCAGCCCCGAGGCAGGGAGGCTGAGCACGGGGCCTGCCAGGGGCTGCAGGGTGCTTGTGAGAAGGAAGGCGGTGGTCAGAAGGGGCTGGGGGCTCGACCGTGGCTCTGAGCCCCACCCTGTAGGCTGGGGCCGGTCCTCAAGGGGTTTAATCCAGGTCAGGCGTGTCAGCCTGTGAACCCAGAGCTCACCTTGAGAGAAGGGATCAACCCCAAGCTGGGACCTGCTGGGGCTACACCCTTGCAACAGAACAAAGCAAGAAATGCGCCCTTCCCGGCCCTCCGAAGCCAAGTTTAGTGCTTTCTCTATGACCCCACAAGTACCCCGATGAGGAGTCCCTACTCTGGGGGGACTCAGAGCTGCAGGTCCTGGGCCCCCAGGCCGCAGACACGTTCCCCTTCCTGTGCCCTGGCTCCTCAGGGCAGTGTTCCTGCCTCTCCCTTCCCTGATGCTGTCCTGGGGGACCTTTGCTTCTGCTCTTCTGAGAGCTTGTGGTTAGAACAAAATAAGAAGCCAGTCAGTGGGGCCTGCGGAACTTTCCTGAATACAGGGTGGGGGGAGGGCTGTGACTTCCTGGAGCTCCCCTACCCCAGCCCCAGCCTCCTCCTAGCCCAGGCGGTGGGGCCCGGTGGGGCTGTGGGGCCCGGCGGGGGCTGGTGGGGCCTGGCGGGGGCCGGTGGGGCCATGGGGCCCAGTGGGGCAGGCACAGGTAATGGCTCTTGAGAAGGACAGGGAAAGGGCCGGAAAGCCTGGAGGGAGGGAAGAACTCTACCGTGGCCACCTCCGAGTCCCCTTTCTGCTGGCTTTTGAATACTGAGTGTTTTGGAGAAACAGAGTATAGTTAAGTGGGAGCTCAGGCCCAGCTGCTAACCCGCCCGCTCCGGGTGATCCGCCGGCTGCCTTCTGAAGCCCCCTCCTCCTGGACAGCCTTGAATGCTGCTGAGGGGGCCCACCTGAGCCCCTGAGTCTGAGGGACAATGCTGGGAGTAGCCCCCGCCACCTCGCCCCTGCAGGGTGGGGGTTTGCCCTACTGGAGGGGAGTGAGAGAGAAAAGAGAGGCGTTCTGCTCAGGGCCCCTTCGTCCTCCTGACCTCCCCTCCCCGTCCGTCCTCTGAGCCCCCCTCCCCCCCCCCCTGTCCATCCTCTGAGCCCCTCTCACTCTCCCTGTCCATCCTCTGAGCCCCCCTCACTGCCCCCGTCTGTCCTCTGAGCCCCCCTCACTCTCCCATCTGTCCTCTGAGCCCCTCTCAGTCTCCCCGTCCATCCTGAGGCCCCCCTCACTCCCCCTGTCCATTCTCTGAGCCCCCCTCACTCCCCGTCTGTTCGCTGAGCCCCCCTCACTCCCCCGTCCGTCCTCTGAGCCCCCCGTCCATTCTGAGCCCCCTCACTGCCCCCGTCCATCCTCTGAGCCCCCGTCTGTCCTCTGAGCCCCCCTCACTGCCCCATCCATCCTCTGAGCCCCCCATCTGTCCTCTGAGCCCCCCTCACTGCCCCCGTCCATCCTCTGAGCCCCCTGTCTGTTCTCTGAGCCCCCCTCACTCCCCCCCCACCCCTGTCCATCCTCCGAGCCCCCAGGGCAGCTTGGTTCCCAGTGGGGCTGTGTCACCAGCCAGCAGGACTGCTGGTATGGGGCGGGGGCTCTGGCTGACCATTAACTTTTCGGGGCCCAGGTGCGGGCGTCTATGCACCTGCGGGCCGTGAGAAGGCGCTGCAGAGGGCAGAGGCCGCGGGGCTGGCACGTCAGTAACAATACAACCCCCACGATGTGTGTGCCTCACGTGCTCACAGGGCCAGCCCTGCATGGGAATGAGTCTCAGGGACACTCACGCACAGCCCCGCAGGGAAGGTCTTGTGCTCCCCAAGCTGACCCTCGGGGACATTAAATGTCAGGCCTGTGGGCGACGGCGCAGGATGTGGACTCGGGGCTCCCCACGGTGAGCGGCACGGGTCAGGGGGTTGGGGGCTAGAGGCCGGCTCAGCGTCATGCCGTCGCCGCGACGGTCAGGACCAGAGCCGCTCTAGAAAGCCAGCCTCAGTCCTGATCCCCAGGTCCCCGCTCCCTGGTCCCCAGACTCTGATGACACAAGAGACCCCAAACCCCTCACATCATCCCTCTGGGCTCTCTATTCCTGCTGGCGCGGTGGCCGGGGCTCCCATGTGTGCACACCCCGCCAGCCCGTGTGGGACGAGCAGCAGGAGAGCGAGCGAGAGCTTGGGGCTGTTTGTTCCTCAGCAAGGTCCTCAGCCCTGCTGACTAGCTCGGGGTTCACAGACTCCACTGCACCGACATCAAGCCCTGGGGGCTCCTCCAGGGGCTGTGCGTACGGCCTGCCTTACTCTGCTGTGGCGGGGGCCAGCTCGCCGCGTCCCTCCGGGGGACCCCCGATGAGCCATGGCATGTCTGAGGACGTCGAGGGGACCCCGGCGAGAGCCACAGGAGCCTGGCCCCGAGCGGGTGCATCCTGCTGTGGGGTTATGTGTGACCAGCCCCCAGGTGAAAAGTTGTGATACAAGCAGGAATTAATGGGGGCCTAGCCACCAGGACAGAGGAGGTGGCTGAGGGACGGGGGTCTGACCTCCGCAGGTAGGTCGGCGCCTGGCTGACCACTTGTCCTGCTCCTCCCACTGCAGGGCAGGTCAAGGGCAGGGCACAGGCCGGGGGGGGGGGGGGGGGGGGGGGGGGGG